>NC_137617.1:11456833-11631833 GCF_963280865.1 Gymnoscopelus braueri | reverse complement strand
TGCGTTGCCATGCGACACATTGTGACCTTGTAGATCTGTTATTTCAAACGATTCGTTATACATTTGAAAAATTGTTTAATGGGACATTCTGCATAATGAGTACTTTCTTTCTTTAAGTACATTTTAATACCAATACTTTTGTACTTTTACTCAAGTAAATTTAGAATTCCGGACTTATTTCTACATTGCAGTATTGACACTTTTACTTAGAGTAATAAAGTATCCCTAATGGGACATTTATGTATGTATACGTTTATTTGTTCAGCACATTTCAACGAGGCAATTCAGAGTGCTTTACACAAAACATTTGTATTCAATTAAAGCTAATTAAAGTAACTAGAATTTTAAAAAGAAAAGAATAAAATGACAGAGTCAGTGCAAAATCTAAAAACCTCAGTAAAAGGCTATGGTTAAGTACAGTTACAGACTTTTGAACACTCAATATCGTTGTACTGTTGTACTTCATAGTTTTTATTTGAAAATTAATTGTATTATGCTCTTTTTTATTTAAAGGCCATTTGCTGAAAGCTACTGAGATGAAGGCAGACTATGTAACATTCTTGTGCAGGTTTGAGACAAAGACTGTGTCCCTAGAGATGTGATGCCACAAGTGCTGTCACAGACAGTACAAACGGTTTCTTGTATTTTGCATATACCACAAACGTTTTTATTGCCCTGTAAATGTAAATCTTCAAAGAACATTTTGGATTGAAGCTTTTGTTACAAGCTGTACATGTAAAGTAGCCTGGTTCCAGACCCCTCTCTGAGTGGACTGCCTCTCTTGGTCTGGTGTCGTAATGTGAACCTAGGATTTATTCGGTACAATGGGGATCGGGGTGAGGAACCCTTGTGATTGGTTTAGGGGTATTCTAAATCAATTGTAATTGGTTTAGGAAAATCCTAATCCCCTCCCCCTTGTAATCGCCTACGATTGAGCCAATGTCAGACTGAAGCTCCACGCAACTTCAGTCTGATAATCAGGCTACACGTAAAGGGCTTTTACCCTGTATGAATTCACATGTGGGTTTTCAGATTTTCAATTAGGTTAAAGCTTTTGTTACAGTCTGTACAAGCAAAAGGCTTTTAACCTGTATGAACCCTCATGTGTACTTTCATATTTGATCTGTGGTTAAAGGTTTTGCTACAAACTGAACAAGTAAAGGGCTTTTCTCCTGAATGAATCATCATGTGTCCTTTCAGATTTTGAGAAAGGCTAAAGCTTTTGCTACAAAGTGAACAAGCAAAGGCCTTTACACCTGTATGAGTCGTCATGTGTCTTTTCAGAATTTGAGAATCTGTAAAGCTTTTGCTACAAATTGAACAAGCAAAGGGCTTCTCCCCTGTATGAGTCCCCATGTGTCTTTTCAAATTTTGAGAATGGCTAAAGCTTTTGTTACAAACTAAACAAGCAAATGGCTTTTCCCTTGTATGAGTCCTCATGTGTCTTTTTAGATGTTGCCTAAAGCTTTTGCTACAAACCGGACAAACCAATGGTCTTTTCTTTGTATGAATCCTCATGTGTACTTCCAGGTCTTTAGATAGGCTAAAGCTTTTGCTACAAACAGAACAAACAAATGGTCTCTCCTTTGTATGAATCCTTGTGTGTTTTATCAGATCAGCATTGGAACTAGACACTTTGCCACACTCTTTACAACGATAGCTTTTCTTTCCTGTTTGACTGCTCAAGGATGCCGTTTGTTTTGACAATTTAATGTTCTGAGACCATTTCTTGCTTAAAGACAACCTTTGTCCTTCCACATGATGTGGCTGTGATTTCAGTGTGGGCTCCCCATCACGGTCTTCGACTTCAGTATCAGATTCAGAACAGTGTGAAGCCCAGTCATCACTGTCCTCAGTAATGTCAGATTCAGAACTGTGTGAAGAGAGGAGCTGGTCATCACTAGTTGGTTGCGATTGCTCTACATCAGCTTGTGTTT
Organism: Gymnoscopelus braueri; assembly: GCF_963280865.1. NCBI lineage: Eukaryota > Metazoa > Chordata > Actinopteri > Myctophiformes > Myctophidae > Gymnoscopelus > Gymnoscopelus braueri. The sequence continues at coordinate 11,629,896 of NC_137617.1, read as the reverse complement.
TCATGTGTTGTGTTGAGGTGCTGGCTAGAGGCTCTGTCTCTCTGTTTTTATCATCAACTTCACTTTTCACTGCTAGTAATGTCAACGATGACCCCGCAGCCTCCTGTGGTATTTGAAGTAGCTCTTCCTGCTGTTCCTCTTTAATCTGTGGAGGTTCTAGTTTCACCTGGACCAGACTGGGACTCCTCTCCTGCAGTCCAGTGGAAATCTCCTCTTTACACACAGGAAGTGTGAGATCTACAAGGAGATAAGCAGAGAACTTCTCAATGTACTGCACAGTATATACAAATAACGAATTAGTGTTAACTGTAAACCTATTGTTGGCTGTCTTGCAGAAACCTCACATCTCCACATTTCAACATTTGTAAATGAATGCCCTACAAAAGGAGGGGAAATAGCCGCTCTACAAGTGTTGCGCGCTTGTAGATCTGATATTTGTGCTATTTCCAACACATTTTTAAAGACAATTGGGAAGTGTGTGAGCGTGGGTTTCTATAAATATTGAACCAATGAAAAGTATAAAAAGAGCTTGTAAAATATGAAATAATAACTAAAATGGATCCATTGGAACACTGGTTCTTTTTTCCATTTCATGAAAAGTAATAGTTTTGGACATTGCTGTCAGGTTTCCACCCGACAGCAATAATATACTATGCAATTGTACCGACTAAGGTTGTCAAAGAATATTACACATTCATACATAGAATTTAATGTTAAAGGAATATTTGATTTTAACAATTACGATGCAAATACAAACATTTACAAAATATCCCTGCTGTAACCTTACACAGCAGCTGATTTGTGAGATCACAGAGCCAGCAGTCTAACTACAGCTTACGCTCCTCCCTCACAATCCAGTAGGCACACAGACTCCTCACGATAGAAACAAGAAAAACCTGACTCTGTAGAACATGTTGAACCAACGTCACTTTAATTGATTCAAAATGCTAACTTTGGTCAAGCTGAAACGGGCGATCCATTTGGTAATGATGGCAGACATTTTACAACCTGACTCGACAAAAACAAGCTATCTAAAAAAATAAAATTGGCCCCTACAGTAAAACGTCCTCGTTTTCACATTTCATGTGTACCTTAATTTTATGTAAACAATAATGTTATGAAAGTATAGGCTATAATAAGTCTGAGTGAATAGATTGGTTTAAAATATCCCGTTTCATGTCAAGGTAAAGATTGCTTTACACACAGACAGAAGGAGGACAGAGGAGGTAGCATCAACACTAGCCCTAGAATGGCTGTGATATAAATGTACATAGAGTTCATGTATTCCATACACACAGCCATAGATCACTCCTTGTATGCCCTCCTACATCAGTGAGTCATTGCGACAGCATTACAAGTTGAAAACATCACATGGATGCACCTGGGACGTATCATCAGTGTTGTAGCCTGGGGTCATAGGGTGTTTCGGGTCTCGCAGCAACATACACCCTCGCCCAGGTCACCCAGCCGGGGTTGATCAAGCCCCGACTTACGTCCCAGTAGCTGACCGTGGGTAGCTACTGGGAAAGACAAGGCCACTCAGTCCGCTTCTCCGGAACTACTCTGCCGGGACTCGGGGAGGCTCTGGCACGTGGAGGGACTAGGCTCTGTGGGTGGCCTCCTGGCCGGGCTCCTCCTTCGACTCACCAGGTCCACGACCTGAGCGCTGTACCAGATCCGTTGCACCACCCCAATCCAAACATTTCCTTCTGGCGTGACGGTTCCTTGAGCCGTGGTGGTACTGCAGGCTCCACTTGCGGCTTGCTTGAATGACCCTCCTAAAGGCCTCACCGTGGATTTGTTGGGCTTCTTCCTCACGGAAGACACAGTCTGGGGCGCTAACCCATACTGCTCCCGAATGCCGTCTCCATTCCGGCTGTCAACCGTCTCTGGTTGTCATGTAATCTAATTCCTATGAGCCACTATAAATAGAATCACTAACTATAAAGAAAACATCACATGGATGCAACTGGGACGTATCATCAGTGTTGTAGCCTGGGGTCATAGGGTGTTTCGGGTCTCGCAACAACATACACCCTCGGCCAGGTGACCCAGCCATTGTTGATCAAGCCCCGACTTACGTCCCAGTAGCTACCCACGGTCAGTCTTATAGGGAAAGACAGGTCCACTCAGTCCGCTTCTTCGGAACTACTCTGCCGGGACTCGGTAGTTTGTACTCAACCAACCAAAAATTAATTGATGTCTCTTGGGGACAGCTATTTGTCCTATCCATTAAAAGGTTCAGTCAAAAAATGTGTATTTAGTCAAATATCTCCACTTTTCCACAAGTTTCACACATTAAATTACATTACATTACATTACAGTCATTTAGCAGACGCTTTTATCCAGAGCGACTTACAATAAGTGCATTCAACATAGGTAGGGAACGAAAACTACTAATCACCAGAAGTCTTAAGTGCATTTTCTGCAAAAACAAGCAACCAAGATTATACCTAGCGCTAAGGTAAAAGTGCAATATATCAGCTACCTATTTCCTTAAACAGATGAGACAAAATAGCTAAATCAAATGAGCAGGAGCTAAAACAAATAAGTGTCGACTAAACAAGATCCAATAAAACAATGCAACAATAAAACAAGCGTTCGTACAACTAGTTAACAACAAGTAGGCCAGGCAAAGAGGAAGGGTAGTGTTTCCTGAAGAGGTGGGTTTTCAGCCTGCGGCGAAAGATGGGCAGTAACTCTGCTGTCCTGACATCAGTGGGAAGTTCATTCCACCACTGTGGGGCCAGAACAGAAAAAAGTGTGGTCAGAAGAGAAAAAAGTATGGATCGGCCAGAAGGACCCTTGAGTGACAAGGCAATCAGTCGCCCGAGGTGGCAGACCGAAGTGGTCGGGCAGGGGTGTAGGCATCGACCATAGCCCGGAGGTAAGAAGGAGCTGTTCCTTTCACTGCCCAATCTAGTTAATTTTAACTTGGCCAGTTAAAGCCGAATTAACTGGTCGGCGATGACAGCTGTTAAATTGATGCAATCAGAGACTGCTATTACAGTCTATCGCCACAAGCATGCTTCTTTCCCCAATACACACTCTACAATGAACGCATAATCATCGATTTAATGATGCGTTAATGCCGACCTAGCAGTTAGTTTCAGTGTGTTAAAAAAAAAAACAGATCATTATAGGGAGAAACAACGGCACTTTATTGACTCCAGGCACTGATGCCTCGGCCTACAAAATATTTGTATTGCCACGTATAGGCTATGGTAGGCATAGTGTTTTACCTACAACAATACAAATTCCACATTACCAAAGTGGCTTTTATAACAAATTAATATGAATATTCTACACCAGGGGTTTTCAACAGGTGGTCTGTGGACTACTGGTGGTCCGTGAAGGTATTGCATGTGGTCCCTGACCATGCATTTAGTACTAATGAAGGAATGATTTATTTATTTTTTATCCCACGGAACAGTGCATTAATGAACTGGTGACCTATGATGACGTGTCGATGTTTTCAGTTACTGGGAAGTCGGACATCAAGAACTTCCACAGAAGAGGGAGTTAGAACCTGAAGAAGGGGAAGTGTACCAGATTGCCTGATTGAGTCATCATTATTAGGAATAATCGCATGTGTCTGCTCACTCATACATAAGATACAAATAGTATATCAGTTAACTTAAGTTTAAAGGAGTAGTTCACCGCAAAAAAGACTTTTTTTTCTATGGATTACACACCCCATGGAGACTTAAATTGATGGAGATTTTTTTGTTTTTGTCGCATTCCTAAGCCAATAATTAAATGACCGGTGGCGGCTCCGGTAGGAGACTCAAAGTGTCAACTTTGTGTCTCCTACCGGAGACATTAGCATCTTTCCAACGGTCAACAATGTATTGGCTTAGGAATATGACAAAAACTAAAACGTCTCCATGAATTCAAGGCTTCATGGGGTGTGTAATTGATAGAAAATAAGTAACTATCCCTTTAATGGAAGGTTGGATAAAGTAAGAGAATGGAATGGGTAACGGATAGGATAGGAATAGATCAGTGTGGTTCTCAATCTCAACCCTTGTTTTTGCTCGGGACCACTCACATATTTCAGTTCAATTATGTCTGGGCTTGTCTGATATCATTTGTTGCACGTAGTATCTTGAACGAATTAAATCAAGCCCTTAACAGTCATTATTCCAAGCTTTGTTTCTCCCACAACCACTCCCATTAATTCAAATATTTTCTTATATTTGATGGACTTCTGAAATATTACTTAACATATTTTAGTACATTTAACAAAAGGTATTTTATTTATGCATTTACATGTTAAAACATTTTCCCATGGACCACCTGCTGCAGGCCTAATTATGCCATGGACCACTTGGTTGAGAAACAGTGGGATGCATAGCTAGTGTTACAAAGCACAAATCTTATTAGCTCATATCCCCACCCAATACAACAGTGGTCCCCAGGTTGATTCTTAGTCAGGGTGGTGGTCCCTGGTTCACAATCAGTTGAAAACCCCTGTTCTACACAATTAAAGGGATATTTCACATGTTGGTCATTTTATCATCTACTCAGGCTTTTGTGAGCCCCCCAGACAGTTTTTAAGTTGCTTGATTCAGTATTTAGATATTTGATATTAATTTCATCAGACACGCCCCCTTCCCATACAAACCCATTATAACTTCAAACTCCATTTTCAACATGTTAGATTAATCAAAAACACCCGTCCTTGGTTCTGGTGACTCATCCTGCCCTCCTAATACGTGAGGGGCCGTGTTTTTTCGATTAGGTTTTTCTATTTTATATATATTTTTTCATTTTCCCCCAAAAATATTTAAAATAAATGACAAAAGTAATTGAAAAAATACGGTCTCCTCACGTATTAGAAGGACAATATCAGTCACCAGAACCCAGGACGGGTGTTTCCGATTAATCTAACATGGTTAAAATGGAGTTTGAAGTTACAATGGGTTTGTATAGGAAGGGGGCGTGTCTGATAAAATGAATACCAAATATCTAAATACTGAATCAAGCAACTTAAAAACTGTCCGGGGTGCACCCAAAAGCCTGAGTAGACGATAAAATGACCCAAAATTGTTTTGACAGTGAAATCCCTTTAAATGCAAGTTTGTAGCCTAACGGTGCATTTTAACAGCGGGCGATTCAGGATAGTATTTTCCGGGAAGTGCATTATATGTCTATGAGAGCCGGCAACTACTGGCGATAGGGCGAAGTGGGCGGGGGGGCGATGAAAGATGGATTTTCTTTATCTTTTGGACGATGTCGCCCGGCGATCGCCCGAGAGTCGCCCGCTGTTAAAACGTACTGTAACAGCAGGCTTAATACCAAAAGGCAACTTAAAGTTCAATGCAAACCTTGAAACAACTTTGTTAACATTGTAGGCTATTGCCTAATGTGCAAATTAGTAGCAGTGCATAATTATCCCAACAGGCTTACAGTAATAACAAAGGTGACTTCAGTGAGAGTAGCTGCAGCAGCGCAACATTGTTGAAATTAAAATAATAAAACCTAAATTAAACGAAAGCAAATGGCCTTTCTAAATAAACGGGGATAACAAAAATCAACCACTATTCTTAGCCATTATTCAGACAGATAGCCTATTCTACTCTGTGTTTTTAGACAAAAACACTAGCATATCCACTTTCTGGTTTAAGGGGATTTCGTGTGGGGGCGGGCATATATTACCAGCTGTGCTGAAGACTCGTTCAGAAGGGGGCGGCCATAGCTGAGTGGTTAGTGAGCCCGCCTAGGGAGCCAGAGGCCCTGGTTGCCCCAGGTACGATTCCAGGCCACGCCAGCATATGTGTCGATGAAATGAAATTTGTCCCTGAGCAAGACTCTTAACCCCTAATTGCTCACAGGCCCTCATTGGAAACAAGCCTGCAAGGACTTTCATGAACGTCCTGTTAAAAGGAATTATCCTTATCCTAAGGCGTACTTGCGGCACAAACACACAGGTATTTCTTGGCAACTATCGTCAATAATGGAAATTGGTCTGCATTTCTTTTCCACCACACAAGGAGATCTTCATCCCCGCGAAGGACAGGTTCTCTCAAATAGTTATCCAGCTCTTCTTTTGCTTTTTGCTCTGGGGTCGCAACAGGCCAGTCGGTTGTAACTACTCTTTGTTGGTGCGACTACCCAGCAACATCTTTTCTTTTGGCAGTGGTGCAGCAGCAGCTCCACGCTCGCTCTGCTCACCTTCCTCCGTAGCCACCAGACGTTCCCTCGCCAATGCGACAATCTCTGTCTTTAGATCAGCTTTCATATCATTCAAACCAACGGCCCCATACCGATCCTGGTAGCAAGGGTCAAGAATGGTACACTTGAGCCACAGTTTCTGAGCAAGTGTCATAATTTGTCATTTAGCCTGTCAACAATTCCCAACTTGATACCTTTCGTTAGTTTGACATCATCTTCTGTGACACGCAGCACATCATCTCGGCACAAGCTTAACAGGGGTAGGATACAGGAGCTTGTGACATCAGCAACAGGGTTGAGAGCCTTATTTATTGTTGTCAGAACATCTGTGTCACTCCACATGAATGACACCTTGGCACCTCTGTTAGTATTGCTGAGTTTTGTGATGGCAGCTTTTATGTTGCTGCCATTGTCTGTGGTTATGCCACGAGTTTTGTTGCATCTAAGCCCCAGTTTGCAAGTGCACCTATATTGTCAGTGGTGTGTTGATAGGGGAAAAAGCTTGTTTGGAGGCATCTGGATTCCAGTTTCCATTCAGGTGTGATGGCATGGAATGTCAGCGATATATGGCTGTATGGAAAGACACCATTCCCTTCACTATGTACAGTAGTTGGTTACAGCTGCGGTGCATGACTTCTACCTTGCTATGCAAAGGCAGATAAGATTCCTGGCTGTCCTCCAGCTCCAGGTTGCTTTGAGCCCACTTGAGCTGAAGCCATCCTCGAGTAGGTTAGCGGGTGGTTCTTTTATATGATTGGTTAAGTTGTACGTATTACCGTCGGCAGCCGACACTCCTTTCAAGCACAGCTTGCATATTGGCTTTTGCAGGTTGTCTGGATCTCCATTCTCGTTACTTTTTCAGACCAGGTCTCCAGCTGTTATTTCTCTCTACTGCTTCTGTTATCAATAATCATGTGACAGTGCGCACAACACACATGTCACGTGACACGGTTTGGCTGACGAACCGTCAAGATTTCCTAAAACCGTATTAAACCATAAAACTGCGACGCCGCACAGCCTTAGTAGATAGCATGTTATGTAGACAGATGCCAGGTCATTGTTGGCCTGGCATCCTATAGTGTGTATCATTTCAATGTAGGCTGTTGATAGGTTCTTGGTTTTCTTAAGTATTAGTTATTATTAGATTATTGGTTTACTTATGTATTACTTTATTATTTGATTACTATTCTTATGCATTTGATGTGTTATGTGTATAATGACGTATTATTTATGCTGTATTATCTTGTGTCCTTGCTTACTGTCAGTCACTCTGGATTAAGAGCGTCTGCTAAATGCCTAAACTGTAAACTGTTAGTATGGGGCACACAACAGACCAGTGGTTCTCAAACATTTACATGTCAAAAACCCAGTGCAAATTGATATATATTTGACCACAGAGCACAGACCCCCACCTGAAAATATTTTGTAGGCCTACCAGGGACCCCCATAAGAGATTTGTGTTTATGAATTATTTATTTTTTAGAAATGTTTTTAAAAAATCAAGATTTTTCAAACATTTTAAAAAATGCAAATCTACAAGCTCATGACTTGTTGTGAGCTATTGTTGGGGAAAAAAGCTAGGTATAAAATAGGGTTAAAATAGGTTTCCAGTTCCCATGGAAATAGCACCACTCCTAGAGAGAGAACTCGCCAACGCTCTGGACCAGAGCTAAGTTCGGCCAGAAGAACTACATATGTGTTAGTTTGACATGAAGCATGAACCAACCTGCTCTGTGTAGTTTGATGTGTGGCTGTAGCATCACGTCCAGCAGTTTGTTTTGTCTCTCCAGCAGAGTTTCTAGTGTCTCTGTCTCTCTCTGGAAGAGGTTGCACATGAACTCTGCAGCCGCACTGAGGCGCTCCAACACAAACACTCTGACATTAAGCTTCAGACTACAAACATCACCACGCTGTTGTTTTTCCAAAACACACAATATCTCCTCTCCCACCGACGTCATGTGTTCATTTACCGACAGCCGTATAGACTCCATTTGACACATGTTACCTCCTTTATGAGAAATGTTCACCAAGCTCTCTGTTCCTACTGTAATATACTTATGTTATGTGTAAAGCTACTGTAATATACTTATATAATGTGTGCAGGGACAAATGTCAACAATTCCACCATTACGCCTACTGGAAAATAAACAACACAATTACTTCCGCGTCATTGTGTTTCAAGCGTGCCTTGCGCAGCAAAGGATCCTGGCACTGCTGCCTTTCGCCTCCTGGTGGAGGAGGTGTATAACTGTTACTGAATAAATAAAAGATAAGACGAGAGAGAGAGAGAGAGAGAGAGAGAGAGAGAGAGAGAGAGAGAGAGAGAGAGAGAGAGAGAGAGAGAGAGAGAGAGAGAGAGAGAGAAACACACATACAGAGAAGATGTATATTGTTTAATATAAGAGCAGATAGATAGATGGGCAGACCACAATTCCATAATGTAATGCATTTCTTGTAGCATGTGTGTGTGTGTGTGTGTGTGTGTGTGTGTGTGTGTGTGTGTGTGTGTGTGTGTGTGTGTGTGTGTGTGTGTGTGTGTGTGTGTGTGCACGCGCGCGCGCGTCACATTTGTGACGTCACCTGACTGGGATCCGCCACGTGGGGTTGTTTATGTTCCGGTCTGCCCTGAAACAGCTGTTGAGTCGCGCACGCGCGCGTTTGATAGCAACGGTTGCTAGGTTACGCGTGTCACCACACCATATATGGTCATCATCAACTAATCAGAACTTGTCACAAATTGTGACGTTGCAGAGTTTGGCCCCATAAAAGGCAGATCACAGCCTCCACACATGTATCAGTGATCAGTGTGTTACATTAAGCAGTGTGTCATTGTGCATTTCATATGAACACAGTCAAGATGTACCAACTTAGAGATAGAAAACCTTCATGCAGCGACTCTAATGATTCCAACTGTACAGCAGATGAATATGACTCCATGGGTTCAACTGGAGACAGCAGCAAGAGGAGGAGGAGAGGAGGGGTGAAGGTGAAGTGTGAGGCAGGGCAGAAGAAGAAGAAGGAGGAGGCAGCCGTCCCACTGCAAAAACCCAAGAAGAAGACACGTGGCCGTGTAAAGATACCAATTGAATTCATTGATAACACGCTAAAGCGACGTCAAACCTTCAGCAAGCGTAAAAATAATGTAATAAACAAGGTCAAAGAGCTCGCCAAGCTGACAGGAACCCAGGTTCTCTTGCTGGTGGCCAGTGAAACGGGACACGTCTACAAATTTGCCTCCGACAAGCTCCAGCCCATGTTCACTAGTGAGGCGGGCAAAGCCCTGATTCAATCGTGCCTCAATTCACCACTGGACTCACCACCACCCCACGATGATGATGATAAAGCGCCCACGGATGTGAGCGCCTGTCCACGCGATGATGATGATGATGATGATGATGATGATGCACCCACGGATGTGAGCACCACGGCTGCCACGGGCTTGAAAGAGAAGATGGACCTCACCTTCCAAGCTTCTGAGTCGGAGAGCCTGGGCAGCACTGATGATGAATCGAAACCATCTTTCAACAACGTGGCCAGTCTACCAGGCACCACCACCACCACCACCACCAGCAGCAGCAGCACCAGCAGCAGCAGCAGCAGCAGTGCCCAGCCCATGGTGCCCACAACCTCCACTGTGCAGGAGGGCAGCGGGCTGCAGGTACAACAGCACAGCCAGGCCCCCACGTCCTCCCTGCCCATGGAAGGTCACATGATGTACCCCAGTCCTCCGCACACAGTGATGTACAACATCTCCCAGGAACCCTGTGACTTCCAGTTGTCTGAAGAATTGATGGATTTTGTACTGAGCATGTGCACTGCTGATTCAAGCCTATAGTAGGCAGTTCGATATGCAGTGTCAGTGTGCAAGCCAAAGAAATCTCTCCAAAGTGTCCCCTCTGCTGTTGCAGAGACAAATCAAGCCCAGTGTCATATGCGACAACCTTTTTATTATTGTCATTCTATTTAATTTTCTTTTCGTCTTTATGTAGCACAATCTGAGGGACAAGTCCCAACAACATTTTGCTCCTTGTACTGTATATAAGTCAGTGACAAATAAAACTTCTTGAATCTTGAACAGCAAAGTTTCTTTCTGTAATTAAGTGGTGTTTCACAAAGGAAAAAAATATTTTATCAATTAACAATTGCTATAGTTAAACATTGCTTGAAACTATCTCCTGATAGCCGTGTTTAGGACATGTACCATATGGGCTCAAATAAATGACATAGATTTTTTGTGTAAGTTAATGCCCTACTTTGTCATACAAGAGTGACACAGAATTGAAGAAAAATGGCCGATCTACATGCTCACAATGCGTTGTGAGCTTCTATAGACCTGCTATGTTTGAATTTATTTTAAAGGGAAAGTGGTTAAGTCTGAGTTGGTTTCATAAATATTTAACCATTAACAAGAGCTTGTAAATAATAACTACATTGTTCCATTGGAACACAGGTTATTTTTTCCCTTTCTTTAAAAGATACGTTTTTGGACATACAATGTTTCCACCTGACAGCAACGATATGTTTCTCATGCACCAACAGTGCTTGGCTTGCAGCAACAATTACAACCTAGAGCATTAGAGCTGGTAAAAACGTGCCTGCATATTCAAACTGGGATTATTTCTAGTGGTTCAACGTGATCATTATGCTTTATAAACCAATGGTTCTCAAACTTTTTAATGTCAAGGTCTCCCCTTAACTCTTTAAACCTGTGAAAAAGAGACCATTAATGTATTACTGAATACAACATCTTTATTAGACGTTAGTCTAGATGTTAGTATCAGTGGTGGAAAGAAACTAAGTACATTTACTTAAGTACTGTACTTAAGTACAAATTTGAGGTACTTTTACTTTACTGGAGTATTTCCAATTTTCAATACTTTCACTGCAATTCCACTACATCTTAAAGGCAAATATTATACTTTTACTCCACTACAATTATTTGAAAACTTTAGTTACAAGTTACTTTGTAGATTTTGATTATTATTACAAAACATACATTACCCACTAAAGCCCTATACATTTTGGCCATTTCAAAATAGCCGATCTAAGCTTACAATGCGTTGCCATGCAACGCATTGTGAGCTTGTAGATCTGTTATTTCAAACGATTTATACATTTGAAAAATTGTTTAATGGGACATTCTGCATAATGAGTACTTTCTACTTTTGGTACTTTAAGTACATTTTAATACCAATACTTTTGTACTTTTACTCAAGTAAATTTAGAATTCTGGACTTATTTCTACATTGCAGTATTGACACTTTTACTTAGAGTAATAAAGTATTCCTACTTTATTTATTTTACTTTATTTTACTTTATTTTATCATACGTAAATGGGTAATTTACGTATGTATACGTTTATTTGTTCAGCACATTTCAACAACGAGGCAATTCAGAATGCTTTACAAAAAACACAAAGAGCATTAAGACCCATTATAAAAGGACATTTGTATTTGTAATAATTAAAGCTAATTCAAGTTGTGAAAAAAAAAACAAGAAATAAAAAGAAAAAAGAAAATAATAAAATGACAGAATCAGTGCAAAATCAAAAACCTCAGTAAAAGCAGGGGTAAACAGAAAAGTTTTCAGCTTGGATTTTAAAGAACGTGATACAGATTTGACAGGAGTTAAGGCCTTTGCAGACAGGGTGCGATTTTTTGCACGGACAAAATGGACAATATAATTTTTTAAAAGAACACAATGGTTCTCTATGACCTCATGCACACCGGCTCCGAAATTGCCGTGCGGCAAGTGGCTGCGGCGGTGCGTTTTTTTTTTCTTCAATCAAACCCAGTTCGATTCGAGTGTCTTTTCGCATGCGGTAAAAACGGATTGACCAATCGCACCCTGTCTGCAAAGGCCTTTAAGATTAACTACACTTACAGACTTTTGAACACTCAATATCGTTTTACTGTTGTTGTACTTCATAGTTTTCATTTACAAATGAATTGTATTATGCTCTTTTTTATTTAATGGCCATTTGCTGAAAGCTACTGAGATGAAGGAAGACTCTACATAGCATTCTTGTGCAGATTTGAGACAAAGACCGTGTGTCCCTAGAGATGTGATACCACAAGGGCTGTCACAGACAGTAAAAAAGAATTCTTGTATTTTGCATAATACCACAAACTTATTGCCCTGTAAATGTAAATCTTTGTAACAAGCTGTACAAGTAAAGGGCTTTTTGCCTGTATGAATCATCATGTGTTTTTTCAGATATTCAAATCGGTTAAAGCTTTTGCTAGAAACTGAACAAGCAAATGGATTTTCCCCTGTATGAGTCCTCAAAAGTCTTTTCAGAGAAGAAGTTACATTGAAGCTTTTGCTACAAACCGGACAAGCAAAGGGGTCTGTCCCCTGAATGAATCATCATGTGTGTTTTCAAATGTCCTGATCGTGAAAAGCTTTTGGTACAAACTAAACACGCAAATGGCTTCTCCCCTGAATGAGTCATCATGTGTGTTTTCAAATGTCCTGATTGTGAATAAATTTTGGTACAAACTGAACAAGCAAAGGGCTTCTCCCCTGTATGAGTCATCATGTGTCTTTTCAGATTTCGAGATTCGCTAAAGACTTTGCTACAAACTGAACAAGCAACAGGCCTACAGGCAAAGGGTTTGTTCCCTGTATGAGCCCTCACGTGTGTTTTTAAATTTCCTGATTGTGAAAAGCTTTTGATACAAAGTGAACAAGCAAAGGGCTTCTCCCCTGTATGAGTCATCATGTGTCTTTTCAAAATTTGAGATAGGATAAAGCTTTTGCTAAAAACCGAACAAACGAATGGTCTTTCCTTTGTATGAATCCTTAAAGGCCATTTGCTGAAAGCTACTGTGATGAAAGAAGACTCTACATAGCATTCTTGTGCAGATTTGAAACAAAGACTGTGTGTCCCTAGAGATGTGATACCACAAGGGCTGTCACAGACAGTACAAAAGCTTTCTTGTATTTTGCATATACCACAAACAATGTTTTTATTGCCCTGTAAATGTAAATCTTCAAAGAACATTTTTGATGGAAATTTTTGTTACAAGCTGTACAAGTAAAGGGCTGTTCCCCTGTATGAGTCCTTTCAGAGAAGTTACATTGAAGCTTTTGCTACAAACCGGACAAGCCAATGAGTTTGTCCCCTGTATGAATCAACGTATGTTTTTTCAGATTGTGAGGACGACTATATCTTTTGCTACAAACTGAACAAGCAAAGGCCTTTTCACCTGTATGAGTCGTCATGTGTCTTTTCAGACTATGAGATAGTGTAAAGCTTTCGCTACAAACTGAACAAGCAAAGGGTTTGTTCCCTGTATGAAACTTCATGTGTGTTTTCAAAGTTGCTGATTGTGAAAATCTTTTGCTACAAAGTGAACAAGCAAAGGCCTTTTCACCTGTATGAGTCGTCATGTGTCTTTTCAGAACTTGAGAATTTGTAAAGCTTTTGCTACAAATTGAACAAGCAAAGGGCTTCTCCCCTGTATGAGTCCCCATGTGTCTTTTCAAATTTTGAGAATCGCTAAAGCTTTTGCTACAAACTAAACAAGCAAATGGCTTTTCCCTTGTATGAGTCCTCATGTGTCTTTTTAGATGTGTCCTAAAGCTTTTGCTACAAACCGGACAAACCAATGGTCTTTCCTTTGTATGAATCCTTGTGTGTTTTATCAGATCAGCATTGGAACTAGACACTTTGCCACACTCTTTACAACGATAGCTTTTCTTTCCTGTTTGACTCCTCAAGGATGCCGTTTGTTTTGACAATTTAATGTTCTGAGACAATTTCTTGCTTAAAGACAACCTTTGTCCTTCCACATGATGTGGCTGTGATTTCAGTGTGGGCTCCCCATCACGGTCTTCGACTTCAGTATCAGATTCAGAACAGTGTGAAGCCCAGTCATCACTGTCCTCAGTAATGTCCGATTCAGAACTGTGTGAAGAGAGGAGCTGGTCATCACTAGTTGGTTGTGATTGCTCTACATCAGCTTGTGTTTTCATGTGTTGAGTTGAGGTGCTGGCTAGAGGCTCTGTCTCTCTGTTTTTATCATCAACTTCACTTTTCACTGCTAGTAATGTCAACGATGACCCCGCAGCCTCCTGTGGTATTTGAAGTAGCTCTTCCTGCTGTTCCTCTTTAATCTGTGGAGGTTCTAGTTTCACCTGGACCAGACTGGGACTCCTCTCCTGCAGTCCAGTGGAAATCTCCTCTTTACACACAGGAAGTGTGAGATCTACAAGGAGATAAGCAGAGAACTTCTCAATGTACTGCACAGTATATACAAATAATGAATTAGTGTTAACTGTAAACCTATTGTTGGCTGTCTTGCAGAAACCTCACATCTCCACATTTCAACATTTGTAAATGAATGCCCTACAAAAGGAGGGGAAATAGCCGCTCTACAAGTGTTGCGCGCTTGTAGATCTGATATTTGTGCTATTTCCAACACATTTTTAAAGACAATGGGGAAGTGTGTGAGCGTGGGTTTCTATAAATATTGAACCAATGAAAAGTATAAAAAGAGCTTGTAAAATATGAAATAATAACTAAATTGGATCCATTGGAACACTGGTTATTTTTTCCATTTCATGAAAAGTAATAGTTTTGGACATTGCTGTCAGGTTTCCACCCGACAGCAATAATATACTATGCAACTGTACCGACTAAGGTTGTCAAAGAATATTACACATTCATACATAGAATTTAATATTAAAGGAATATTTGATTGTAACAATTAAGATGCAAATACAAACATTTACAAAATATCCCTGCTGTAACCTTACACAGCAGCTGATTTGTGAGATCACAGAGCCAGCAGTCTAACTACAGCTTACGCTCCTCCCTCACAATCCAGTAAGCACACAGACTCCTCACGGTAGACACAAGAAAAACCTGACTCTGTAGAACATGTTGAACCAACGTCACTTTAATTGATTCAAAATGCTAACTTTGGTCAAGCTGAAACGTGCGATCCATTTGGTAATGATGGCAGACATTTTACAACCTGACTCGACAAAACAAGCTATCTAAAAAAAAAAAAATTGGCCCCTACAGTAAAACGTCCTCGTGTACACATTTCATGTGTACCTTAATTTTATGTAAATCTTATGCAAAAATGTTACGAAAGTATAGGCTATAATAAGTCTGACTGAATAGATTGGTTTAAAATATCCCGTTTCATGTCAAGGTAAAGATTGCTTTACACACAGACAGAAGGAGGACAGAGGAGGTAGCATCAACACTAGCCCTAGAATGGCTGTGATATAAATGTACATAGAGTTCATGTATTCCATACACACAGCCATAGATCACTCCTATGCCCTCCTACATCAGTGAGTCATTGCGACAGCATTACAAGTTGTAGCTGCCTATAAAGAAAACATCACATGGATGCACCTGGGACGTATCATCAGTGTTGTAGCCTGGGGTCATAGGGTGTTTCGGGTCTCGCAACAACATACACCCTCGCCCAGGTCACCCAGCCGGGGTTGATCAAGCCCCGACTTACGTCCCAGTAGCTGACCGTGGGTAGCTACTGGGAAAGACAAGGCCACTCAGTCCGCTTCTCCGGAACTACTCTGCCGGGACTCGGGGAGGCTCTGGCTCGTGGAGGGACTAGGCTCTGTGGGTGGCCTCCTGGCCGGGCTCCTCCTTCGACTCACCAGGTCCACGACCTGAGCGCTGTACCAGATCCGTTGCACCACCCCAATCCAAACATTTCCTTCTGGCGTGATGGTTCCTTGGGCCGTGGTGGTACTGCAGGCTCCACTTGCGGCTTGCTTGAATGACCCTCCTAAAGGCCTCACCGTGGATTTGTTGGGCTTCTTCCTCACGGAAGACACAGTCTGGGCCGCTAACCCATACTGCTCCAGAATGCCGTCTCCATTCCGGCTGTCAACCGTCTCTCCAGTGGTCACCAAACTATTCCTGGTTGTCACGTAGTCTAATTCCTATGAGCCACTATAAACATAATCACTAACTATAAAGAAAACATCACATGGATGCAACTGGGACGTATCATCAGTGTTGTAGCCTGGGGTCATAGGGTGTTTCGGACCAACATACACCCTCGCCCAGGTGACCCAGCCATTGTTGATCAAGCCCAGACTTACGTCCCAGTAGCTACCCACGGTCAGTCCTATAGGGAAAGACAGGGCCACTCAGTCGGCTTCTCCGGAACTACTCTGCTGGGACTCGGTAGTTTGTACTCAACCAATAATTAATTGATGTCTCTTGGGGACAGCTATTTGTCCTATCCATGAAAAGGTTCTGTCAGAAAATGTGTATTTAGTCAAATATCTCCACTTTTCCACAAGTTTCACACATTACATTACATTACAGTCATTTAGCAGATGCTTTTATCCAAAGCGACTTACAATAAGTGCATTCAACAGGTAGGGAACGAAAACTACTAATCACCAGAAGTCTTAAGTACATTTTCTGCAAAAACAAGCAACCAAGATTATACTTAGCGCTAAGGTAAAAGTGCAATATATCAGCTACCTATTTCCTTAAACAGATGAGACAAAATAGCAAAATCAAATGAGCAGGAGCTAAAACAAATAAGTGTATCGACTAAACAAGATCCAATAAAACAATACAACAATATGTAGCAATCACACGCCGAGATCATAACTTCAGCATGGTACAGGACGTAATATTCCATAAATCATATAAATATAATTTATGAATTATTACAATATATATATTGATATATATACTGAAACTTACGTCACTGTAACAGTAACGTGAGTTCTTGTCAGACTTGCAATAAATATCCCAATAGTATTACTGTAAACAGAGAAAAATGAATGACACACGCCTTCTTAATAAAAATAGTCTCAGAAATTTATTAATGAAAAATGCACACAAATGATCAGAAATGCCACTGCATTTCGTTGTACGTCATAACTAGGTGATCTTTCATTCAACGTTTAATGACAGGCTGGTGCTGTCCTCAAAGGTCATGACTTAGACCTATGTAGGTTTCCATCGTAGGCCATATTTTGAGGGAGGCCGGCATGTAACGCCATGCTCTCCATCAATATATGCTAACTACTAGGGCACCAGTTAAATAACTTAGAACCAAAAGGAATGTATTAGTTCCCCCACTCAAATGAGGGCTTAAATGTTAGTAGATAAGGTAAAACATAGGATATCGTGTGTGGAAAGAAATGAACAGATACTTAAATGACCCAACGCTATCTGGACATGAGAAAGGGGGAAAGAATGGATCATGAAGCCTTAGGGAGGAAGAGACCGAACCATACATACAGCATATCGTTAGATGTTGCCACAATTCACATGTTCTAGACTCATACGACCTGGTTAGGAGGCTTTTCACGACAGTCCTTTTTTTCAAAGTCCAGAGAGCGGTCAGAGTTCTGTCAAGGTACGGTGGGAGAGATAGAGTGCAAGGGGGCTGCGCCCCTCACCCCTTCTCCCACCCCCCCTTTGGTCCTTTGGGATCAGAGAAGAGAAGAGCTGGTGGTCTGGTGTTCTGGTGCAGGAAGAGAGTGAGTGCGGGGGTCTCTCTGTCTTTATAGAAAGGGGGCCGGTTGACCGACGGTGAGGGAGGCCCCCACCCTCCTAGGGAGGCGGCCTCCAGTTCTTAGTGTAGATCTCATGTTGACACACATCATCCAGTGAATGATATTGACATATTGTTCGTTCCTTGATGACGCATCGTCACTGAGTCTTTTTGGGCTTCTTATTGTACGTGAAATCAAAAATGCAATTCAGGCATATCTTTGCATCATATACATTTAGGTTAGGTTTGTTAGTAAATGACTCAAAACAGTGTGGGCTCTATTCCCATTTATAGGTGACACACACAACATATTCAATAGTTCCTTTCTTCACCCGACTGGGGCTAGGCTTGTAGGCATTTGATTTAAGGACATAATATTTGTAATACAATGTCTTTGTCCCATTGTCCTAGTGGGAATGAGAGGGAGAGAGAGTGGGTGTGTGTGTGTGTGTGTGTGTGTGTGTGTGTGTGTGTGTGTGTGTGTGTGTGTGTGTGTGTGTGTGTGTGTGTGTGAGAGTGTGATGTCATCTCTCTCTTTCTTGAGTCCATTTCCTGCATGTCATAAATAACTTTGGGCTCCCCCCATTCACTTCCAAAGAGTGGAGGGAAGCTGGAGACAGGGAGAGAGTGGCTTGGTGTGTAATCGGAGCTCAAGCTGGCAGAGGCAAACTGCATTCCTTCTTTATCCTTATCTTTATGGCCCTGCAAGGGCCTCGCCTCAGAGTCCCGGGGGTCGCCAGAACCAGATTTCTCTTTAATATCCAAAAATGCACGTATAAGTCCAATTTTGGGGATGGCCTTGCGTTCATATCACTACAAATAAAACAAGCGTTCGTACAACTAGTTAACAACAAGTAGGCCAGGCAAAGAGGAAGGGTAGTGTTTCCTGAAGAGGTGGGTTTTCAGCCTGCGGCGAAAGATGGGCAGTGACTCTGCTGTCCTGACATCAGTGGGAAGTTCATTCCACCACTGTGGGGCCAGAACAGAAAAAAGTCGTGACCGTGTGGATCGGCCAGAAGGACCCTTGAGTGACGAGGCAATCAGTCGCCCGAGGTGGCAGACCGAAGTGGTCGGGCAGGGGTGTAGGCATCGACCATAGCCCGGAGGTAAGAAGTAGCTGTTCCTTTCACTGCCCTATAGGCTAGCACCAGGGTTTTAAACTGGATGCGAGCCGCTACGGGGAGCCAGTGAAGGATAGTTGTGTGGGAGAACTTGGGGCGGTTGAACACCAGACGAGCCGCAGCTTTCTGAACAAGCTCCAGAGGTCTGATCCAGAGGTCCAGAGGTCTGCTCACACAGATCACATTTTCTCCAGTGAACACATATGGTATGGAGTAAGGTTATGCGGTTTCCAAGACTTTAAACCATTTGAATTGCAAAAAACGCCAATCTAGTTAATTTTAACTTGGCCAGTTAAAGCCGAATTAACTGGTCGGCGATGACAGCTGTTAAATTGATGCAATCAGAGACTGCTATTACAGTCTATCGCCACAAGAATGCTTCTTTCCCCAATACACACTCTACAATGAACGCATAATCATCCATTTAATGATCCGTTAATGCCGACCTAGCAGTTAGTTTCAGTGTGTTAAAAAAAAACTGATCATTATAGGGAGAAACAACGGCACTTTATTGACTCCAGGCACTGATGCCTCGGCCTACAAAATATTTGTATTGCTACGTATAGGCTATGGTAGGCATAGTGTTTTACCTACAACAATAAAAAAATCCACATTACCAAAGTGGCTTTTATAACAAATTAATATGAATATTCTACACCAGGGGTTTTCAACAGGTGGTCCGTGGACCACTGGTGGTCCGTGAAGGTATTGCATGTGGTCCCTGACCATGCATTTAGTACTAATGAAGGAATGATTTATTTATTTATTATCCCACGGAACAGTGCATTAATGAACTGGTGACCTATGATGACGTGTCGATGTTTTCAGTTACTGGGAAGTCGGACATCAAGAACTTCCACAGAAGAGGGAGTTAGAACCTGAAGAAGGGGAAGGGTACCAGATTGCCTGATTGAGTCATCATTATTAGGAATAATCGCATGTGTCTGCTCACTCATACATAAGATACAAATAGTATATCAGTTAACTTAAGTTTAAAGGAGTAGTTCACCGCAAAAATTACTTTTTTTCTATGGATTACACACCCCATGGAGATTTTTTTGTTTTTGTCGAATTCCTAAGCCAATAATTAAATGACCGGTGGCGGCTCCGGTAGGAGACTCAAAGTGTCAACTTTGTGTCTCCTACCGGAGACATTAGCATCTTTCCGCCGGTCAACAATGTATTGGCTTAGGAATATGACAAAAACTAAAACGTCTCCATGAATTCAAGGCTTCATGGGGTGTGTAATTGATAGAAAATAAGTAACTATCCCTTTAATGGAAGGTTGGATAAAGTAAGAGAATGGAATGGGTAACGGATAGGATAGGAATAGATCAGTGTGGTTCTCAATCTCAACCCTTGTTTTTGCTCGGGACCACTCACATATTTCAGTTCAATAATGTCTGGGCTTGTCTGATATCATTTGTTGCACGTAGTATAACAGTCATTATTCCAAGCTTTGTTTCTCCCACAACCACGCCCATTAATTCAAATATTAATATAATATTTGATGGACTTCTGAAATATTACTTAACATATTTTAATACATTTAACAAAAGGTATTTTATTTATGCATTTACATTTTAAAACAATTTCCCATGGACCACCTGCTGCAGGCCTAATTATGCCATGGACCACTTGGTTGAGTGTTACAAAGCACTAATCTTATTAGCTCATATCCCCACCCAACACAACAGTGGTCCCCAGGTTGATTCTTAGTCAGGGTGGTGGTCCCTGGTTCACAATCAGTTGAAAACCCCTGTTCTACACAATTAAAGGGATATTTCACTTTAAAAAAAATGTTGGTCATTTTATCATCTACTCAGGCTTTTGTGAGCCCCCCAGACAGTTTTTAAGTTGCTTGATTCAGTATTTAAATATTTGATATTAATTTCATCAGACACGCCCCCTTCCCATACAAACCCATTATAACTTCAAACTCCGGTCTCCTCACGTATTAGAAGGACAATATCAGTCACCAGAACCCAGGACGGGTGTTTCCGATTAATCTAACATGGTTAAAATGGAGTTTGAAGTTACAATGGGTTTGTATAGGAAAGGGGCGTGTCTGATAAAATGAATGCCAAATATCTAAATACTGAATCAAGCAACTTAAAAACTGTCCGGGGTGCACCCAAAAGCCTGAGTAGACGATAAAATGACCCAAAATTGTTTTGACAGTGAAATCCCTTTAAATGCAAGTTTGTAGCCTAACGGTGCGTTTTAACAGCGGGCGATTCAGGATAGTATTTTCCGGGAAGTGCATTATATGTCTATGAGAGCCGGCAACTACTGGCGATAGGGCGAAGTGGGCGGGGGGGCGATGAAAGATGGATTTTCTTTATCTTTTGGACGATGTCGCCCGGCGATCGCCCGAGAGTCGCCCGCTGTTAAAACGTACTGTAACAGCAGGCTTAATACCAAAAGGCAACTTAAAGTTCAACGCAAACCTTTAAACAACTTTGTTAACATTGTAAGCTATTGCCTAATGTGCAAGTTAGTAGCAGTGCATAATTATCCCAACAGGCTTACAGTAATAACAAAGGTGACTTCAGTGAGAGTAGCTGCAGCAGCGCAACATTGTTGAAATTAAAATAATAAAACCTAAATTAAACTAAAGCAAATGGCCTTTCTAAATAAACGGGGATAACAAAAATCAACCACTATTCTTAGCCATTATTCAGACAGAATAATTATTCTAGCCTATTCTCTGTGTTTTTAGACAAAAACACTAGCATATCCACTTTCTGGTTTAAGGGGATTTCGTGTGGGGGCGGGCATATGTTACCAGCTGTGCTGAAGACTCGTTCAGAAGGGGGCAGCCATAGCTGAGTGGTTAGTGAGCCCGCCTAGGGAGCCAGAGGCCCTGGTTGCCCCAGGTACGATTCCAGGCCACGCCAGCATATGTGTCGATGAAATGAAATTTGTCCCTGAGCAAGACTCTTAACCCCTAATTGCTCACAGGCCCTCATTGGAAACAAGCCTGCAAGGACTTTCATGAACGTCCTGTTAAAAGGAATTATCCTTCTCCTAAGGCGTACTTGCGGCACAAACACACAGGTATTTCTTGGCAACTATCGTCAATAATGGAAATCGGTCTGCATTTCTTTTCCACCACACAAGGAGATCTTCATCCCCGCGAAGGACAGGTTCTCTCAAATAGTTATCCAGCTCTTCTTTTGCTTTTTGCTCTGGGGTCGCAACAGGCCAGTCGGTTGTAACTACTCTTTGTTGGTGCGACTACCCAGCAACATCTTTTTTTTTTGGCAGTGGTGCAGCAGCAGCTCCACGCTCGCTCTGCTCACCTTCCTCCGTAACCACCAGACGTTCCCTCGCCAATGCGACAATCTCTGCCTTTAGATCAGCTTTCATATCATTCAAACCAACGGCCCCATACCGATCCTGGTAGCAAGGGTCAAGAATGGTACACTTGAGCCACAGTTTCTGAGCAAGTGCCATAATTTGTCATTTAGCCTGTCAACAATTCCCAACTTGATACCTTTCGTTAGTTTGACATCATCTTCTGTGACACGCAGCACATCATCTCGGCACAAGTTTAACAGGGGTAGGATACAGGAGCTTGTGACATCAGCAACAGGGTTGAGAGCCTTATTTATTGATGTCAGAACATCTGTGTCACTCCACGTGAATGACACCTTGGCACCTCTGTTAGTACTGCTGAGTTTTGTGATGGCAGCTTTTATGTTGCTGCCATTGTCTGTGGTTATGCCACAGGTTTTGTTGCATCTAAGCCCCAGTTTGCAAGTGTACCTATATTGTCAGTGGTGTGTTGATAGGGGAAAAAGCTTGTTTGGAGGCATCTGGATTCCAGTTTCCATTCAGGTGTGATGGCATGGAATGTCAGCGATATATGGCTGTATGGAAAGACACCATTCCCTTCACTATGTACAGTAGTTGGTTACAGCTGCGGTGCATGACTTCCACCTTGCTATGCAAAGGCAGATAAGATACCTGGCTGTCCTCCAGCTCCGGGTCGCTTTGAGCCCACTTGAGCTGGAGCCATCCTCGAGTAGGTTAGCGGGTGGTTCTTTTATATGATTGGTTAAGTCGGACTTATTACCGTCGGCAGCCGACACTCCTTTCAAGCACAGCTTGCATATTGGCTTTTGCAGGTTGTCTGGATCTCCATTCTCGTTACTTTTTCAGACCAGGTCTCCAGCTGTTATTTCTCTCTACTGCTTCCGTTATCAATAATCATGTGACAGTGCGCACAACACACATGTCACGTGACACGGTTTGGCTGACGAACCGTCAAGATTTCCTAAAACCGTATTAAACCATAAAACTGCGACGCCGCACAGCCTTAGTAGATAGCATGTTATGTAGACAGATGCCAGGTCATTGTTGGCCTGGCATCCTATAGTGTGTATAATTTCAATGTAGGCTGATGATAGGTTCTTGGTTTTCGTAAGTATTCGTTATTATTAGATTATTGGTTTACTTATGTATTACTTTATTATTTGATTACTATTCTTATGCACTTGATGTATTATGTGTATAATGATGTATTATTTATGCTGTATTATCTTGTGTCCTTGCTTACTGTAAGTCACTCTGGATTAAGAGCGTCTGCTAAATGCCTAAACTGTAAACTGTTAGTATGGGGCAAACAACAGACCGGTGGTTCTCAAACATTTACATGTCAAGGACCCAGTGCAAATTGATATATATTTGACCACAGAGCACAGACCCCCACCTGAAAATATTTTGTACCAGGGACCCCCATAAGAGATTTGTGTTAATGACATTTTTTTTTTTTTTTTTTTATGTTTTTAAAAAATCAAGATTTTTCAAACATTTTCAAAAATGCTAATCTACAAGCTCATGACTTCTTGTGAGCTATTGTTGGAAAAAAAACAGCTAGGTATAAAATAGGGTTAAAATAGGTTTCCAGTTCCCATGGAAATAGCACCACTCCTAGAGAGAGAACTCGCCAACGCTCTGGACCAGAGCTAAGTTCGGCCAGAAGAACTACATGTGTTAGTTTGACATGAAGCATGAACCAACCTGCTCTGTGTAGTTTGATGTGTGGCTGTAGCATCACGTCCAGCAGTTTGTTTTGTCTCTCCAGCAGAGTTTCTAGTGTCTCTGTCTCTCTCTGGAAGAGGTTGCACATGAACTCTGCAGCCGCACTGAGGCACTCCAACACAAACACTCTGACATTAAGCTTCAGACTACAAACATCACCACGCTGTTGTTTTTCCAAAACACACAACATCTCCTCTCCCACCGACGTCATGTGTTCATTTACCGACAGCCGTATAGACTCCATTTGACACATGTTACCTCCTTTATGAGAAATGTTCACCAAGCTCTCTGTTCCTACTGTAATATACTTATGTTATGTGTAAAGCTACTGTAATATACTTATATAATGTGTGCGGGGACAAATGTCAACAATTCCACCATTACGCCTACTGGAAACAACACAATTACTTCCGCGTCATTGTGTTTCAAGCGTGCCTTGCGCAGCAAAGGATCCTGGCACTGCTGCCTTTTGCCTCCTGGTGGAGGAGGTGTATAACTGTTACTGAATAAATAAAAGATAAGACGAGAGAGAGAGAGAGAGAGAGAGAGAGAGAGAGAGAGAGAGAGAGAGAGAGAGAGAGAGAGAGAGAGAGAGAGAGAGAAACACACATACAGAGAAGATGTATATTGTTTAATATAAGAGCAGATAGATAGATGGGCAGACCACAATTCCATAATAATGTAATGCATTTCTTGTAGCGTGTGTGTGTGTGTGTGTGTGTGTGTGTGTGTGTGTGTGTGTGTGTGTGTGTGTGTGTGTGTGTGTGCACGCGCGCGCGCGCGTCACATTTGTGACGTCACCTGACTGGGATCCGCCACGTGGGGTTTGTTTATGTTCCGGTCTGCGCTGAAACAGCTGTTGAGTCGCGCATGCGCGCGTTTGATAGCAACGGTTGCTAGGTTACGCGTGTCACCACACCATATATGGTCATCATCAACTAATCAGAACTTGTCACAAATTATGACGTTGCAGAGTTTGGCCCCATAAAAGGCAGATCACAGCCTCCACACATGTATCAGTGATCAGTGTGTTACATTAAGCAGTGTGTCATTGTGCATTTCATATGAACACAGTCAAGATGTACCAACTTAGAGATAGAAAACCTTCATGCAGCGACTCTAATGATTCCAACTGTACAGCAGATGAATATGACTCCATGGGTTCAACTGGAGACAGCAGCAAGAGGAGGAGGAGAGGAGGGGTGAAGGTGAAGCGTGAGGCAGGGCAGAAGAAGAAGGAGGAGGAGGCAGCCGTCCCACTGCAAAAACCCAAGAAGAAGACACGTGGCCGTGTAAAGATACCAATTGAATTCATTGATAACACGCTAAAGCGACGCCAAACCTTCAGCAAGCGTAAAAATAGTGTAATAAACAAGGTCAAAGAGCTCGCCAAGCTGACAGGAACCCAGGTTCTCTTGCTGGTGGCCAGTGAAACGGGACACGTCTACAAATTTGCCTCCGACAAGCTCCAGCCCATGTTCACTAGTGAGGCGGGCAAAGCCCTGATTCAATCGTGCCTCAATTCACCACTGGACTCACCACCACCCCACGATGATGATGATGCGCCCACGGATGTGAGCGCCTATCCACGCGATGATGATGATGATGTGCCCACGGATGTGAGCGCCTGTCCACGCGATGATGATGATGATGATGATGATGCACCCACGGATGTGAGCACCACGGCTGCCACAGGCTTGAAAGAGAAGATGGACCTCACCTTCCAAGCTTCTGAGTCGGAGAGCCTGGGCAGCACTGATGATGAATCGAAACCATCTTTCAACAACGTGGCCAGTCTACCAGGTACCACCACCACCAGCAGCAGCACCAGCAGCAGCAGCAGCAGCAGTGCCCAGCCCATGGTGCCCACAACCTCCACTGTGCAGGAGAGCAGCGGGCTGCAGGTACAACAGCACAGCCAGGCCCCCACGTCCTAGCCTGGTAAACCCTCCCTCCGGAAATCTCATTTTCTATTTGATTCCAGGAGTGAATCAAATAGAAAATGAGATTTCCGGAGGGAGGGTTTACCAGGCTACCCACGTCCTCCCTGCCCATGGAAGGTCACATGATGTACCCCAGTCCTCCGCACACAGTGATGTACAACATCTCCCAGGAACCCTGTGACTTCCAGTTGTCTGAAGAATTGATGGATTTTGTACTGAGCATGTGCACTGCTGATTCAAGCCTATAGTAGGCAGTTCGATATGCAGTGTCAGTGTGCAAGCCAAAGAAATCTCTCCAAAGTGTCCCCTCTGCTGTTGCAGAGACAAATCAAGCCCAGTGTCATATGCGACAACCTTTTTATTATTGTCAATCTATTTAATTTTCTTGCTTCTTTTTGTCTTTATGTAGCACAATCTGAGGGACAAGTCCCAACAACATTTTGCTCCTTGTACTGTATATAAGTCAGTGACAAATAAAACTTCTTGAATCTTGAACAGCAAAGTGTCTTTATTAAGTTATTAAGTGGTGTTTCACAAAGAAAAAAAATATGTTATCAATTAACAATTGCTATAGTTAAACATTGCTTGAAACTATCTCCTGATAGCCGTGTTTAGGACATGTACCATATGGGCTCAAATAAATGACAGATTTTTTGTGTAAGTTAATGCCCTACAGAATTGAAGAAAAATGGCCGATCTACATGCTCACAATGCGTTGTGAGCTTCTATAGACCTGCTATGTTTGAATTTATTTTAAAGGGAAAGTGGTTAAGTCTGTGTTGGTTTCATAAATATTTAACCATTAACAAGAGCTTGTAAATAATAACTACATTGTTGGAACACAGGTTCTTTTTTCCCTTTCTTTAAAATATACGTTTTTGGACATACAATGTTTCCACCTGACAGCAACGATATGTTTCTCATGCACCAACAGTGCTTGGCTTGCAGCAACAATTACAACCTACAGCATTAGAGCTGGTAAAAACGTGCCTGCATATTCAAACTGGGATTATTTCTAGTGGTTCAACGTGATCATTATGCTTTATAAACCAATGGTTCTCAAACTTTTTAATGTCAAGGTCTCCCCTTAACTCTTTAAACCTGTGAAAAAGAGACCATTAATGTATTACTGAATACAACATCTTTATTAGACGTTAGTCTAGATGTTAGTATCAGTGGTGGAAAGAAACTAAGTACATTTACTTAAGTACTGTACTTAAGTACAAATTTGAGGTACTTTTACTTTACTGGAGTATTTCCAATTTTCAATACTTTCACTGCAATTCCACTACATCTTAAAGGCAAATATTATACTTTTACTCCACTGCAATTATTTGAAAACTTTAGTTACAAGTTACTTTGTAGATTTTGATTATTATTACAAAACATACATTACCCACTAAAGCCCTATACATTTTGGCCTTTTGAAAATAGCCGATCTAAGCTTACAATGAGCTTGTAAATCTGTTATTTCAAACGATTTATACATTTGAAAAATTGTTTAATGGGACATTCTGCATAATGAGTACTTTCTACTTTTGGTACTTTAAGTACATTTTAATACCAATACTTTTGTACTTTTACTCAAGTAAATTTAGAATTCTGGACTTATTTCTACATTGCAGTATTGACACTTTTACTTAGAGTAATAAAGTATCCCTACTCTATTTATTTTACTTTATTTTATTTTACTTTATTTTATCATACGTAAATGGGTAATTTACGTATGTATACGTTTATTTGTTCAGCACATTTCAACAACGAGGCAATTCAGAATGCTTTACAAAAAAACACAAAGAGCATTAAGACCCATTATAAAAGGACATTTGTATTCAATTAAAGCTAATTCAAGTAAAAAAAAAACAATAAATAAAAAGAAAAAAGAAAATAATAAAATGACAGAATCAGTGCAAAATCAAAAACCTCAGTAAAAGCAGGGGTAAACAGAAAAGTTTTCAGCTTGGATTTTAAAGAACGTGATACAGATTTGACAGGAGTTAAGGCCTTTGCAGACAGGGTGCGATTTTTGCACGGACAAAATGGACAATATAATTTTTTTAAAGAACACAATGGTTCTCTATGACCTCATGCACACCGGCTCCGAAATTGCCGTGCGGCAAGTGGCTGCGGCGGTGCGTTTTTTTTCTTCTTTCAATCAAACCCAGTTCGATTCAAGTGTCTTTTCGCATGCGGTAAAAACGGATTGACCAATCGCACCCTGTCTGCAAAGGCCTTTAAGATTAACTACACTTACAGACTTTTGAACACTCAATATTGTTTTACTGTTGTCGTACTTCATAGTTTTCATTTACAAATGAATTGTATTATGCTCTTTTTATTTAATGGCCATTTGCTGAAAGCTACTGAGATGAAGGAAGACTCTACATAGCATTCTTGTGCAGATTTGAGACAAAGACTGTGTGTCCCTAGAGATGTGATACCACAAGGGCTGTCACAGACAGTAAAAAAGGTTTCTTGTATTTTGCATATACCACAAACTTATTGCCCTGTAAATGTAAATCTTTGTAACAAGCTGTACACGTAAAGGGCTTTTTGCCTGTATGAATCATCATGTGTTTTTTCAGATATTCAAATCAGTTAATGTCACGGTGTGGGCTTGAGTGGAACAGGGTAGGACCCAAATGCAGGACACGGACGAAGAGAGACGGTTAACAAGGCTTTACTTCAAAGACAAACACAGAAACCCTCAAACATAGAGGGAAGACAGAATGAAGAAACACAGGGCAGGTAGCACACGCAAACCAAACAATGTCCAAGCACAGACCAACGGCTGGGAGATAATTATAAAAGAAAGTCATTAGGCACAAGGGCCACCAGCCGCGAGAGCCGCGGACAAACAAAGGCTCAAATTGACTCCCAAACAGGCACAAAGTTAGTGACGAGAGGGGGGGGGGCGGGGCCGGAGGAGAGGCGAAGCCTGAACTGTGACAGTACCTCCCCCCCACGGGACGACTTCCAGGCGTCCCAGAACCAGAATGGGGGGGGGGCACAGAAGCGAACCAGAACCTCCGGTGGGGAGAGGGCAGAGACAACACTGGGGGGGGGGGGGGGGGGGGGGGGGGGGGGGGCGCTGCCAGGGCTCTGTGCGGAGGGTTTCGGCACCGAGGGCGCAAGCAGGACCAGGGGGGGGGGGGGGGGGGGGGCGGGCACTGCCAGGGCTCTGTGCGGAGGGCTTCGGCACAGAGGGCGCAAGCAGGACCAGGGGGGGGGGGGGGGGGGGGGGGGCGGGCGCTGCCAGGGCTCTGTGCGGAGGGCTTCGGCACAGAGGGCGCAAGCAGGACCAGGAGAGAGGCACGGGTCGAGGCCGGAACGGCCACCCGGGTCCAGCCGGGGAACGGCAGGAGAGGTCCGGAAATGGCAGGCGAGGAACCGGGGCAGAGAGGCAGAGCTCGACACAGGAGGACCACCGGGGACCAGCCGGAAAGCGACTGGAGAAGCCCGGATGGCAGGCGAGCAGGTGGGGGGGGGGGGGGGGGGGGCAGAACCAAAACCAAGGCAGAAGAGGAAAGTCCCCGGACAGCGACGACCGGAAAACGGGACACGAGCGGCCCCGCCGGGACCGCGGACCAGTCAGAAGGACCGTACACCGCACCTGGATACTGGCGGTGCACGTCCAGGTTCGGACGTCCCGGCGGGCCGCCCGTCGTTCGCCGCCGCCGACCCGGGGCGAAACAGGAGCTGCAGACAGGACAGGAGGAAAGAGAAGACAGGAGGAAAAAACAGGAGGCAGAGGAGGTGAGCCAAAAACCAAAACTAGAACGAAAAACAACTCTTAGAAAACGAGCGAAACAAAACCGAACAAGAACTTAACTTTAGTGTCACTTCTTGGGACGTGGGGGCCTCACCAGGCAGTTGTTGATGTGGTGGTCCCCCACGCCACAGTAGAAGCAGAGACCTAAACGGCTCCGCCGTTCCTTCTCCGTCTCCAACTCTCCACTCGCGGTGGCGAGTGGCTCCGGCGGGACCTCCCAGCCGGGAGACGGAACCGATGGCATCGACGGGGCAGATGGCAACAACGGGGCAGGACAAGGACCAAGTGACACGGTCGGAACCAGGATCTGACGTAGTGGCACGGTTGGAACAGGACACGGAGTGGAGCGGTGGCGCGTCGGGACGACCCGCCGACGCGGGGCTCTCTCCCGCTCGCGGGGGAAGTGGCCACTCGACAGAGACCTCGGACGGCGAACCTTCTCGCGGATCCGAGGTCGGGGAGGAGACCACTCCCGTGGAGCTGTTGACGACGAGCAGAGCGACGCCTCCGAGGAAGACGATGCCAGGGGAAGCACGCACGAACTCGGCTCGCTGGACGAGCCGCCGCACGTGGCGCGCGCGCTGGAGCGGATCGACATCGCCACTCCAGAACGCGGCGGCGGACCCGACCCCTGGATGACCCGCTCCCAGATGTCCTGGGTCCGGACCAGCATGGTCTCCATGTGGAGCAGGCGTGAGTCCATACAGTTTAGCATATCCATAATTAAATCTAACCTGTCCTCCAGGGCAGGCCGACCGAGGCCGAAGCCATCGGTCTGACAGGCGACGGACACGAGTCCCGCTGGGTCACTGTATGGCTTGGACATTCTGTCACGGTGTGGGCTTGAGTGGAACAGGGTAGGACCCAAATGCAGGACACGGACGAAGAGAGACGGTTAACAAGGCTTTACTTCAAAGACAAACACAGAAACCCTCAAACATAGAGGGAAGACAGAATGAAGAAACACAGGGCAGGTAGCACACGCAAACCAAACAATGTCCAAGCACAGACCAACGGCTGGGAGATAATTATAAAAGAAAGTCATTAGGCACAAGGGCCACCAGCCGCGAGAGCCGCGGACAAACAAAGGCTCAAATTGACTCCCAAACAGGCACAAAGTTAGTGACGAGAGGGGGGGGGCGGGGCCGGAGGAGAGGCGAAGCCTGAACTGTGACAGTTAAAGCTTTTGCTAGAAACTGAACAAGCAAATGGATTTTCCCCTGTATGAATCATCATGTGTGTTTTCAAATGTCCTGATCGTGAAAAGCTTTTGGTACAAACTAAACAAGCAAATGGCTTCTCCCCTGTATGAGTCATCATGTGTGTTTTCAAATGTCCTGATTGTGAATAGCTTTTGGTACAAACTGAACAAGCAAAGGGCTTCTCCCCTGTATGAGTCATCATGTGTCTTTTCAGATTTCGAGATTCGTTAAAGACTTTATTACAAACTGAACAAGCAACAGGCCTACAGGCAAAGGGTTTGTTCCCTGTATGAGCCCTCACGTGTTTTTAAATTTCCTGATTGTGAAAAGCTTTTGATACAAAGTGAACAAGCAAAGGGCTTCTCCCCTGTATGAGTCATCACGTGTCTTTTCAAAATTTGAGATTTAGCTTTAGCTAAAAACCGAACAAACAAATGGTCTTTCCTTTGTATGAATCCTTAAAGGCCATTTGCTGAAAGCTACTGTGATGAAAGAAGACTCTACATAGCATTCTTGTGCAGATTTGACACAAAGAGTCCCTAGAGATGTGATACCACAAGGGCTGTCACAGACAGTACAAAAGCTTTCTTGTATTTTGCATATACCACAAACAATGTTTTTATTGCCCTGTAAATGTAAATCCTCAAAGAAAATTTTTGATGGAAATTTTTGTTACAAGCTGTACAAGTAAAGGGCTTTTCACCTGTATGAATCATCATGTGTTTTTTCAGATATTCAGACCGGTTAAAGTAATTGCTAGAAACTGAACAAGCAAATGGCTGTACCCCTGTATGAGTCCTTTCAGAGAAGTTACATTGAAGCTTTTGCTACAAACCGGACAAGCCAATGAGTTTGTCCCCTGTATGAATCAACGTATGTTTTTTCAGATTGTGAGGACGACTATATCTTTTGCTACAAACTGAACAAGCAAAGGCCTTTTCACCTGTATGAGTCGTCATGTGTCTTTTCAGACTATGAGATAGTGTAAAGCTTTCGCTACAAACTGAACAAGCAAAGGGTTTGTTCCCTGTATGAGACTTCATGTGTGTTTTCAAAGTTGCTGATTGTGAAAATCTTTTGCTACAAAGTGAACAAGCAAAGGCCTTTTCACCTGTATGAGTCGTCATGTGTCTTTTCAGAATTTGAGAATTTGAAAAGCTTTTGCTACAAATTGAACAAGCAAAGGGCTTCTCCCCTGTATGAGTCCCCATGTGTCTTTTCAAATTTTGAGAACGGCTAAAGCTTTTGCTACAAACTAAACAAGCAAATGGCTTTTCCCTTGTATGAGTCCTCATGTGTCTTTTTAGATGTTGGCTAAAGCTTTTGCTACAAACCGGACAAACCAATGGTCTTTTCTTTGTATGAATCCTCACGTGTACTTCCAGGTCTTTAGATAGCCTAAAGCTTTTGCTACAAACAGAACAAACAAATGGTCTTTCCATTGTATGAATCCTTTTGTGTTTTATCAGATCAGCATTGGAACTAGACACTTTGCCACACTCTTTACAACGATAGCTTTTCTTTCCTGTTTGACTCCTCAAGGATGCCGTTTGTTTTGACAATTTAATGTTCTGAGACAATTTCTTGCTTAAAGACAACCTTTGTCCTTCCACATGATGTGGCTGTGATTTCAGTGTGGGCTCCCCATCACGGTCTTCGACTTCAGTATCTGATTCAGAACAGTGTGAAGCCCAGTCATCACTGTCCTCAGTAATGTCCGATTCAGAACTGTGTGAAGAGAGGAGCTGGTCATCACTAGTTGGTTGTGATTGCTCTACATCAGCTTGTGTTTTCATGTGTTGTGTTGAGGTGCTGGCTAGAGGCTCTGTCTCTCTGTTTTTATCATCAACTTCACTTTTCACTGCTAGTAATGTCAACGATGACCCTGCAGCCTCCTGTGGTATTTGAAGTAGCTCTTCCTGCTGTTCCTCTTTAATCTGTGGAGGTTCTAGTTTCACCTGGACCAGACTGGGACTCCTCTCCTGCAGTCCAGTGGAAATCTCCTCTTTACACACAGGAAGTGTGAGATCTACAAGGAGATAAGCAGAGAACTTCTCAATGTACTGTACAGTATATACAAATAATGAATTAGTGTTAACTGTAAACCTATTGTTGGCTGTCTTGCAGAAACCTCACATCTCCACATTTCAACATTTGTAAATGAATGCCCTACAAAAGGAGGGGAAATAGCCGCTCTACAAGTGTTGCGCGCTTGTAGATCTGATATTTGTGCTATTTCCAACACATTTTTAAAGACAATGGGGAAGTGTGTGAGCGTGGGTTTCTATAAATATTGAACCAATGAAAAGTATAACAAGAGCTTATAAAATATGAAATAATAACTAAATTGGATCCATTGGAACACTGGTTCTTTTTTCCATTTCATGAAAAGTAATAGTTTTGGACATTGCTGTCAGGTTTCCACCCGACAGCAATAATATACTATGCAACTGTACCGACTAAGGTTGTCAAAGAATATTACACATTCATACATAGAATTTAATATTAAAGAAATATTTGATTGTAACAATTAAGATGCAAATACAAACATTTACAAAATATGCCTGCTGTAACCTTACACAGCAGCTGATTTGTGAGATCACAGAGCCAGCAGTCTAACTACAGCTTACGCTCCTCCCTCACAATCCAGTAGGCACACAGACTCCTCACGATAGAAACAAGAAAAACCTGACTCTGTAGAACATGTTGAATCAACGTCACTTTAATTGATTCAAAATGCTAACTTTGGTCAAGCTGAAACGGGCGATCCATTTGGTAATGATGGCAGACATTTTACAACCTGACTCGACAAAACAAGCTATCTAAAAAAATAAAATTGGCCCCTACAGTAAAACTTCCTTGTTTTCACATTTCATGTGTACCTTAATTTTATGTAAACAATAATGTTACGAAAGTATAGGCTATAATAAGTCTGACTGAATAGATTGGTTTAAAATATCCCGTTTCATGTCAAGGTAAAGATTGCTTTACACACAGACAGAAGGAGGACAGAGGAGGTAGCATCAACACTAGCCCTAGAATGGCTGTGATAGAAATGTACATAGAGTTCATGTATTCCATACACAGCCATAGATCACTCCTATGCCCTCCTACATCAGTGAGTCATTGCGACAGCATTACAAGTTGTATCTGCCTATAAAGAAAACATCACATGGATGCACCTGGGACGTATCATCAGTGTTGTAGCCTGGGGTCATAGGGTGTTTCGGGTCTCGCAACAACATACACCCTCGCCCAGGTCACCCAGCCGGGGTTGATCAAGCCCCGACTTACGTCCCAGTAGCTGACCGTGGGTAGCTACTGGGAAAGACAAGGCCACTCAGTCCGCTTCTCCGGAACTACTCTGCCGGGACTCGGGGAGGCTCTGGCACGTGGAGGGACTAGGCTCTGTGGGTGGCCTCCTGGCCGGGCTCCTCCTTCGACTCACCAGGTCCACGACCTGAGCGCTGTACCAGATCCGTTGCACCACCCCAATCCAAACATTTCCTTCTGGCGTGACGGTTCCTTGGGCTGTGGTGGTACTGCAGGCTCCACTTGCGGCTTGCTTGAATGACCCTCCTAATGGCCTCACCGTGGATTTGTTGGGCTTCTTCCTCACGGAAGACACAGTCTGGGGCGCTAACCCATACTGCTCCAGAATGCCGTCTCCATTCCGGCTGTCAACCGTCTCTGGTTGTCATGTCATCTAATTCCTATGAGCCACTATAAATAGAATCACTAACTATAAAGAAAACATCACATGGATGCAACTGGGACGTATCATCAGTGTTGTTGCCTGGGGTCATAGGGTGTTTTGGGTCTCGCAACAACATACACCCTCGCCCAGGTGACCCAGCCATTGTTGATCAAGCCCCGACTTACGTCCCAGTAGCTACCCACGGTCAGTCCTATTAGGTGTACCAAAAAATCCTGAAGGGGGCGTCAACAAGTGTCTTTTGGTAGCGGCGGCCATTTTGGGAGGATTGGGGCTGAGGGTTGAGGGTACATAAACAGCTTGTAAACAGTGACCCGACCGTGTTTGTTTTTTAAACTCACAGTCACAATGGTGAGGACTTGCTCAGTTCATAAGTGCCATAGCAGGTCGGGTCGATGTAATGTGGTAGATAAAGCAGTACAATTTGTCAGCTTTCCAGCATAGAGGCAACATCACGGAGCTCAAATAGATACAGTATGGCTTGGATCTCAGCTGTACGACGCATAGAATTAACGTTCAACAACCTGCCCAAGTACAGCCGTGTTGTAGGTATTCTTTTTTACCAAAAACATGAAACTGCTATTTTGTCTCTGCTAACTGAAAGTAACTAGGTAATGTAACTAGGATGGTCCAGAGTGTTAGTGACTTTTTTTTCCTCTCTAACGCACTGACATGCGCGCTGCTCTGCTCATAGACCGAACGTTCCACTACCGTGCGAGGTCTCCAACTTTAATAAAAATAAACAAAGCTATTTTGCTACTCACCGAAACTTTCAACGACACAAAACTGCCTTTGTTTCAGTGAATAGTGAAATAGTTTTGTTTATTTTTTTATTAAAGTTGGAGATCTCACTCGGTAGTAGCAGCGCGCCTGTCAGAGCGTTAGAGAGAGAAAAAAGTCACTAACACTCTGGACCACCCTAGGCTATCCTAGTCTAGTTACATTACCTAGTTACTTTTAGTTAGCAGAGACAACATAGCAGTTTCATGTTTTTGGTAAAAATGCACCTTTGAGAAAATGACGTGAACAAACACGGCTGTATTTGGGCAGGTTGTTGAACGTTAATTCTTTTTGTGGTACAGCTGAGATCCAAGCCATACTACGTCTCTTGAACAGTGGTAGAAAGTAACTAAGTACATTTACTCAAGTACTGTACTTGAGTAATTTTTTTAGGTATTTGTGCTTTACTTGAGTATTTCCAATTTCCAATACTTTTACTCCACATCTCAGAGGCAAATATTGTGCTTTTATTCCACTATTTGAACACTTTAGTTACTAGTTACTTTTCAGATATAAATTATTATATTATGAAACATACATTAACCACTTCAGCCCTATCTTATACCTCGGCTATTTGAAAATAGCCGATCTACAAGCTCACAACGCGTTGTGAGCTTGTAGATCTGCTATTTTCAAATATGTTAGTACTTTTACTTTTGGTACTTTAAGTATATTTTGATGCCAATACTTTTGTACTTTTACTCAAGTAAATTTAGAATTCTGGACTTTTACTTGTAACAGAGTATTTCTACATTGCAGTATTGGTACTTTTACTTAAGTAAAACATTTGAGTACTTTTTCCACCACTGCTCTTGAATACATTGTTAGCCTGGCTCAAACTGTTCAATCTTGAAGAGGAGAGCTGCGACATATGAACAGCTTTCTCATAGACCAGCCACACATGTGCAGTGTGCACTGATCACTATGTATTCGGCAACGAAGTTAATGTTTACAAACACAAACCACCGTCACTCTCTAGTCTTAAGCGCGTCTCTATGTACCATCTGACCCCCAAAGGGCTGGAGCGTCGAAAAAGGGGGCGTGGCTAACTTTTGGTGACGCTACGTTTCTACACCTAATAGGGAAAGACAGGGCCACTCAGTCCGCTTCTCCGGAACTACTCTGCCGGGACTCGGTAGTTTGTACTCAACCAACCAATAATTAATTGATGTCTCTTGGGGACAGCTATTTGTCCTATCCATTAAAAGGTTCTGTCAGAAAATGTGTATTTAGTCAAATATCTCCACTTTTCCACAAGTTTCACACATTACAGTCATTTAGCAGACGCTTTTATCCAGAGCGACTTACAATAAGTGCATTCAACATAGGTAGGGAACGAAAACTACTAATCACCAGAAGTCTTAAGTGCATTTTCTGCAAAAACAAGCAACCAAGATTATACCTAGCGCTAAGGTAAAAGTGCAATATATCAGCTACCTATTTCCTTAAACAGATGAGACAAAATAGCAAAATCAAATGAGCAGGAGCTAAAACAAATAAGTGTCGACTAAACAAGATCCAATAAAACAATACAACAATAAAACAAGCGTTCGTACAACTAGTTAACAACAAGTAGGCCAGGCAAAGAGGAAGGGTAGTGTTTCCTGAAGAGGTGGGTTTTCAGCCTGCGGCAAAAGATGGGCAGTGACTCTGCTGTCCTGACATCAGTGGGAAGTTCATTCCACCACTGTGGGGCCAGAACAGAAAAAAGTGTGGTCAGAACAGAAAAAAGTATGGATCGGCCAGAAGGACCCTTGAGTGACGAGGCAATCAGTCGCCCGAGGTGGCAGACCGAAGAGGTCGGGCAGGGGTGTAGGCATCGACCGTAGCCCGGAGGTAAGAAGGAGCTGTTTCTTTCACTGCCCAATCTAGTTAATTTTAACTTGACCAGGTAAAGCCGAATTAACTGGTCGGCGATGACAGCTGTTAAATTGATGCAATCAGAGACTGCTATTACAGTCTATCGCCACAAGAATGCTTCTTTCCCCAATACACACTCTACAATGAACGCATAATCATCCATTTAATGATCCGTTAATGCCGACCTAGCAGTTAGTTTCAGTGTGTTTAAAAAAAAACAGATTATAGGGAGAAACAACGGCACTTTATTGACTCCAGGCACTGATGCCTCGGCCTACAAAATATTTGTATTGCTACGTATAGGCTATGGTAGGCATAGTGTTTTACCTACAACAATACAAATTCCACATTACCAAAGTGTTTTTTATAACAAATTAATATGAATATTTTACACCAGGGGTTTTCAACAGGTGGTCCGTGGACCACTGGTGGTCCGTGAAGGTATTGCATGTGGTTCCTGACCATGCATTTAGTACTAATGCAGGAATGATTTATTTATTTATTATCCCACGGAACAGTTCATTAATGAACTGGTGACCTATGATGACGTGTCGATGTTTTCAGTTACTGGGAAGTCGGACATCAAGAACTTCCACAGAAGAGGGAGTTAGAACCTGAAGAAGGGGAAGTGTACCAGATTGCCTGATTGAGTCATCATTATTAGGAATAATCGCATGTGTCTGCTCACTCATACATAAGTTAATATGATCAGTTAACTTAAGGGACACTTCGCCGATTTAGCTCCCCATAGCGTCAAATGACGTTTTCCGCAGGTTCTCACCTTATGTCCGCACTACATGACTGCAAGTGACTACAGCTGTAGTTCAAATCCAAACCAACCCCCATGGCTCAAAGGACCGGCCCCTGAGGGTGTCTCCCTAACGTTTCGTACACCCTTTTTTCCCCACTCGGCCACTCCCATTCATGCACAATCATGGCGTCTCCCAACATATGAAAGTCCGACCAATCTATGGAGGAAGATGACTATTTTTACGTTATCTCGGAGTCAGAAATACAGCAGGGTTACTTATTTGAACCCGAGTACACCGAAGAACAACCGCAGCGCAGGGACGAGGCAGGCAGCAGTAGCTGTGGCGGACGAGGAGCAGCAACGCGTCGGGATGATTCTTGGTGAAACATACTGTACACAGTAGCCTGTCCTATCCTATGCATGAGGGACACAACGTGAGTGCTGGCATCAATCTTTTATTATTGGATTTGTTGAGCCGTGGCGTGCATACGGAAAGTTAGTTATTGTTTACTTTGACTGTAGCCCTGAAACATGACGGTCATGGCGGAACTTCAATCTGGTTTTGGCACTTTTTCCATTTACATATTTTCATCTACATAAACGGTCAGATATCAAATATAAAGTTCTTACCCCATTGCCACGGATGTTACAATTGCAATCGGGTGGGTCTAAGTACCCGTATATCTTCCGTATTGTTCAATAAAAAAAGATTAAATCCGAACGGTGGCCATTTTCTCATAGATGTATAATGTATCAGAGTGCAATATACATCCCAACCGATAGGGTCGCGTAATTGAAAGCATGAGGAGAAAATGGCCACCGATTGGATTAAAATGCTTTTTATTAAACAATACGTAAGATACTGGTACTTAGACCCACCCGATTCAAATTGTAACATCCGTGGCATGAGGTCAGCACTTTATATTTGAAATCTGAACGTTTATGTAGATGTACGGTCTGTACATGTAGAAAGTGCAAACACCAGGTTGAAGCTCCGCCATGACTGACATGTTTCAGAACTACTGAGTACATGACGACGTCAGGTCCCGAAAATAGCAGATCTACAAGATCTACAAGCTCACAACGCGCCGCGGACTCAACACTTTGTGAGCTTGTAGGTCTGCTATTTTCGGTGCGCATGCAACTAAGAATAAATGAGGTATCACGTCGGGTGATATCCATGTAAACTACAAGTCTAATCTAATGTGTTCTTTCCAATGACAGGACAGAAATGGTGTCGTCAGCCTGCAAAAATGAAGGAACTGCTGATGAAGACCTTTGACTACAGCCACATATATTATTTTTCGAAATAAAACGGTTACATTTACACACTGCTTGCTCTACTCATTGGTATATTCTACATTGTGTAAGCATTTATAATGACAAAATGTATGAACACCCAATTCTATAAGGGTTGTTTGTTGATACTGTTTCATGATATAGGAGATGGTCTTTCATTTGGCAGAATGGTACATAATTACATGACTGTAAGCATTACAGATATAATAGTGGAAAAGTCTTGTTCATTCTGTTAGTAGCCTATTTACTTCTAATGTAATCATTATTTTTCTGGGGACCCCAGCACATTGGATTCAACTTTACTGGTCTTCGATACAATAGGCTATAGTAAAACCTAATATTATCCATATACACCAATTGAAAGCATGAAACGGTCTCAGTTGAAAAACAAAAACAAAAAACGATTAGGCTGTGTATGACAAGAGTATTTGAACATTATCATTCTAAAGTAATGCCCATTCTATAAGTTAAGTCCAAAGAATATAACTGGAAATGACAGTGAAACATATGCTCTCAGAAATAAGGAGTCACACATGAGTATGAAACGTTTTGTTTTATTATTATATTGTTGACTATACTGCATCTCCATGGATGTCCCGACGACTCCCAAGTAGAAGATGGACGTCACGTCAGCAGCACCGGACTGTCTACATGGTGGGATGGAATGTAGAAAAAAAAATTGATGCACGCGCCCGCTCGCGCACACACAGACACACACGTTTAGTGTTACTATGCTAATTTATACATGATATATTTAGTTTACTGTAAGATACAATCAAATCAATACAGAACACAATACAACAGCAGCCAAGACTAATAGTTTCACCTTGCTGGCGCAACAAAGACACGGTGATGATGGGACTGACATCCTGGTAGATATAGCAAACTTGCAATGGGTAGGCTACTGGTCCAACTGTACTGGTTCAACAGAGGTATATTTCACGTGGTCCAAGAAAGAACATGGCTTCGATGTCGTGTTTTGTGATCCAAAGGTAGACAAAAAAGTCG
Organism: Gymnoscopelus braueri; assembly: GCF_963280865.1. Lineage (NCBI taxonomy): Eukaryota > Metazoa > Chordata > Actinopteri > Myctophiformes > Myctophidae > Gymnoscopelus > Gymnoscopelus braueri. The sequence continues at coordinate 11,589,709 of NC_137617.1, read as the reverse complement.
GAAAAGTTGGAACGTAACATTCATCATTCTTCAGCATTCAGTGTTGCCAGATCTTGTGAGAGAAATAAGCAACCAGGTATATGAAAACAAGCCCAAAAGAAAATACCTGTGCCAAGAGCACTTTAAACCTAGACATGGGCTATTTGAAAATTGCAAGCTCACAACGCGTAACAATGTGACGTAGTGTGAGCTTGTAGATCTGCTATTTTCAAAATAAACTTGAGGGGAAAAAAGTGCAAAATGTGGAATATTTTCTAAACATTTTAACAACACATTTTTGGTAGGGTCTCCCTGGCAAATATGTTGGCACGCAGTGCACAGATGAGGGTCCGTGGAAAAGTGCATGAACATGTTTGAGAACCACTGGTTTAAACAACAATCAAAACATTTGGAAACGAGCCCAAATATCAACTACATTTTAGAAACCAGCCGCTTATATAAGCAGACATGGCAACACTGGCCAATGTGCTGTATGTGTTTGTTGATGTTGTTGTAGTGAGAACTGGGAGGGGAAAGTTACAATGTAGACCACGCCCCCACGCAGCCTCCTCCCCACAAGGAAGGGCAGTGCCCCAAAGCATTGTGGTCATTGTAGTAATGCAGCCAAACCCCAGTCATCCAGTCAAAGTCAAGACTTCTATATTTTTCTGGCCATAGGGTGCAAATTTGAAATTTTGCTACTGTTATCTACTATATTATAATAGATAGTTAATATATATATATTATTAACATTGAGTGACTGCAAGTTCTTCCAGGGGTGAAATGCTCCTTTAAGTTTAAAGGAGTAGTTCACCGCAAAAAATAATTTCAATGGATTACACACCCCATGGAGACTTAAATTGATGGAGATTTTTTTGTTTTTGTCGCATTCCTAAGCCAATAAATAAATGACCGGTGGCGGCTCCGGTAGGAGACTCAAAGTGTCAACTTTGTGTCTCCTACCGGAGACATTAGCATCTTTCCGCCGGTCAACAATGTATTGGCTTAGGAATATGACAAAAACTAAAAAGTCTCCATGAATTCAAGGCTTCATGGGGTGTGTAATTGATAGGAAATAAGTAACTATCCCTTTAATGGAAGGTTGGATAAAGTAAGAGAATGGAATGGGTAACGGATAGGATAGGAATAGATCAGTGTGGTTCTCAATCTCAACCCTTGTTTTTGCTCGGGACCACTCACATATTTCAGTTCAATAATGTCTGGGCTTGTCTGATATCATTTGTTGCACGTAGTATCTTGAACGAATTAAATCAAGCCCTTAACAGTCATTATTCCAAGCTTTGTTTCTCCCACAACCACGCCCATTAATTCAAATATTTTCTTATATTTGATGGACTTCTGAAATATTACTTGACATGTTTTAATACATTTAACAAAAGGTATTTTATTTATGCATTTACATTTTAAAACATTTTTCCATGGACCACCTGCTGCAGGCCTAATTATGCCATGGACCACTTGGTTGAGAAACAGTGGGATGCATAGCTAGTGTTACAAAGCACTAATCTTATTAGCTCATATCCCCACCCAACACAACAGTGGTCCCCAGGTTGATTCTTAGTCAAGGTGGTGGTCCCTGGTTCACAATCAGTTGAAAACCCCTGTTCTACACAATTAAAGGGATATTTCACTTTAAAAAGAATGTTGAAAAAAAATGTCATTTTATCATCTACTCAGGCTTTTGTGAGCCCCCCAGACAGTTTTTAAGTTGCTTGATTCAGTATTTAGATATTTGATATTAATTTCATCAGACACGCCCCCTTCCCATACAAACCCATTATAACTTCAAACTCCATTTTCAACATGTTAGATTCATCAAAAACACCCGTCCTTGGTTCTGGTGACTCATCCTGCCCTCCTAATACGTGAGGGGCCGTGTTTTTTCGATTACGCTTTTCTATTTTATATATTTTTTTTCATTTTCCCCAAAAAATATTTAAAATAAATGACAAAAGTAATTGAAAAAATACGGTCTCCTCACGTATTAGAAGGACAATATCAGTCACCAGAACCCAGGACGGGTGTTTCCGATTAATCTAACATGGTTAAAATGGAGTTTGAAGTTACAATGGGTTTGTATAGGAAGGGGGCGTGTCTGATAAAATGAATACCAAATATCTAAATACTGAATCAAGCAACTTAAAAACTGTCCGGGGTGCACCCAAAAGCCTGAGTAGACGATAAAATGACCCAAAATTGTTTTGACAGTGAAATCCCTTTAAATGCAAGTTTGTAGCCTAACGGTGCGTTTTAACAGCGGGCGATTCAGGATAGTATTTTCCGGGAAGTGCATTATATGTCTATGAGAGCCGGCAACTACTGGCGATAGGGCGAAGTGGGCGGGGGGACGATGAAAGATGGATTTTCTTTATCTTTTGGACGATGTCGCCCGGGGATCGCCCGAGAGTCGCCCGCTGTTAAAACGTACTGTAACAGCAGGCTTAATACCAAAAGGCAACTTAAAGTTCAACGCAAACCTTGAAACAACTTTGTTAACATTGTAGGCTATTGCCTAATGTGCAAGTTAGTAGCAGTACATAATTATCCCAACAGGCTTACAGTAATAACAAAGGTGACTTCAGTGAGAGTAGCTGCAGCAGCGCAACATTGTTGAAATTAAAATAATAAAACCTAAATTAAACGAAAGCAAATGGCCTTTCTAAATAAACGGGGATAACAAAAATCAACCACTATTCTTAGCTATTATTCAGACAGATAGCCTATTCTACTCTGTGTTTTTAGACAAAAACACTAGCATATCCACTTTCTGGTTTAAGGGGATTTCGTGTGGGGGCGGGCATATGTTACCAGCTGTGCTGAAGACTCGTTCAGAAGGCGTACTTGCGGCACAAACGCACAGGTATTTCTTGGCAACTATCGTCAATAATGGAAATCGGTCTGCATTTATTTTCCACCACACAAGGAGATCTTCATCCCCGCGAAGGACAGGTTCTCTCAAATAGTTATCCAGCTCTTCTTTTGCTTTTTGCTCTGGGGTCGCAACAGGCCAGTCGGTTGCAACTACTCTTTGTTGATGCGACTACCCAGCAACATCTTTTTTTTTGGCAGTGGTGCAGCAGCAGCTCCACGCTCGCTCTGCTCACCTTCCTCCGTAGCCACCAGACGTTCCCTCGCCAATGCGACAATCTCTGCCTTTAGATCAGCTTTCATATCATTCAAACCAACGGCCCCATACCGATCCTGGTAGCGAGGGTCAAGAATGGTACACTTGAGCTACAGTTTCTGAGCAAGTGTCATAATTTGTCATTTAGCCTGTCAACAATTCCCAACTTGATACCTTTCGTTAGTTTGACATCATCTTCTGTGACACGCAGCACATCATCTCGGCACAAGTTTAACAGGGGTAGGATACAGGAGCTTGTGACATCAGCAACAGGGTTGAGAGCCTTATTTATTGTTGTCAGAACATCTGTGTCACTCCACGTGAATGACACCTTGGCACCTCTGTTAGTACTGCTGAGTTTTGTGATGGCAGCTTTTATGTTGCTGCCATTGTCTGTGGTTATGCCACAGGTTTTGTTGCATCTAAGCCCCAGTTTGCAAGTGTACCTATATTGTCAGTGGTGTGTTGATAGGGGAAAAAGCTTGTTTGGAGGCATCTGGATTCCAGTTTCCATTCAGGTGTGATGGCATGGAATGTCAGCGATATATGGCTGTATGGAAAGACACCATTCCCTTCACTATGTACAGTAGTTGGTTACAGCTGCGGTGCATGACTTCCACCTTGCTAAGCAAAGGCAGATAAGATTCCTGGCTGTCCTCCAGCTCCGGTTCGCTTTGAGCCCACTTGAGCTGGAGCCATCCTCGAGTAGGTTAGCGGGTGGTTCTTTTATATGATTGGTTAAGTTGGACGTATTACCGTCGGCAGCCGACACTCCTTTCAAGCACAGCTTGCATATTGGCTTTTGCAGGTTGTCTGGATCTCCATTCTCGTTACTTTTTCAGACCAGGTCTCCAGCTGTTATTTCTCTCTACTGCTTCCGTTATCAATAATCATGTGACAGTGCGCACAACACACATGTCATGTGACACGGTTTGGCTGACGAACCGTCAAGATTTCCTAAAACCGTATTAAACCATAAAACTGCGACGCCGCACAGCCTTAGTAGATAGCATGTTATGTAGACAGATGCCAGGTCATTGTTGGCCTGGCATCCTATAGTGTGTATAATTTCAAGGACCCAGTGCAAATTGATATATATTTGACCACAGAGCACAGACCCCCACCGGAAAATATTTGGTACCAGGGACCCCCATAAGAGATTTGTGTTTATGAAATAATTTTTTTTTAAGAAAATGTTTTTTAAAAAAATCAAGATTTTTCAAACATTTTCAAAAATGCAAAGCTATTGTTGGAAAAAAAGCTAGGTATAAAATAGGGTTAAAATAGGTTTCCAGTTCCCATGGAAATAGCACCACTCCTAGAGAGAGAACTCGCCAACGCTCTGGACGTTCGGCCAGAAGAACTACATGTGTTAGTTTGACATGAAGCATGAACCAACCTGCTCTGTGTAGTTTGATGTGTGGCTGTAGCATCACGTCCAGCAGTTTGTTTTGTCTCTCCAGCAGAGTTTCTAGTGTCTCTGTCTCTCTCTGGAAGAGGTTGCACATGAACTCTGCAGCCGCACTGAGGCACTCCAACACAAACACTCTGACATTAAGCTTCAGACTACAAACATCACCACGCTGTTGTTTTTCCAAAACACACAATATCTCCTCTCCCACCGACGTCATGTGTTCATTTACCGACAGCCGTATAGACTCCATTTGACACATGTTACCTCCTTTATGAGAAATGTTCACCAAGCTCTCTGTTCCTACTGTAATATACTTATGTGTAAAGCTACTGTAATATACTTATATAATGTGTGCAGGCACAAATGTCAACAATTCCACCATTACGCTTAACAAACAGCTACTGGAAAATAAACAACACAATTACTTCCGGGTCATCGTGTTTCAAGCGTGCCGTGCGTAGCAAAGGATCCTGGCACTGCTGCCTTTCGCCTCCTGGTGGAGGAGGTGTGTAACTGTTACTGAATAAATAAAAGATAAGACGAGAGAGAGAGAGAGAGAGAGAGAGAGAGAAACACACATACAGAGAAGATATTGTTTAATATAAGAGCAGATAGATAGATGGGCAGACCACAATTCCATAATGTAATGCATTTCGCGCAGCATGTGTGTGTGTGTGTGTGTGTGTGTGTGTGTGTGTGTGTGTGTGTGTGTGTGTGTGTGTGTGTGTGTGTGTGTGTGTTTGCGTGCGTGTGTGTGTGTGTGTGTGTGTGTGTGTGTGTGTGTGTGTGTGTGTGTGTGTGTTTGCGCGCGCGCGCGTCACACTTGTGACGTCACCTGACTGGGATCCGCCACGTGGGGTTTGTTTATGTTCCGGTCTGCCCTGAAACAGCTGTTGAGTCGCGCACGCGCGCGTTTGATAGCAACGGTTGCTAGGTTACGCGTGTCACCACACCTGGTCATCATCAACTAATCAGAACTTGTCACAAATTGTGACGTTGCAGAGTTTGGCCCCATAAAAGGCAGATCACAGCCACACAACACATGTATCAGTGTCATTGTGCATTTCATATGAACAAAGTCAAGATGTACCAACTTAGAGATAGAAAACCTTCATGCAGCGACTCTAATGATTCCAACTGTACAGCAGATGAATATGACTCCATGGGTTCAACTGGAGACAGCAGCAAGAGGAGGAGGAGAGGAGGGGTGAAGGTGAAGCGTGAGGCAGGGCAGAAGAAGAAGAAGGAGGAGGCAGCCGTCCCACTGCAAAAACCCAAGAAGAAGTCACGTGGCCGTGTAAAGATACCAATTGAATTCATTGATAACACGCTAAAGCGACGCCAAACCTTCAGCAAGCGTAAAAATAGTGTAATAAACAAGGTCAAAGAGCTCGCCAAGCTGACAGGAACCCAGGTTCTCTTGCTGGTGGCCAGTGAAACGGGACACGTCTACAAATTTGCCTCCGACAAGCTCCAGCCCATGTTCACTAGTGAGGCGGGCAAAGCCCTGATTCAATCGTGCCTCAATTCACCACTGGACTCACCACCACCCCACGATGATGATGATAAAGCGCCCACGGATGTGAGCGCCTGTCCACGCGATGATGATGATGCGCCCACGGATGTGAGCACCACGGCTGCCACGGGCTTGAAAGAGAAGATGGACCTCACCTTCCAAGCTTCTGAGTCGGAGAGCCTGGGCAGCACTGATGATGAATCGAAACCATCTTTCAACAACGTGGCCAGTGTACCAGGCACCACCACCACCACCACCACCAGCAGCATTAACCAGCCCATGGTGCCCACAACCTCCACTGTGCAGGAGGGCAGTGGGCTGCAGGTACAACAGCACAGTCAGGCCCCCATGTCCTCCCTGCCCATGGAAGGTCACATGATGTACCCCAGTCCTCCACACACAGTGATGGACAACATATCCCAGGGGCCCTGTGACTTCCAGTTGTCAGAAGAATTGATGGACTTTGTACTGAGCATGTGCCCTGCTGATTCAAGCCTATAGTAGGCAGTTCGATATGCAGCGTCAGTGTGCAAGAGACAGAGAAGAGGCTCTTTGGATCAAATAAATCTCTCCAAAGTGCCCAGTGTCATATGCGACAACCTTTTTATTATTGTCATTCTATTTTATTTTAATTGTTATGTAGCACACAATCTGTGAGACAAGTCCAAACAATATTTTGCTCCTTGTGTGACAAAGGTGAAACGGGGGTTTCTTAAAACTTTTGTAAATGTTTTTATTGGTGCTTAATGTATAATTATTTGCTCATTTAACCACCATCTTATTATTTTTGTACAACCGTTTTTGCACTGTATTGGGTTACAATTGTTTTCCCCCGGTCCCTTGGTTCACTCATTGAGAGACATTCAGTGGCAGAGAGGTGGTCACGAGGTCCCGCCCAAGGCCACGGTCATGGCCAATGTCCCCAGACATTATGTCAATATGTCACCACGGACAAATGAAGGAAGAGAGAGGTGTGGTTGTGACAGGTATAAAAGAGGAGGCGGGACAGTTGAAAGAAGAAGCAGAGCCCAGAGAGAAGGAGGGTCAGACGGAGAGAGGAAGCAGAGGAGGAGGTTGTATGAGAGCCCCGGAATAAAGTGAGGGAACTTGAGCGAGTTACACCAGCCACCAAGCAGTTGGAAGCCGAGGTGTACCTATCTATGAGCCAAGAGGGAGGAACGATCGAACCGAAGGGGAGGAAGAGAGAGCGAGACCAGACCATAAACAGAGGACCATACGAACCGAGACCAGACCATAAAAAGAGCGCTGAGACGGAGAGTGGTGATAAACGTTGCATACGCAACCTACTCAGCGCCAGGTGTAAAAGCCTGGCCTGTCAGTAAGTACCGATCCATGCAACGTTCATCCTTGTATAACCACCAACTGTGAAAACGCGCATGTACTTTACCAATGCACAGTGAACTGGTCATAGTTTCTATCATTGCAGAAGGAGAGAAGAAGAAAAGAAGACAAAGACGACTGGCATAAACCTCTTCCTACTTACCCCCATATATGGACATGCAGCATTTCCCCCTGAAACGAAACGTGTTGAGTATCTCAAAGCACTTTATTGGCACAGCACTTTTCTTATGAAGTATTGTTGCACAGAAACCCCTGCTAATTGCAAACCTGTTGACCAAGCCCTGCGTAATTTGCACAACTTTATAATTCATTTTATAGTTGTTGTGTAAATTACTTTGTTGTGTTTTAGTTAGGTTTTATTAGTATAGTGTTATTTTGATTGTTTTTAAGGCACAGAAGCCACTGTATTAGGGACCAATAAATATACTTACCTTTTTGATACATTTTGCATCCGTGTCCAGTTTCTCAAGGGAATTTTCTAAAGTGTGTGTTCTCAAACCCAAAGTATTGAAACTTACCAGTAACTCGAACCTGTGAAAGCCTGTAGAAGTAAAGGTATATTTAAAGGGGACTCTCCTCTATAACAAAAGTGGCGTAGTCGACAAACTAAACAATATTCAGACTGAAACTCACAATAATTACGCACCCAGCACTTTACTGTGCATTGATATTTTATTGTTGTGAGTTTGATATTGAATTATTTATTAAAGGACAAATAGAGTGTGCAATACCTCAAGATAATTGCAAGTCAAATGTGATACAATTACGGCCTTGTTCACATATTTGGCGTAGCGCGGCAGGACTGGTTGAGAACACACAGAAAAAACCCTTAAGAGAAACTGTACTGTTATTTTGTTATTTTTGTGTTTTGTTTTTGCTTTATAATGATGATGATGCCAGTGTATCCCGGTGCCCCGTGGTTGCCCACTTTTGGTGGTACAGAAGGTGAGAGTAGATATAAAGAATGGAAAGAGCAGATCAAAGGATTATTAAGTACCCAGGAACTAACAGAAGTAAAAAAAGTTGCTATTGTAATCAAAACACTCACGAACGAAGCTAAACGGCAAATTAGTGTGGTTGATGATGGCGAACGTGACACAGTGGCAAAAATCTTTACATACTTAGACACTTTATATAAAGAAACTGTTTCAGTCGCAGAAATGCGCTCTTTATTTTATGGGTGCGCACAGCGTGCAGGAGAGAATGTACAAACCTATATCCTGAGACTTAGAGAGCTGTTTTGTGGGCTGCGGCGACACGACTCAGGCACCGCTCCCTCCGATGCCATTCTTCGTGATCAGTTTATTATGGGCTTAGCTGAGGGCCCTCTGGGCCAAGCCTTAAAAGTATATGCTCGACGACACCCTGATGAAGATTTTGCTGCTCTGCGCGAAGAAGCCTGTCTGTCCTGTCAGATGCTGAACACGGAACTACTGAAATAATGTGCCACGCTGTTAATCCTATTTCTGTCCCCAAACCCTCTCAGGACCCCGCTTGGAGAGAAAAGTTAAAACAGGAAATCATGGACGACGTTAAAACCCAAATGCAAGGATTCACGCAGGAACTCATGAAAGAAATCAGACCGCTCCTCCGCACTGGCACCGCTGACGCACGATCTCGCACTCCGCCCCCACCTGAACGACGGTACACGGCCTCTCAGCGCTATGAATGGGATGAAGGAGGTAGGCCGATATGTGGACAGTGTGGGCAGGCTGGTCATATAGCGAGGTTCTGTAGATCCGATCGAGCTCAGTTAAACTAGTACGCCCTGTCGCCGAGGTCCGGGGGGCAGAGGTGCAACGTTCACTGAAAAAGTTAAGGGCCAATGAAGTGTTTATTGGGGAATGTCCGACAATTGGGATAATGATGGGGGGAGTCAAATTGCGGGGTTTATTAGATACGGGGTCTCAAGTAACGCTGATGCAACAGAGTTTGTTTAACGAAAAGTTCTCACAAGAAAAGATGGAAAATGGGCCTCTGGTGTTTAGCCTACGGGCAGCGAATGGTCTCGATTTACCATACTCTGGCTATGCCATATTCGATTTAGAATTAGAAGGACTGAAGATACCTGGAAGAGGAATAGTAATTGTGAAAGATGAACATTGTATCCAGCCGCTGATAATTGGAATGAATGTGGTCCACGCCGTGTGGCACGCACTATTTAAATTACCTGGGAGGTCTGTGTTTCCATGCCAACAGGAGAGGACGCCATGGAGAGAAGCCTTCGCCGCCTGTAGGAGGGTGGAAGCCGTAACCCACGAAGATGGAGCGTTGGGCTATGTGTGGCCTGTCGGCCGGCGGAGAATCCGAGTCCCCGCCCGCAGTGAATTAGTAGTATGGGGCCGTGCATGGAAAGGACCAAATGGAGCAGAATACGAGGCCCTGATGGAGGCCATACCGGAAGGGAAGGAACTGGGAGTGGCCCGAGCGTTGGTCACCGTGCGTAATGGTCGAGTCCCAGTGCGCATTTGCAACCCCCACTCGTATAGCCTGTCCGTGGGCCGATATCAAAAATTAGGGAAGCTGTATCCGGTGGAGGAGGCCGACGTCCGCGGGAGACGAGACCTGAACCTGTCCCTGGGAACCGATGGAGCAGTGGAAGTGTCCCTGGTGAGCATAGAAGACGATGGACCAGTGAAGACCTTACCTGAGGAGATGGAGGAGTTGACCCGACGAGATGACTTACCTGGACAGCAGAGGAAGGAGCTGCATGCGATGATGTGTAAATGGAAGAAGGTGTTTGCAGTCCATGATGAGGATTTCGGGCAGACGGACGTTGTACAGCACCAAATACCGACTGGAGACGCGGCACCCATTCGTGAGAGGCACCGACCGCTGCCGCCCTCCATGTACAGAGAAATGAAGACTCTACTGAGTGACATGCTGGACAAGGGAGTGATAAAAGAAAGTTGCAGTCCATGGGCAGCGCCCATTGTCCTGGTGAAGAAAAAAGATGGCAGCTGGCGTTTCTGCGTCGACTACCGAAAACTGAATGCAGTAACCCACAAAGATGCTTTCCCCTTACCTCGGATCGAGGAGACCTTAACGAGCCTGACCAAAGCCCAGTGGTTCTCCACACTCGACCTGGCTAGCGGGTATTGGCAGGTGGGCATGGACCCTCGGGATCGGGAGAAGACAGCGTTCACCACCCCCCTAGGACTGTTCGAATTCCAGCGGATGCCGTTTGGGTTATGTAACGCCCCCGCAACCTTCCAAAGACTAATGCAGCGATGTTTGAGTGGCCAGGTGACAGAATCGTTATTAGTGTACCTTGATGACATTATTGTTTATTCACCTGACTTCTCCTCTCACATGCAGCACCTTGACCAGGTCTTCGAGCGGTTGTGGAGACACGGACTGAAGTTGCGTTTGGACAAATGCAAGCTCCTCCAAAAGGAGGTAAAATTCTTGGGCCATGTTGTAGACAAGGAGGGAGTGCGACCGGACCCTGAAAAGGTGGCGGCGGTAAGAGATTGGTCCCCACCCTCGACTGTCCGTGAGGTCCGCGCTTTTCTAGGTCTGGCCGGGTATTATCGCCGCTTTGTGTCCTCGTTTGCTGCTATAGCTAGGCCACTAAATAGTTTGTTAATCGGAATCCCAAATGATGTCAAGTCCCACCAGTGTAAAATAGTGTGGTCCCCTGAATGCCAAAATTCGTTTAATGCTCTAAAAACTGCCCTCACGCAGGCTCCAATACTGGCTTACGCAGATTATGACCAGCCTTTTGTGGTATATACTGATGCGAGTGGCCGTGGGCTCGGTGCGGTTCTGGCGCAGGTCCAGGATGGCCAGGAACGAGTGATTGCCTACGCCAGCCGAAGTCTACACCCGACCGAGCAAAATGATGCAAATTATAGTTCCTTTAAGTTAGAGCTCTTGGCCCTTAAATGGGCCGTGACAGAAAAATGTAAGGATTATTTAACCGGCGCTCAGTTTACAATATATACAGACAATAATCCCGTTGCGCATCTTCAAACAGCTCGACTAGGCGCTGTGGAACAGCGCTGGGCGGCCCAATTAGCATCGTTCACATACGACATAAAGTACCGACCTGGAAAAAACAATGCAAATGCAGATGCCCTGTCTAGATTCCCTGTTCAACCTGTAGGAGTGGCCGTGGTGGAGTTGACGCCGGTGGCTAGGGAGGATGGGTGGGCTGGAGCTGAGTGGCGGGAAGCACAGGATCGGGATCCAGACATCCAAATGGTGAGGAGTTGTGTAGAGCGGAGGAGGCTGCCTACCCTTATGGAGAAGAAGGGTTGGTCACGGGAAGCCAGACAGCTGCTGCGACAATGGGACAGGTTACGCATACGAGACAATGTGTTATATAGGCAAGTGACTGATCAACATACACAAGAAACATACTCACAACTTGTTTGTCCAGGAGCGCGACGAGAGGAGGTGTGGAAAGGACTCCATGTGGCCGCGGCACACGCCGGGTTAGACCGGACTTTGGCGCAGCTTCGGCGCCGGTTCTACTGGCCGGGCATGGAGGGGGCGGTGCGCCAGTTCCAGCGAGGTTGTGTCGCCTGCAGCCTACTGAAGGACAGGTTAGAACCGAGGGCCCCCTTACAGCCATTTAAAGTGTCGTATCCTATGGAGGTAGTGGCTATTGATTTCCTCACATTAGGTAGACCTAATGATGCATGGCAGAATATTCTTGTAGCAACCGATTTGTTTACTCGGTACAGTTGGGCTATTCCAACGCGTGACCAAACAGCGCCCACGACTGTCCGTGCGCTTTGGACACATATTATCCAGCCCTTTGGCTGCCCGGCTCGTTTCCACTCTGACAGAGGCCCAAATTTTGAATCTGAATTAATGCAGCAATTGTGTCATACTTACGGTATTACTAAGAGTCGCACCACCCCTTACCACCCAGCTGGTAATGGGGGGGTGGAGAGGTTTAACCAAACCCTGTTGAACATGTTGCGCTCCTTAGATACTGATCGCCAAGGAAGATGGAATGAACACCTACCTGAGTTAGTACATGCTTATAACAATACTGAACATAGTGCTACAGGCTATGCCCCTGCGTTCTTAATGTTCGGTCGCCATCTGAGGCGTCCGGTAGATGTAGCATTAGGAGTACCGCTGTCACAGAATCGAATGGGAGTGGGAGATTGGGTGCAGGATCACCAGAAACGAATGGCCACAGCGTATAGGACAGCAGAGAAAAAAATGGTAAATATAGCAGCACAGCGTAAACAGGTTTATGACCGCCGAGCTGGCATGCCACCGCTATTGCCTGGAGAGAGAGTATGGGTGCGAAACAGGAACCGCCAGGGACAAGGTAAACTGGGCCCATGGTGGGACCCAGAACCTTTTGTGGTGTTGGAGAGGGTGGGGGATGCGGGGTTAGTATATAGGATCCGACCTGAGAAAGGAGGGCGAGATAAAACGATCCATAGGAATGCATTAAAAGTGTGTATAGCCCCCAGGTCCCCGATGGAGAGCCCCGCACCTGCCCCAGTGTCAGAACCGGTGGGACCTGTATGGCCGCCTTATATAGGGTTTTTTCCTGGTCCTAGGGAACCTGAAGGTCCGCGACGCTCTGGAAGAGCGAACCTAGGACAGCCACCTGAGAGGTATGGACATGACGATTAGAACCAGTTGTCAGGGACTGCCAACGGAAAAGTAGGGGGGAATGTGACAAAGGTGAAACGGGGGTTTCTTAAAACTTTTGTAAATGTTTTTATTGGTGCTTAATGTATAATTATTTGCTCATTTAACCACCATCTTATTATTTTTGTACAACCGTTTTTGCACTGTATTGGGTTACAATTGTTTTCCCCCGGTCCCTTGGTTCACTCATTGAGAGACATTCAGTGGCAGAGAGGTGGTCACGAGGTCCCGCCCAAGGCCACGGTCATGGCCAATGTCCCCAGACATTATGTCACCACGGACAAATGAAGGAAGAGAGAGGTGTGGTTGTGACAGGTATAAAAGAGGAGGCGGGACAGTTGAAAGAAGAAGCAGAGCCCAGAGAGAAGGAGGGTCAGACGGAGAGAGGAAGCAGAGGAGGAGGTTGTATGAGAGCCCCGGAATAAAGTGAGGGAACTTGAGCGAGTTACACCAGCCACCAAGCAGTTGGAAGCCGAGGTGTACCTATCTATGAGCCAAGAGGGAGGAACGATCGAACCGAAGGGGAGGAAGAGAGAGCGAGACCAGACCATAAACAGAGGACCATACGAACCGAGACCAGACCATAAAAAGAGCGCTGAGACGGAGAGTGGTGATAAACGTTGCATACGCAACCTACTCAGCGCCAGGTGTAAAAGCCTGGCCTGTCAGTAAGTACCGATCCATGCAACGTTCATCCTTGTATAACCACCAACTGTGAAAACGCGCATGTACTTTACCAATGCACAGTGAACTGGTCATAGTTTCTATCATTGCAGAAGGAGAGAAGAAGAAAAGAAGACAAAGACGACTGGCATAAACCCTCTTCCTACTTACCCCCATATATGGACGTGCAGCATTTCCCCCTGAAACGAAACGTGTTGAGTATCTCAAAGCACTTTATTGGCACAGCACTTTTCTTATGAAGTATTGTTGCACAGAAACCCCTGCTAATTGCAAACCTGTTGACCAAGCCCTGCGTAATTTGCACAACTTTATAATTCATTTTATAGTTGTTGTGTAAATTACTTTGTTGTGTTTTAGTTAGGTTTTATTAGTATAGTGTTATTTTGATTGTTTTTAAGGCACAGAAGCCACTGTATTAGGGACCAATAAATATACTTACCTTTTTGATACATTTTGCATCCGTGTCCAGTTTCTCAAGGGAATTTTCTAAAGTGTGTGTTCTCAAACCCAAAGTATTGAAACTTACCAGTAACTCGAACCTGTGAAAGCCTGTAGAAGTAAAGGTGTATTTAAAGGGGACTCTCCTCTATAACAAAAGTGGCGTAGTCGACAAACTAAACAATATTCAGACTGAAACTCACAATAATTACGCACCCAGCACTTTACTGTGCATTGATATTTTATTGTTGTGAGTTTGATATTGAATTATTTATTAAAGGACAAATAGAGTGTGCAATACCTCAAGATAATTGCAAGTCAAATGTGATACAATTACGGCCTTGTTCACACTTGTACTGTATATAATTCAATAACAAATAAAACTTCTTGAATCTTGAACAGCAAAGTGTCTTTCTTTCTGTAATTAAGTGAGGGGTTTCACTATGGAAAATTGTCTTTTATCAATTGCTATAGTTACACATTGCTTGAAACTGTCTCCTGGTCTGACCTGATAGCCGTGGTTAGGACACGTACCACATGGGCTCAAATTATTGACATAGATTCCTCGGCTCGATCCCCATCAGTCGGACCATTTAGCCTACTCTCAATGTTTTCTCTCTCTCTCTCTCTCTCTCTCTCTCTCTCTCTCTCTCTCTCTCTCTCTCTCTCTCTCTCTCTCTCTCTCTCTCTAGTAATAATAACTAAATAATGACTATGCATCATTATAGTTAATTTTGCTATAGTGCTGTATCCATTGTCAGGTTTAGACTACTTGGAGTTTAGCTGTAGTTAAATTTGACTGGTGAAAGAAGGCTGCCTGGCAGTAAGAAGGTCACTTGTTCTAGCCTGGTAAACCCCCCTCCCTCCGGAAATCTCATTTGCATTTGGTTTCAGGAAGGAGGGTCTGGGATTGCTCACAGAGTAAAGCTGCCCGAACCACTGCGCATACGAACCAATCAGCGGCTGCTAGGGGCGGGATCATCCAATCACCTGCCTAGTAGCTTGAAAAAATGAAACTCCGTCTGTCATCGATTCTGCGCCCGGAGTCTCAGATGCAAGTACGCTGTGAAACAAAATGTGTGTCGCAAGCTTCTTCCATTTGACGGAGTGAGGTTACACTTGTTCACCCCCAGTCAAAGTAGTGCAGCAGGTTAATGGCAGATTTCAAAGGAATCGTTCACTTTGTGATGCAAGCATGAAATAAGGCACAGATACTTTCCAAGGACCACTCTTATGGAAAAGTGCGCTGGCCACTCAAAAATCCAAGATGGCGCCCATTTTTTTCAAGATGGCCGCCACCTTAGCAGAGCAAATAGGGATATAATCTTTCAGGTTGTGATACAAGGATGAAATTTGGCACACATACTCTCTAAGGGCCACTCGTATGGAAAAAGGCACTGGCCACTCACAATTCCAAGATGGCGACCATTTTTTTCAAGATGGACACCACCTTAGCGGAGCAGATAGTGATATAATCTTTCAGGTTGTGATACAAGGATGATATTTGGCACAAATACTCTTCAAGGTCCACTCTTATGAAAAGGGGAGCTAGCCACCCCCAAAAATCAACATGGCCGCCATTTTTCAAGATGACGTCCAGGGGTTGTATAATTATGTCTTATATAGCTTATTATAATAGAGTGAATGTCATTGCAATGTCATTGCACAACCAGGGCACAATGTTGGCATCACTGCTGTGTACCTCAGCATGGGGTTCAGTGTCAGCTGAGTTTTAGTAATACTGTAGCAATAGTATAGCTTATCAGTGTCCCAAATGCTGTCTAACAGCTCCGGTCAATTAGCTAGTAATAGTTAGTAGATGTAGTTAGATAGCCACGCCTGAATTGACAGGGTGTGCCAGCGCGGGAGAGCCGAGCCAAGGGTAAGCGGGGCTATTCATGACTTATGCATGTATTCTTACCCGGAAGGTGTACAGATCACACAGGACTTAAATGGCACTGGATGAATGATCGGGCTAGGTGTAGGTCACCCGAACCTAGTTGTATCCCATACCTGAATGTGCTTTATCACTTTGATTAAGTTGGTAAAAGGATAGCCCCTCGGCCTTAATCAGAAATCAATCCACCAAAAAATGGTAAATGCAAATCCAATGTTACCCAACAGGCAAACCGATTGGAATAAATGTTGTCTTTGTCAGATATACAAAAAAATGATGCCCTAGCATCACCACCAACCCATGTTCCTCAATATGATGGCTATACCATGCTTGCCACCAATGTTCCACCACTCTTATGGAAAAAGGCACTGTCCACTCAAAAATCCAAGATGGCGACCAATCTTTTCAAGATGGCCACCTTAGCTGAGCAGATAATGATTTCATCTTTCAGGTTGTGATACAAGGATGAAACATGGTTGTAACCAAGGGATCAGATGTATTGAGTACCTCTGAAACTAGTCTGGTTAGTTTGGACAAATGTTTCCATGAGGAAGCTGATACTCGGATCTTTGTACATGCCAGGCATGCCACAGAAGGAGGGCAGCAAAGATATCATGATCAAAGCCAATGACACTGACATTCTTGTCATAGGACTAAGCATTTTTCCCTCACTTCAGGACCTTGGTCTCCAGCAGCTGTGGGTTGCATTTGGGCATGGTCAGAGCCTATGGTGGATTGGTGTACATGACCTGTACCGCTGTATTGGACCAGTAAAGACCAGAGGCATACTGTTCTTTCATGCCTTCACTGGTTGCGATAATGTATCTGCCTTTCGCAAAAAAGGCAAAAAGACTACCTGGCAAACATGGGACATTTGCTCAGAGGCTTCTCCCATCTTCACCAAAAAGCCAATATCCTCCCAAACTGAATGATGATGACCTGAAGATCCTGGAGAAGTTTGTGGTCCTGATGTACGATCGATCGAGCACAGCTGTCAGCGTGGATGAAGCTAGACTTGACATGTTTGCCCGAAAGCAGAAGCCATATGAAGCCATTCCTCCAACAAGAGCAGTTCTGCTTCAACACACCAAACGTGCAGCGTATTAGGCCGGCTGCATATGGGGTCAATCCACCCAGCGTCAGCCAGAATCAGTAAGTCCAGCTGACTAGGGATGAAAGAAGTTTGGTGAAGAATGGCAGGTCTTCTGGACAGCCAATTCACCACTTGCAGAGAATTGTCAAGAACTCACCAAATGTGGCTGCAAAAAAGGGTGCAGTGGAAGGTGCAAATGTTTCAAATTGGGGTTTGTCTGCACAGCACTGTGCAGTTGCAAATGTGAGTAAAACTATTTGGGCAAAAACAACATCTTGGAAAATGGTCACCATCTTCACATTTCATGTGTCTGTGATTGTTTTATTGTCAAGTGACCTTTGGAGACTGCTCCTGCCAATTTTCATGTTTGTACCATGACCTGAAAGATTATATCACTCTCTGCTCTGCTAAGGTGAAGGCCATCTTGAAACAAATGGTTACCATCTTGGATTTTTGAGTGGCCAGTGCCCTTTTCTATATAAGCGTGGCCCTTACAGAGTATTTGTGCCAAATTTCATCCTTGTATCACAACCTGAAAGATTAAATCATTATCTGCTCAGCTAAGGTGGCCATCTTGAAAAAGATTGGTCGCCTTCTTGGATTTTTGAGTGGCCAGTGCCTTTTTCCATAAGAGTGGCCCTTACAGAGTATGTGTGCCAAATGTCTACCTTGTATCACAACCTGAAAGATTATATCACTATCTGCTCGGCTAAGGTGGTGGCGATCTTGAAAAGAAATGGTCGCCATCTTGGATTTTTGAGTGGCCAGCGCCCTTTTCCATAAGAGTGGCCCTTACAGAGTATGTGTGCCAAATTTCATGCTTGCATCACAAATTGAACGATTACGTCATTAACCTGCTGCACTAAAGTGTTTTAGTTTAAGATTGATGGCTTGATGAAAGAAACAACTCCAAAATGCATGTGTATTGTGTGTGTTTCTCACAAGTCACAACACACGTGACTCTTGATGTATGGAGAACATTGAGTCAGGGGGTACCGGGGGCGAGACATATATGGGGTCAGCCGTTGTGTAATGTGTTTATTGAATTTGGGGTATATTGCATACAAACAGGACTAATTCACTTGTACACCTAATTCCAAGCAGAGCAAGCAAAATAATCTGTTCTTTAATTGTCCCATACCAAAATTCTTCTACAGTTACCCCCATATTTCAAGTAGCCTACACTCACCAACCAATCACTGACTATCCCAAAGTTGGGACTACATTTGGTTACTATATTTACTTGTTTCCATTGTAGTCTCTCACAAACTAACAAAAGTTGACGACCCACATGCTTGGCAGTCATAATAGCTACAATAAATTAAACATTGACATTGTATGAAATTAAAATAAAAACAGCTTATCCTATCTCACACGGGGACCTTTTCCAACAGCTCAGTTGCCTCAAATGAATAGTTAATTTAATATCTATATTGTCTATGATGTCAGCCATCTCTGATGTCCCAACCATTCTAGATGTGTTTAACCCATTAAAACCGGGAAAGCATCCGTGTCATTTTATTTTTTCAACCACTTTAACCATTATTTTATACTTTGGCTATTCAAAGATAGATGTGTGACGCTGTAGTATGATCAAGTAGTCCATTCATTTACGGAAAAAAAAAAAAAAAAAAAATATGGAGATAAGGTTTCTGCCCGACAGCAACGATATACAATATAGCCTTGCTCGGGCCCTGACTATTCTGTTGCTGTCGGGCAGAAACCTTGAATCTCCATCATTTCAACCTTTTCTGGGTTTTTTTTGTAAGTTAACTCATTCACTGCCACTGACGTAAAAAACGTAATTTGTCCCGTTTACCAATCCTGCCACTGACGTAAAAAACGTAATTTTTTTTTTTTTTTTTTTTTTTTTTTTTTTTAGTTTTTTTTTCAAATTTGACCCAAAGACCAAGGAGATATGATTGTTTAAAGATCTACACTCCCATCCACTTCCTTGTTAACTTAAAACTTAAAAATTCTGTATCTCGGCTCCTGAGTACTTTTTTTTTTGAATGAAAAATCTCTGGCAGTGGGCAAACGCGGCCAGCAATAATTGTGGCAGTGAATGAGAATGCCCTACTTCATCGTACAAGAGTGACACAGAAAAGAAGAAAAATAGCCGA
The DNA here is from genome assembly GCF_963280865.1 of Gymnoscopelus braueri. Lineage (NCBI taxonomy): Eukaryota > Metazoa > Chordata > Actinopteri > Myctophiformes > Myctophidae > Gymnoscopelus > Gymnoscopelus braueri. The sequence goes on along the minus strand of NC_137617.1, from coordinate 11,570,433 downwards.
TCTACATACAATGCATTGCGACGCGTTGTGAGCTTCTATAGACCAGCTATGTTTGAATTTATTTTAAAGGGAAAGTGGTTTTCTGTGTTGGTTTCATAAATATTTAACCATTAACAACAGCTTGTAAATAACTACATTGATTCATTGACACACAGGTTATTTTTTCCCTTTCCTGGAAAGTTATGTTTTTGGACATAAAAAGTCTCCACCTGACAGCAACGATATGTTTCTCATGCACCAACGGTGCTTGGCCTGCAGCAAAAATTACAATCTACAACATTAGAGCTAGTAAAAACGTGCCTGCATATTCAAACTGGGATTATTTCTAGTGGTTCAACATGATCATCATGCTTTAAAATTATCCTTTAAACCAATGGTTCTTTAAATGTCAAGGTTTCCCCTAAACCTTTGAAAAAGAGACCACTCATGTATTACTGAATACAACATCTTTATTAGACGTTAATGTGTAGAACACTGAAAACATAAACAACAGACATTAAAGGCAAAATGTATGTACACGTGTTACAAAACACTAGCATACATTCTATCAGTTTTCCTTCCCCCCACTGGTTGACTTTCAGAAATATTGATTCACAATAACAGTTTTGATTATTTGGGTCATACAGCATCTTTTGATAAGAGCAACAATATTGACAGGCATTTGTTTAACAAAAATCTATCCTCATACCAAAGTCCCCGAAAATCAGTAGAACATCACAGAATAACTATACAGAAAATGAACAAAATAGATTTTATTAGACCTGATCTGACATCCATAACACAATGTCTTAACCTGTAAAACAATGACTTGGATGCCGAGTGATCACATTTGCTATGGATTCATTGGAGTTGACATGTTCCTTTATCATCACTGCAAAACAAATTGACTCAAGCACACGAGACACTCAAGTTAAACCTGCTTCCTTTGCAACTGGGACAAGACTGCTTCTCAAAGGCCTTCTAAAAACAGTGACACACGAAATCTTGGCACAAACTGGTCTCCCAGCTCAGTTAGAATTTTACTGGTCCTTGTCACTAAAGCAGGTAGTGTTTGACCGTGCCCCCCTCCCTCCACACTGGAGAGGGTACAAACACCTACTTAAGGATGATGGTGCACAGAGAGGTTTGGCACGCTTTCTTCCCCTCAGTTCACAGGTACAGTAGCAGCTGTAGCAGATTCGTTGGCCGCGTGTGCATCCACCCTCATCCTGAGAGACACACATCTGAGAGAGCAGTGACTGGTGGGCATCTCTCCCACAATGTCCCATGTGTCCGTCTCTTCACAGTACCGCTCGATGGTATTAATGAAGCTAAATGAAGAGAGATCAAAATATAGCCGTGAGAGAAATGTCTGGTGTGGACAAACAGACACATTTTCCCAGGCCTTCAGGGAGCAACAGCCTCTTACCGGTCCTCTCCTCCTAGAACATATATCTTTCCATCCACCACAGCCACACCAGGAGAGGAGCGTGGCCGTTTCATTCGGGCACACATGGTCCACTGGTTGGCCTCTGGGTTGTAACACTCCACCGAGTCTGTACATGTAAATAAATGCAGACCACCTATAGATATAAGGGAATTAACAAAGATAATGACTGTTAGCGGGGTCTTTTATGTGTCCAACTACAGTGAAGTTAAAGTGAGACTATAATGGAACCAAGAGACATTAAAGAACTAGTATGATACCTATAACGTAGATCTTTCCTTTGAGAGTACAGATAGCTGAATCAGCACGTGGAATCTGCATAGGAGTGACTATAGTCCATACAGATGCTTTAGGGTTGTACTTCAACACCCGGATCATAACTTCTCCATCTAGGATGAATAAAACGTAATAATTAAGTTTTGGACATTTAAAGGACGACTTCACCCATTTCAACCTATCTTCGTATAATTGGTCCTCACTAATGCTCATTATAAATATGGTACCATTTTTGTCTACCCCATCTGTATCTCAGAAGAGAGCTGTGGACGGTTCAGAAACACTCCTATGAGACACAGACAGAGTAGGAAAAAAAGGGTACCATTTTATCAAAATGGGTGAAGTTGTCCTTTAACAATTATGCTTTATATACATTACATAAAAAAAATGCAACCTCATGAAACCCAGCAGGCTGAAGCTGCAGGTGCATAAACGTGTTCCATACCAATAACATAGATCAGTCCATCTAGTGTGACCACAGCAGGAGTGATGACATCGCAAGCTGGCTTTGTTCCCTCCATGAGCTGCCAGGTGTTGGTGTAGGGGTCGTAACGCTCCACTGAGTCGTTAAACACGCCCACGCCACCCACTGCATACACAAAGCCATCCAGTACCACCAGGCCTATGTGGAGAAAAGAAAAAGAAAAAAAGCCTTCGATCTAATGACTTGGTCATATGTAGACTCTCCTTGGGTAACCAAGGCAACAACCTTAGCAGTTATTACAAAACAAAATTAGACTGAATGCCATAGTTTGACAGTCTCACCAAATTCATAGCGTGCCTTATTCATGGAAGCCATCTCCAACCATAAGTCACAGGAAGGGTCGTAGCGCCACATCTCTCTACTGACTGAACCATCAGCGAATCTTCCTCCGGCCAAATACAGGGAAGAGCCTATGGTGGGAGAAGAGCAGAATTAAAACAAAGACCTGTGAAGTCACCACATAGCATTCAGGACAGTCCAAAAGGTTAATTATTGCTACTCAATACTATCTCAATATCCCTATTGAGATAGTTGACTCATAGTTGACTCATCACGAGAAATAATCAGAAAATCAACCAAATAATGACAATGGCCGGGTTTCCCAAACGAATTTGAGCTCGTGCGCAGCCTAGAAGCTGCGTAAGAGCCTCCACGCACCTGCGCAGTAGCAACCCCGCCACGCACTATCTTCGTTAGTAGCAGCTGTGTGTGCTCTACGTGCCATCTAAACTGGCTTCAGGAGGCACCATCGTCGTAGGTGCTCAAGCGCACGGCATTACGTGTGTGCTAAAACTACATTCGCGAGACAGCATAGACGTAAAGACCTCCTGGACGAAGTCTACGTAAAGCCTACGTAAACTACGTAGTGCTGTCCTACGCTACACTGCAGTTTAAACACCCTTTGCGAAAGTGAAATGGATCATAAAAATACCAGAGCCAACTGTCAGATGTCCTGAAGCAGTCCACTCCAAATACAACTTTTGAATAATATATTTATGAATTAAATTACAGCGGTGAGGTGACATCTGCAAGGTAAATAAAACACTAAAGTGTCCCCATTATGCAAGTAAATTAAATATACTTAAAATACCAAAAGTAAAGGAATGCAGAATGTCCCATTTCCCAAATTTAATATGTATTAAAATCTTTTGAAAACAGCAGATCTACAAGCTTGTGAAGCGTTGTGAGCTTGTAGATCTGCTAGTTTCAAAATATTTTTTAACCATTCATAAACATGGCGAGCGCAACAGCTGTCACTTTGTGAGAGGAACTGGGGACTTTCATCATAACGTTTAACTATAAAACTTCGAAATTAAGGAAACATGTTTAGCTCAGCATCATTTATATACCTTTAGTTAACTTGGCATATGCTTAATATTTATAGCAGACGATCGGATCATCCGTGAGAGTACAATTTGTAAACTTCGGGTTCATGCATAGAGGACGAAGCAGCGTAGCCCTGGTTCAGAGCGTTAGTGAGTTCCCTCTAACGCCCTGGAAGACCCCTCGCTCTGCGCTTGTACAAGGAATTCCGCTGCCCTGCGAGTGCTCAAGAGTAGTGAAAATAAACAAAACCATTTCGCTACTCACCAAAGCAAAGGCTGTTTTGTGTTGTTGAAAGTCTATTCTTGGAGGTGGGAAGCCTCTCAGCACCCCAACTACACTTTTTGGGCAGCAAATAAAATATGTCAGCGAGACGGAAATTATTTTTATTTACTCCACAGTGCCCTCTACAGATCTGGAGGATTGAACTTAACATTAACCAAAATCTGTAGAGGGCACTGTGGAGTAAATAAAAATAATTTCCGTCTCGCTGACATATTTTATTTTCTGCCCAAATAGTGTATTTTACAGAGTAGGTGGGGTGCTGAGAGGCTTCCCACCTCCGAGAATAGACTTTCAACAACACAAAACAGCCTTTGCTTCTGTGAGTAGCAAAATAGTTTTGTTTATTTTCACTACTCTTGAGCACTCACTAACGCTCTGAACCAGGGCTAGAAGCAGCGCAGCCGACCGCCCTACCCAAAAGAACAGATCTGCAAGCTATAGACACGGCATGTCGCAGTGCGTTGACAGCGTGTGTGTGTGTGTGTGTATATATATATATATATATATATATATATATATATATATATATATATATATATATATATAAATATATATAAATTATGTGTGTGTGTGTGTGTGTGTGTGTGTGGGGTCGGTCTTTTCATAGATCTATTTCGCTACGATGGGTGATGCAGTTTGTGACGAGCGCCCCAGGGCGCTCGTCACAAACTGCTGCGTCGGACAGCACTCAGGGCTACGCCTCTCCCAGGAGTAGGAGGAGAGTAGGATATGCCATTCTGTCTCCCGAATGTAGTTTTAGCAGACACGTAACGCCTTGGACGTGGGAACCGATAGCACGTAGGGCACAACCAGCTGCTACTAATGAGGGTAGAGCGTAGGTTTCGCCGGGTCCCAGGCTCTTACGCAAGCTGCATAGGCTGCGCATGACCTGAAATCTACGTGCCTGCTAGGGTACTGCGCAGCCTGTGTGGACGCACGTAAGACCCGTCGTACAACCTGCGCAGGATCTCTACGCAGCATCTCTACGAATCTCTTTGGGAAACGCGGCCAATGACCCTTACAAGTCCTAAGTTGATTTACCTATACTCCAGCTGACTTTGATGGTTCCTCACCTGACACAACCAGACCATGCCTGCATACAGGGAAGGGGAGACGACCCAGAGTCCTCCATTGGTTTGTTAGAGGATCAAAGCTCTGAAGGATGGGGGGCACCTCCACCTGCTCTTCCTCCTCAGTCTCTCCCCACACTGTCATCACTATCACTTCGGGCACTGGGTACACACAGTATCATTCACAGTAGTCACAATACTGAATGAATCCAGTAGGTACTTGGCATATACATATGAAAGTTATAGTCAGCTAAAATGATAAAAACAGAATCAAAGCTTGAATTTGATATGATTTATTTAATTGCTTGCAACCAACAGATTAAAGGTTAAAAAGACAATCGAGGATTAAAAAAACACATTTAAGTCATAAGACTTATTTCCACTGTGGTCCCCATGCACAAATCAACAGACGCTGACATACATAAGCAACACATAATAATGTTGCTTGCAATAATGATAGCATAGCCCAGATAGCAAACTAAACGAAAAAAAATATGTTTCTTGCCAATGCCAGGTATATTCACACTTTCAAAAAAACTATTCTCTATTTTACCATCAGTTGCAACATGCATGCATGTGTGAGGCAGGGTACCTGTGGACCAGCGTGGCTGTGCTCTGTGGCTGTAGGGCAGGACATCCTGGTTCTTGGCCTCAGAGATGAGCCTCTGGCAGCCCTGGGATTCTTTCACCACATCCAGAGACTCAATCACATCATGGAGGTAAGAGGGGGTGATAAGAGGAAGACGGATTTTCTCTAGCACCTTAAAAATCAAATAGAACACAAATTATCAAATAGTTGGAGCGACTAGCCAAGTGGTTAGGACACCACACAAGCTGTAATGCCTCACAGCGAGTCCCCAGTTCGATTCCTGGCCGGCCAGACCATTTGCTGCATGTCACTGCCCTACTGTCTCTACCCGTTTCCCGTCTCTCTGCAACTAAATGCTCAAACAACCCAAAAAATAATACTTGTCTATATACTAACTTGTCCAACTGGAAAATAACATTAAACACTGCCTTCAAATGCGGTGCATGGTGCGGAACATACATATGCCACCATTTAATACTATGGGGTGTCACGAAAATGTATAAAAACTTGAAAAACGTTGATCAATCAAATAGAATCATGACCTAAAATTGTTACGTGTAATTGCCTTTAAGACTTTGAATGACACCTGCTGTTTGATGTGAGGAGTGCAGGCTGCAGTGGGTACAACAAATAATTTCAACCACACTTTTACAACCTGTAAACTGATGTGTGTGACAAATACAGTGAAGTTGACGTTCAAAGAAGAGCCACTAGATGGCAGAATGTCCACCTTTACAACATAGTCTTCTAGGACCTAGCTAAGATATGTATGCACTTAATTTAGGAGAGAATATCTCAACTGTTCTTGGCTAATATGACCCCAGGGAACAACTTAGGAACTTTGACTAATTCTCTATCCGGGACGAAATACCCGAAAATGACCACGCCCTTTTTTAAATTACCATAACCGGTGCACTATTTCCAACATGGTAAACCGTTGGAGCTACAGATTTACTGAGGTGCTCAAAATGTTCAGAATACTTATGTTTAGGGAAACATAGTAAAGTGCTACATTTCTAATTTGATATTTTATGACAGAACAGCCAGGGCTTACAGTCTGGATTACAGTCCAGGGGCATAGGGATTTCTTTGTGCTAACCCTAACCCTAAAAGCACTACATTTGTCCCAGATGTAACCCAGGGCATGCTCCAATGATTTAGCAAGGGTGCCCGAGCCAAACTTGGTGTATAAATCATGTTTTTTTGACAATTAGAAACATGTTTGAATGCTTATCTTTATGATTTGATCTATCTAGAGGACACTAATTTGATTATCACAAATATGGCCACTATGTTATGAAACACGATAAAGACCATATGTTAATGGTTTTGAGAAAAAAATATTGAACTCAACTCCAATTAATAGTAATTAATATTTACTATTTGAGTACTATACCTACTTGCATTCCTCCATCCGTATGTACTCAAATGTTTTATGTTTATAATGTAACAGTGAAACAGTCAACCTTGAGTCCATATTTTAACAATGCAATGTGTTTGATCAGTGACCTATGGAGTGGTGCATATCAGACAAGATACTGTCTAAATTTAAAAGTTGATACGGCATTGACGTATGCAAGTAATCTTTTTATTGTAAGGCCAGAGTACACCAGAGTGATACAGTACAGCTGTCTGATCCAATAGAAGCTGGTCTGAAGCAGTTTTTACATGCTGAATCAGTGCAGCTTGGGTGAGAGGAATGTTCTTGAGGGACTGAGAAAAGCCACTGTCAGGACTCTGCTGTGGCCACAGCTCTTGCGTATTGATGATGACCATACACTCCAATCTTTGGACATGGAAATTGGAGTTGATCTTTTCAGGCTCCAAGGTGAGGGTGACCAGGGTTTCTGTGAGATACCTGCACTCCTTTTCCCATAGTCAGGGATGGCTGATGTTGGTCAAATGGTACCAGGTCCCTTGAGAACCTTCCTCCCACCCAAGTGTCAGAACCTGGGAACCTTACTGGACCCATCTTGCAGATGCCAGTAAAGCGTGCGCAAAACATGATTTAGACACTAAGTTTGCATTTATAGCTCATCTGGTTCAAAAGTTATAGACAAAACCGTTTTTAGCTGTTCTGTCATAACATTTCAAATTAGAAATATTGCACTTTTCTATGTTTCCCTAAACATAAGTATTCTGGACATTTTGAGCACCTCAGTAAATCTTTAGCTCCAACGGTTTAGCAGATAGAGCCATGTTGGAAGTAGTGCACCGGTTATGGTCATTTTAAAAAGGGCGTGGTCATTTTCGGGTATTTCGTCCCGGATAGAGAATTAGTCAAAGTTCCTAAGTTGTTCCCTGGGGTCATATTAGCCAAGAACAGTTGAGATATTCTCTCCTAAATGAAGTGCATACATATCTTAGCCAGGTCCTCTACTAACAACAGCTCATGTTTCCTCAGCCACAAAAAGCCACCAGGATTAGAATTGTCTTCTTTATGATTTAAAAAGTTGAAATCTGAAGTCAAATGAATCATGGATTTGGAGAATCTACCACCGCTTAATTAATACTGTACTTTAATCCTACACCTTTTAGGTTGTATAAGCATTACCGCTATTCATATTTATTGTTTTACTACATTCACAGTGCTGTGCAACAACAGTTGTGTGTAATCCTCCAGATTTATGGAAATCAAAATGACTGACAGCTGTAGAGGGCTCCCTTTATGCTGTACCCCCAGAACCCTTCCATGCACTCCTATAGAGCGTGCCAAAAATCCTGAAGGGGGCGTCAACAAGTGTCTTTTGGTAGCTGCGGACATCTTTGAGGGGTAAAAACCAGGTTGACTTAACATTGCCCAATGCCACGCCCAATGCCTCGCCCCCGCAGGCTGATTTGCCCCTTCTGCTGGTGACGACACGTGGGCACGCTTAATAGGATATCACTAGGATTAGCAACAGACACAATATGGACTGCACAAAGACATGCTCCCCTATATTCAACAACATGTATGCATGAAGCCTACCCACAGCAAGTATCATGCACATGACAAGCATGTAGCTAAAGACATAATTTGACAGTAACAGTAATACAACTAGGACTGCATTTAACCATTATATTGTAATTGTGTCCACCACATTAAGATACAACAAAAAACATTGCTCAATATACATTTAGCCTGCTATTGAATCACTTTTATTTTAAAATATGGAACAGACAGCAGTCACATTTGAAGTGGTAAATAGTATATGATATAACTAATGTCGGTAAGTCGTTTGGAGTAGTTATAGTCTTGCGTAGCCAGCCCTCCAATCTCCCTCCACTTCGAGCCTGGGATACAAGGCCATGTGTAAAGAGCAGCATGACTCACATTAACAGCATGATAACATCCCTTTAAGCTTCACTTAGCCAGACATATTGCCTTGACTTCTCTGTGGTCTTTGTAGAATATCAGGGGAAACACTGAGAAGTAACTGACCTTTTCAAAGCTCTGTCTGCAGGTACTAGGACACTTGTTTAACCACATCATGGCCGCCTCAAACACTGTCTCCTCCTTGGACACATTGAGATCATCACTTGCAAGGATCCCTGTCAGTCTGTCCACACAGAGAGAGAGGAACTCTTCCTAGGGACATAAAAAATATGTTCACATACTGCCTGAAGTAACCTTTTCTCCTCTGAAGTGCTCACTGGTGATGATAGGTGGTTTGTTTGGTGAAAAGGAAAAGTGACATATTATTCACATAATTAATAAACAAAAATTAATTCAGTCACTTAATTCAGAGCACAGATGTTTGGTTCCGTTGTGGTGGTGACAGGTTGAGTAATGGTATCAAAATATCTTCAATATTATATTCACTTGGGTTGGCGTCTTTCATACAGTGAGTCACCACAAATGTATAGGAGAAAAAGCCAAAAACAAACAAACAACTTTGGAAATGCATGGAGTGGATGCCTCAATCTCTGACCTGCTGGTAGACAACACTGAAGTGTTCAAGAATGTAGTTCATGCTGCGTTTCTCCAACATTTGACAGGAGTAGGCCTCTGCCAAGCCTTGAATCGCTACACAGTTCTTTTCATCCATGTGACGCTCCATGTAATGACAGCAGGCCTCTTGAACTGCCGTGACATTCAGCAAGTGTGATGCTGCTAGCAAGGCCTAGACCAAATGAACAATTATGTTTTAAGCAAGCATGCAGGTCAAAATAGGAGAGAAGGAGACAATAACAGTAAGGTTTATGATTGATGATAATACATCACCTGTACATTTGACATGGAGATGACCACCTTTGAAGTATAGGCATATTCAAACAACAAGCCAATCATCTCAGGTTCCACTCCACTGATGGACACCCTTTCCTGTTTGGACTCCATCAAGTCTGTTGTAAACATTGCCTGTGCAGGTTGAATGGTTGTTTCTAATTATTGAGGCCTTTCTAATTACTGTGTCAACAATTAATAAGATATAACACAGGGGTTGACACTAAGGTTTCAGGCAAGTACAGGTCATGTTCTACTTGCCGAAAGGTCATGCCCACATGCCCGAAAAATCAATTGTGATAGGTGAAACACCGCTCATTTTAACACTTATCTTTTACTTATCTTGTGAATTCTGGGCCTGCGCAATATGGACATAGCTCAATATGAATGCCAAATATCTCAATAGCTATACAATATGACTATGGATTCACACTTGTTATTTTATATTTTTAACAAGTGTAGCAACAGTGGAAACACTTTCTTAAAAAGAACCCTGCATATTATAGGTCAACTGTGAGCCGTTATTTAAAATTCCACAGACATCTTGTGTTCCGTTTGAACTAAAGACAGTTGCTTCCCCAAATCCCCACTCAGACACACTTGCCCGTCGGGCAACCTGAAAGCAAACTCCACTTGCCCGAACATTTTAGCTACAGTACTTGCCACGGGCAGTCGGGCAACCGTTAACGTCAACATGATATTCAGTTCACATGAAAGCCAAGGCTAAATTTAATGTCATTCCCTTAACAGCACCAGGTCAATAAATGTGAGCATTTACCTCAAAGTAAGAGCTAAAGGAGGCTAGTACATTACGATGGCCGGGGAACTCCTGTCCCCCACAGCACAGAATCACATCACAGAAAACATTGTCGAGTCGTAGACGGTTTAGGCCCTCTAAGACCTTGTTGGGATGGCTGGTCTCCACAAACACAAAGTTCTCACTCTCCACTGAGGACAGCGCTACACTGGTGTCATCCTCACGAAGTCCAACATCCACAGGGCAGGGGGGTGAACTGGCATCGACTGGAATCCTTTCAGCCATGTCTGCCTTTGCTAGACCATATGACAGTAGAAGAAAATGGAATAAATGGTCAGGATTTTTCTTGATTTTCACTATTATTCGTATTTTTTGTGCATGCATTGATTTTAAAAAGATCTTGTACTTAACCTATGGAATTTGTACTTTTGAATACTTAAAAGTACGACTTCACCCATTTTCAACCTATCTTCATATAATTGGTCCTCACTATATGCTCATGATTGGTTTTTGTCTACTCGGTCTGTGTCTCAGAGGAGGGCTGTGGACAGGCTTTCTATTCCTGGAAAGTTACCATGCTATAATGGAAGCCATTGTTCTCGCGTTAATAAAAAATAAAATAAAAAAATGTAACTTGTTTAAAAAAGAAGGGGAAGACAACCTAACGATGATGTCACTGGTAGGTGGGTTAAGTGTCCACAGCCCTCCTCTGAGACACAGACCGAGTAGACACAAATGGTACTATTTTATAATACACAGGGTCAGCCCATAGGGCTTTCTGGGTTATCCTTTTAGCACCATATAATTGTACCACCATACTATTTGCTAACTGTTAAAACGTATTCAATCAATCAAAATGCGCATTATAGTGAAGACCAATTATATGAAGATAGGTTGAAAATGGGTGAAATCGTCCTTTAAGTATATTTAAAAGCATGAACTTTTGAATAATCTTTTTAAGCAAATATTCTTAAACTCAAGTACAAAATAAACTGAGCTGCAACTTTCACTTGTAGAAGTGGAGTAGGAGTATGGTAATATTTGACCAGGAGTATATATCAAGTACTGGGGTTGAGTACTTTGTGAATTCAACATAAACATAAAAGTACATTTGATGTTATAAACATTGACTGCTATCAAACAATCAGTTGGTCAACGTGACGTCACCACCACATTGATTTGTTTGTAAGTTTTCACAACAAAGTGACAACGATGACATTCTTACATCCACAGCAGAACCAAACAGCTTCACTGAACACACTGAAGTAGCCTTGGATCAACATCATAGATGTATTTAATCGATTTTACATTTGCAGATCTATGATCGTCTTGGGCTTTACCCCCCAATTGTCACTGAACATCCGCCCGTTAAGTCCGTATTTCTCCAAATGCAAAATATAAAGTTGCTTACCCGGTAGCTCCGGATGTTAACTCGGCATTCGGAATCTTTGTGCACTATATTAGTCCGTATTTGTCAATAAATATGTGTTTTAATCCCGTCTGTGTCTGAACGACATTTTTCCCCTCGTTTACTTCCTATTTACATTGAGTGTAATACCGGCTTTCACCGGATGCGCCCCGTCACTACCGCCCATTGAGGAATACAGGGAACTGGATTCAGACAGAATCCGACACAGACGGGATTAAAACGCACTATTGAATATACGGGCTAATACAATGCAAACGGTTCCTAATCTCGAGTTAACATCCAAGGCTACAGGGTAAGCACTTTATGTTTTCTTTGTACATGTACGGAGGGAGAAGTACAGGCTTTCCGCGCGGATGTCCAGTGACTATTGGGTGGTAGAGACCAAGACTGACATAGATACGAAAGCAAAAGTCAGACTTGATAAGATACATCTATCATGGTAGTCTTGAGCTAGATGTAGTCTTGACCCAAGGCTACACTGAAGAGTGAAGCCACGACTGAATGAAAAGAGAAATTAAGGTTTCCACTGTTAACATACAGTATGTTTATAAGTCAACATATGTACTTAAAAGTCAACGTTACCTTCTTGTTGACAGAACAGCCGCTTACTGTCGTTTTCTACTACTGCTAGTTGCTGTGACGTCAGGGTGGCCGAGAACAGACCCTTCACAGCCTGCAGCGACACCTACTGCATGAATACACCTACTGCATGGCAGTTGTGGATTCAAAATGAGAAGTTTTTTTAACCCTGTAGATGTTGATAGTATTCTAATAGGCTGGCTCTATACTTGTTACTTGTTCTATACCGTGTTCTAATGGGCTACACTAAATATCTTAGCAAGAAATAGCCAATCTACAAGCTCATAGTCATACATGCACTCATGTAGTTGAACCAGTCATATAAGGAGGTGGACAAGGCAGCATTCATCCCTGCAGATGGTTTGTTGGTGTTGGGAGCCTCTTCAACAGTGTGGAGAAGGTGACGATGGTTTCTGATAGGTTGGTGATGTGGTATGACCTTGGGCAGTGGTTCTCTGGGGGTCCCCAAATGATTTTGGGCGGGTCCCCAGATGATTTGCTTAATATGCAACATTGTTTTCTCACTCAACAACAGTAAACAAACCAACAAATGCACATTTCTAAAGTGACAACTTAAGGACTTTTAAGACATTTATAATACCTATAAAATAATAAGACCATCCATTACGGTGTCAAAATAAAAATAAAATAAAAATATATATATATATATATACATATATATACATACATACCATACACAAATGGTCATACATTGGCCAAATTGTCAAACGTCTCAATATTTATCTGTGGAACAGAGTCAAACTAAATGTAATGCCTCAACTCCTACAATTCCAAGTGCTTGTGAGGGCGGGGGACCGGTAAGGGTATGCTCTGAGTTATTGGGGTCCTTGAAATTAAAGTTTGAGAACTGCAATAGGTCCTTCAATGCTTGGGCCCTGAGTATACGTTTCTCAGCACAACCGGTGCTTGGGTGAAATGCCATTTTGACAGCATGAATTACAATCTATTAGAGCTAGTAGAAAAACGTAACTGCCTATTCAACATGGCATGTACCTGTATGTTGACAAACTATTTCAAGTGGTTCAACATGATCATTATGCTTTAAACATTTGAAAAGAGACCATTAACATGCTACTGAATTCAACATCTTTATTAGACTTAATGTCTTGTACACTACAAAAATAAACAACAGACATTGAAGGCAAACATACAAGTGTTACAAAATACAATCGGTCAGTTTTTTCCACTGGGTTACTTTAAAAAAAAATATTGATTCACATTAACAATTTTTATTATTTGGTCCATACAGCATATTTTGACACTTTCAAACATGGTTGGGCTCATTTTAACATCTACTCAGGCTTTTGAGCACCCCAGACAGTTTAAGTTGCTTGATTCAATATTTAGATTTTAATATACAAACTCATTTATACTCCATTTTAACCATAATGGACTCATCGAAAACACCCATCTTTGGTTCTGGTGACTGATATTGTCCTTCTAATGCGTGAGGGCTGTGTTTTTTCAATTCCTTTTTTCATTTATTGTTTTATAATTTTTTGGGGAAATTAAATGTATTTGAAATAAATGAAAAAAAGTAATTGAAAAAACACTTGAAGTTATAACAGGTTTGTATAGGAATGGGGTGTGTCAGATAAAATGAATATCAAATATCTAAATACAGAATCAAGCAACTTAAAAACTGTCTGGAGTGCTCACAAAAGCCTGAGTCGACGTTAAAATGACCGCAAGCTTGTTTGAAATATCCCTTTAATACATATTGACAGACATTTAACCACTTGAGCCCCAGCATCCCTGTTCTGGGGGGGGAGGGGAATAGCAAATGTACAAGCTCAAAGTGGCGCATTGCGACCCGTTGTGATCTTGTAGATTGGCTATTTTCAGCAAAGAAATTTGGTGTAGAGGGAAAAAAGAGCACACCAAGTACAGTTGCAACTCGGGTGTAAACTAATGACATTATCTTCATAGCCAAGTTGCAGAACAGCTGAACATTACAGAATAATTATACAGAAAATTGACATTGTCTGGTAAACTACGAAATCACAGGTTTGAACTGATCCGACCTCCTTAACACAATGTTGTAACCTGTAAAACAATGACTCTCAGTGATCACATTTGCTATGGATTCATGTGGGTTGACATGTTCCTTTGTCATCACTGCAATAAAATGGAACCAAGCACACAAGACTCACAAGTTAAACCTGCATCCTTTGCCACAGAGAAACAAGTCTGACCCACCAAATCTTCGCACAAACTAGTCTCCAGCTCAGCTAGCATCTTCCTGGTACTAGTCACTAAAGCAAGGAGCGTTAGACTTCCCACTGGGGAGGGCACAATACCTACTGAAAGATGTTTGCATAGGAAGATTTGGCACTCTAGAAGAGCCTTCTATCATCTCCCCCTCAGTTCATAGGTACGGTGTCAGGTGTGGCAGATTCGTTGGTTGTGTGTGCATCCATCCTCAGCTTGAGAGACACACATCTACGACTGTTATTAGTGGGCATCTCCCCCACAATTTCCCACGTGTCCGTCGCGTCACAGTAGCGCTCGATGATACGGTGAGGCCTACATGAAGACAGTCAAATAGCTATGAAAGAAATGTCTGGTGTGGATAAAGCCTCCCCCTTTCCCAGGCTTTCATGGAGCAACAGCCTCTTACCTGCTACAGCTCGCATTATTCGCTCCTAGTGCATAGATCTTTCCATCCACAACAGCCACGCCAGGCATCAAGCGTCTCCCTTTCATTGGGGCACACATGGTCCACTGGTTGGTTTTGGGGTTGTAGCACTGCACCAGGTTTGCGTCTTCTTCTTCTTCTTCTATAACCACACAACCTATAAATAACAAGGAATTAACAGGATAGCAGCTGTTAGTAGGCATCATTATGTGCCCAAACAACAGTGAAGTTGGAGTGTGTCTATAATGGAACTAAGAGACATTAAGAACAGCTGTGATACCTATAACGTAGATCTTTCCTTTTAGAGTACACATACTGTACGCTGAATCAGGACAGTATGCTTGAGTCAGCATAGGAGCAAGCTTTGTCCATGCAGATGATTTAGGGTTGTACTCGAACAGCTGGGGCTTTCTTCCACCATCTATGATGAATACAATGTAATAAAACCAACATCATTGGACATTTTCCGTTAACCATTATGCTTTACTGACATGACATAAAAATGCAATGTTATTAAACCCAGCAGGCTGAACCTGCAGGTGCATAAGCATGTTCCCTACCAATAACGTAGATCAGTCCATCTAGTGCAGCCGCAGCAATGCTGCCGTACTTAACGTTTGGCATGACAGACTCCATTAGCTGCCAGGTGTTGGCGTTGGGGTCGTAGATCTCCATCGACTCCGCACGGCCAGTGGCCAGCGGGAGGAATACGCCCCTACAGCCCTCCCGCCAGCCACCCAGTGCATACACGTAGCCATCCAGTGTCACCAGGCCTATGGACCATGTGGGGTTATGCAAGAAAAAAAAGATATGTATGCGTGTTATATGTACCCTCTTCTTGGATAACCAAGGCAACAACCTTAGCAGTTGGCCTGGGCCGCTGGCGTAGCGGTCCAGCGATCCTGACGGCCTTTGCTGCATGTCACTCCCCATTTCCTGTCAGCCTACTGTCCTATCAATAAAGGCATAAAAGCCAAAAAAAATCTAAAACAAAAACAAAACATTTGCAGTTATTACAAAACAAAATTAGACTGAATGCCATAGTTTGACAATCTCACCAAAGTCCCAGCGTGCCTCATTCATGGGAGCCATTTCCAACCATAAGTCACAGGAAGGGTCATAGCGCCACATCTCCCTACTGACTGAATCATCTGTGGATCTTAGTCCTCCAGCCAAATACAGTGTATTGCCTATGGTGGGAGAAGAGCAGAATTTAATTAAAGAGATCCTTGATTTTTAAAGAAATAAAAAGGGGTTTCTCTTACAGTATGTGCAATGCACAAAAGTGTTTCCCATCAACTTAACCTGAGCAGTCAAATAAGAGCTGCGCTCGTGAGCATCAACATGTGGACATCACTCACATAAATTAAAGCCAAATGGTGAATATATTACACTAGATTCAGGTTGCTACGCTGCCTTCAAACCTAGTCCTATGTTGTGCTGATAAGGGCAATGGTCACCGAAGTATGGCCATTTGAAGTTTTAAACACAGCTATAACGAGCAGTGATTCACTTGCAGCACCCGGGTCCACTGTCATACCTGTGCGACCTTGTGTTCGGGAGGTAGGGGTCCATAGATATAGAAACCTAGATACCTCATTGGCCTCTGCAGTTTGTTGGAGCAACTGGTATCACAGCCGTCATTTTAGCGTAGGCAAACTGAGACTCAAAGTGACTACTGGCCAATCACAGCGCTCACAGCGCGTTGACTACTGGCCAATCACAGTGCGTCTTTTCCGGGACTTGTCAGTGCAATGGTTCTCAACCAGTGGTCCGGGGACCACCAGTGGTCCTTGAGGGGGTTCCAGGTGGTTCCGAGCTAAATGATGGAGTTGATAACCAAATGGACCCTTATAGATCTTTAAATCTTGAGTATAACATTTCACACTCTCAAGAGTCAAATTGTTAAACATCTGCATTACTTACTATACAGGTACACAATTAGAGAACGTAAAGAATTGTTATTTTGACAGCATCTTATCGAACGATAACATATTCTAAGTTTTGGGTGTGAGAGGCTAAAGCTCATCAAACGGTGTTCCGTGGCTCAAATGCCGAATAAATAATGGACCTTGATATGAAAAAGGTTGAAAACCACTGTTCTAATTTATGTCCATTGAAGCAGACGGTCTCTCCACAATTAAAATCATCACAACTCCCTGAATTTTCAAACTATTTTCAAGCGGTTAAGTTTGTCACAAATGCGAGACATGGAGTTATGGATCCAGTAGGCGTAGGCCTATATTTGGTTACATCTAAATTGCAAATTTTCATTCCAAAATACTTTCAAGTAACAGTAATAGTCACAACATATTTTTGTCTCCATTCACTGACAGACTACATGAAATATGCTGGCCACATTGCAGAATTGCCTTTATCCAACATCCTTAATGTTAGCTATTCAGGTCAGAACAGAGCTATCAACTTTGAAAGACGTCTCTAGGAACCTGTTTAAACTGCAGTAAAAGACGATTTATTATTGCACAAATCCAGAGTGTGGAGTTTGCCAAGTTACAACTAACTGGATGCTGCGCAGCTGCTGCCTTTTAAAGGGTTAAGAGCTGGGTTACAAAAAGACCCGCCCCCACCTGGCTCTGATTGGCCTACCTAACGCCCCCTTCTGTGACACACGCGGAAGCTTCAGGGAAGCTTTCCTACGCTAAAATGGCACCCGAGATACCAATGCCTCAGAGCCGATGTCTATGGTAGGGGTCTACGACCACTTCCGGGTAAAAACGGAAGTGAACAGATCTACTTCCGGGTTGCATCATTGAACTCCACACCCGTCAGAGAGTGTGTGGGTGAAGTTTCAAGGCAATCTGAGAAACAGTAAGTATGAAGGAAAAATGGAAGTGATCATTTTGTATGAAATTGGAAGTCTGTGGGACCACCCACCAAAGTTGGAGCCTGTAGCATGCTGAGAAATGGAGTTATGGCTGTTTAAACCCAAGCCAATATGAAAGCAGAGGGGGCGGGGCTTCAGCAATTACAGCCCGTCCCGTAACACCACCTACCAATTTTGAAGCATTTAACACATGGGAACTTTAGTTATGGCTGTTAAACCCCAGCCAATAGGAACACAGAGGGGGCGGGGCATCAGCAAATTACAGCCCAACTGGCCGTCTAAGAGCATCTACCAAGTTTGGGAACTTTAGCATGCTGGGAACTGGAGTTATGGCTGTTTAAACCCCAGCCATTAGGAACACAGAGGGGGTGGAGGCCCTGGGTGCTACACGTGGTCCCTGGTGTGGCTATTCTGAAGGCAGACCCTTAACCAGTGTTGGTGCCAAGTTTGGTGCGGATCAGAGCAACAGTCCAAAATATGGAGGAAGTGGGAGGATACAAATTAAAATATAATACTAATAATTAATAACAGTAACAGCGACAACAATACCTTTCAAGAATTGCCTTTGTCTTTCCAGCACAACTTACTACAGCTCAGTTCAGAGCCAACACAAAGTGGGATCCTAAGTTGATTGACCTCTACTCCACTTGACTCTGATGGTGCCTCACCTAACACAACCAGACGATGCCAGTATACAGGGAAGGGGAGGCGACCCAGAGTCCTCCAATGGTTTGTCAGGGGATCAAAGCAAGAAAAACTGCGATGCATCTCTTCTTCCTGCTGTTCACGGTCTCCTCCCACCGACACTATGACTTCAGGCACTGCGTAGTCGCGTGGTAGAGTAATGTGTGAGCAGTTGAAAAGGTTTTAATAACACAAATCAGCAGTCATTGAATGAATCCAGGAGAAAACTGGCATACATTTCAAAGTTATATTTAACTAAAACCGTGAAACAAAAATCGAATGATTGCACATTGATGGAATTTGTCTCTGCACTGGAAATCCCAACTACAAACACCTTAATGTATTTTACCATTAGTTGCAACATGCATGCATGTGTGAGGCAGGGTACCTGTAGACCAGCGTGGCTGTGCTCTGTGGCTGTAGGGTAGGACATCCTGGTTCTTGGCCTCAGAGATGAGCCTCTGGCAGCCCTGGGATTCTTTCACCACATCCAGAGACTCAATCACATCATGGAGGTACGAGGGAGTGATGAGAGGAATACGGATTTTCTCTAGCACCTTAAAGATCAATTAGAACAGTGGTTCTCAAACTCTTTAGGCTGCACATTGCACATTAAGCAAGTCATCATCATCATAATGCACACCCAAAGTACCATAGATGACAAGTATGTAATTAAAGACAGAATAATTAAACAGGAGTAACACAACTAGAGATCCAACTAATAATTATATTGATAGAGCCTCAGATTAACAGCATGATAGCATCCCTTTAAGATCGTCTTAGCCAGTTACATTGCCTTGACTTCTCCGTGGTCTTTGTAGAAAGACTGACCTTTTCGAAGCTCTGTCTGTGGGTACTAGGACACTTGTTTAACCACATCATGGCCGCCTCAAACACTGTCTCCTCCTTGGACACATTGAGATCATCACTGGCAAGGATCTCTGTCAGTCTGTCCACAGAGAGAGAGAGGAACTCTTCCTAGGGACATAAAAAAGTACAGAAGACTAGTTCAGTGGTTCAGTGGGTCGGGACCTGATTTGGGGGGGTGGGGGGGTCCCCAGATCTAGATGACAGTGAAACGTAATGCCTCAACTCCTACAATTCCAAGTGCTTGTCAGGGTAGGGGGCGAGTTCAAATATTATGATTATTTTGGGTGGTCGCGGCCTGAAAAGGTTGAGAACAACTGGACTAGTTGATACATTATGACCCTCTTCCGATACTTCCTGAAACTCTTTCTCCTCCTATATCAAGTGCTCACTGTGATAAGTAGTTTATTGGTGAAAAGGACAAGTGAAATAATTCCTAATATTAATATTCATCCGATCACTGACCAAATGACTGACTCAAAGATTCTACAGGAGAAAATTCCCAAAACAGACAAACAACTTGATAAATGTATGGACTGGAGGCCTCTATCTCTGACCTGCTGGCAGACAACCATGAAGTGTTCAAGAATGTAGTCCCTGCTGCGTTTCTCCAACATTTTACAGGAGTAGGCCTCTGCCAAGCCGTGAATCGCTACACAGTTCTTTTCATCTATGTGGCGCTCCATGTAATGACAGCAGGCCTCTTGAACTGCGGTAACATTCAGCAAGTGTGATGCTGCTAGCAGGGCCTAGAAGACCAAAAGAACAAAAAATGTAAGCAAAAATGCAGGTCAAAATAGGAGAGAAGGAGACAATGAATAAGGTTTATGATTGATGATATCAATTGATGTACATCACCTGTACATTTGACATGGAGATGACCACCTTTGAAGTGTAGGCATATTTAAACAACAAGCCAATCATCTCAGGTTCCACTCCACTAATGGACACCCTTTCCTGTTTGGACTCCATCAAGTCTGTTGTAAACATTGCCTGTGCAGGTGGAAAAGGTGAATGGTTGTTTCTAATTATTGAGGCATTTCTAATTACTGTGTCAACAATTAATTAATTGGATATAACATGATATTCAGTTCAAATGAAAGGCAAGGCAGAATTGAATGTCATTCCCTTAACAGCACCAGGTCAATAAATGTGAGCATTTACCTCAAAGTAAGAGCTAAAGGAGGCTAGTACATTACGATGGCCAGGGAACTCCTGTCCCCCACAGCTGAGAATCACATCACAGAAAACATTGTCGAGTCGAAGACGGTTTAGGCCCTCTAAGACCTTGTTGGGATGGCTGGTCTCCACAAACACTAAGTCCTCACTCTCCCCTGAGGACAGAGCTACACTGGTGTCATCCTCACAAAGTCCAACATCCACAGGCCAGGGGGGTGAACTGGCATCGACTGGAATCCTTTCAGCCATTTCTGCCTTTGCTAGACCATATGACAGTAGAAGATGGTATAAATGGTCAGATGGTAACGATTGTTGCACGTTACCTTTAATGAACAGAATACTTGTGGAGAGAAACTACAGTGTGACATCACATGGAAGCATATCATATCACACTATGAAGCAGTAAAAAAAAATAAGAGTAACTGAAAAAAACACGACCGCCTCAGACACGAGAAGGACGATATCAGGATTTTTCTTGATTTTGACTATTATTTGTATTTTTTTTGTGCATGCATTGATTCTAAAAAGAAAATGTACTTAACCTATGGAATTTGTTTGTACTTTTAAATACTTAAAGGACAACCCATTTTCAACCTATCTTCATATAATTGGTCCTCACAAAAGCTCATGATTGTTTTTTGTCTACTCAGTCTGTGTCTCAGAGGAGGGCTGTGGACAGGCTTTCTATTCCTGGAAAGTTACCATGCTATAATGGAAGCCATTGTTCTCATAAAAAATAAATAAATACATTGAACTTGTTTAAAAAAAAGAAGGGAAAAAACTACGTCACTATGTCACTGGTAGGTGGGTTTTTAAGTGTCCAAAGCCCTCCTCTGAGACACAGGCCGAGTAGACAAAAATGGTACCATTTTATAATAATACACACAGGACCACAATGGAAACAAGCCCTTAGGACTTCCTGTGTTATCCTTTTCGCACCATATTGTACCACCATACTATTTGCTAACTGTTAATAAAGTATTCAATCAATCAAAATGAGCATTATAGTGAAGACCAATTATGAAGATAGGTTGAAAATGGGTGAAATGGGTGAAATCGTCCTTTAAGTATATTTAAAAGCATGTACTTTTGAATATATATTATCATTTTTTAAGTAAAAAAAATATCCTTAAACTCAAGTACAATTAAACTGAGCTGCAACTTTCACTTGCAGAAGTGGAGTAGGAGTAGTAGGGTAATATTTGACCAGGAGTATATCAAGTACTGGGGTTGAGTACAACATAAACATAAAAGTACATTTGATGTTATAAACATTGACTGCTATCAAACAATCAGTTGGTCAACGTGACGTCACCACCACATTGATTTGTTTGTAAGTTTTCACAACAAAGTGACAACGATGACATTCTTACATCCACAGCAGAACCAAACAGCTTCACTGAACACACTGAAGTAGCCTTGGATCAACATCATAGATGTATTTAATCGATTTTACATTTGCATATCTATGATCGTCTTGGACTTTACCCCCCAATTGTCACTGAACATCCGCCCGTAAAGTCCGTATTTCTCCAAACATGTATAAATGCAAAATATAAGGTGCTTACCCGGTAGCTCCGGATGTTAACTCTACATTCGGAATCTTTGTGCACTATATTAGTCTGTATTGTCAATAAATATGTGTTTTAATCCCGTCTGTGTCTTTACGACATTTCCCCCCCCTCGTTTAGTTCCTGTTTACATTGAGTGTAATACCGGCTTTCACCGGATGCGCCCCGTCACTACCGCCAAGCACTACCGCCCCAGAATCCGACACAAACGGGATTAAAACGCATATCTATTGAGAATTACGGGCTAATACAGTGCACGTGGGTTCCTAATGTCGAGTTAACATCCGGGACTACAGGGTCAGCACTTTATTATGTTTTTGTTTGTACATGTACGGAGAAATACGGACTTTCCGCGCGGATGTCCAGTTACTATTGGGTGGTAGAGACCAAGACTGTCATAGATACGAAAGCAAAAGTCAGACTCGATAAGATACATCTATGATAAAGTCTTGATCCAAGGCTACACTGAAGAGTGAAGACACGACTGAATGATAAGAGAAATGAAGGTTTCCACTGTTAACATACAAGAAGTCAGCTATATACTTAAAAGTCAACATTACCTTCTTGTTGACAGAACAGCCCATGGGGAACAGCCGCTGTAACTGTCTATTTCTACTAACTTTGTTGTGATGTCAGGGTGGTCGAGAACAGACCTTTCACAGCCTGCAGCGACACCTACTGCATGGCAGCAGTTGTGGATGTATTGGATTTAAAAACCACTTAAACCCTGTAGATGTTAATAGTGTTTTAATAGGCTCTATACTTGGTTGACCATGTTCTAATGGGCTACACTAAATATCTTCGCAGGAAATGGTCTACAAGCTCACATACATGCACTCATGTAGTTGAACCAGTCATACCAGTGGGGATATAGACCCTCAGGGTTCCTTGAGGTGGGGTTCAAAATGGACCCTTACAGTTATGCAACTCTGAGTGTACTAAATAGAACCAAATGGACCCTCAAGGTTATGTAACTCTGAGTGTACTGAGTAGAACTAAATAGACCCTCACAGTTAACTCTGAGAGTGTACTGCAAAATGGAACAAATGGACCCTACAGTTCTGCAACTCTGAGAGTGTACTAGCCTTGGATCAAGATAAGAATAGCATAGATGTATTTTATTGATTAAAATAGACTACAATACTCTCTCACACACACACACACACACACACACACACACACACACACACACACACACACACACACACACACACACACACACACACACACACACACACACACACACACACACTTTCTTTCTGCTGGTTGTAAGTGACGTCAGTTGTAAGTGACAAAGGTTTAAGTTAAGGGTAGACCTTGAAATTTAAAAGTTTGAGAACCATTGGTTTAAAGCATAATGATCATGTTGAACCACTAGAAATAATACAGTTTGAATATGCAGGCACGTTTGAAAATAGCAGATCTACAAGCGATGCGACACATTGTGAGCGTGTAGATCGGCTATTTTCAAATGGCATGTATGTTTAGTAATAATAATCTAAATCTACAAAGTAACTAGTCAAACAATTGTAGTGGAGTAAAAGTATAATATTTGCCTCTGAGTAGTGGAGTAGAAGTAAAAGTATTGAAAATTGGAAATACTCCAAGTACCTCAAAATTGTACTTAAGTACAGTACTAAGTAAATGTACTTAGTTACTTTCCACCACTGATACTAACATACTATTTACAATGCCAAATTAGTATTGAGACTTATAGCTACTCAGTAGTACTGTAGCCTAAGCCTACGTGAAATGCATGTAATGCAATGCACAATGCAATGTAATGTGGTAGCTATGACAACAACAACAACATACACAAACCTCTGGCGTAACGTGAATTACTCTTATATTAATCAATATACATCTTCTCTGTATTAAACACATCTAGAATGTAGTTATTTGTTGAAACAGACGTACAAACTCACAGTGATGGAACGGAACATTTATGTGTTGTACTTTCTTAACATTCCGTATGGTCTGATCAGTAACTACCGGTACTTTTGATAAATTTTTATCCTGAAAAGTAACAGTTTTTGGACACATGAGGTTCCACCCAACAGAGACTGTAATTCAAGGAATTATATGTTTATTTGTTTGACTAAAACACCTGACTGTTATTTCACCTTCAAAAGTACTGCTAATCTCAAATGTTCACATTCTTTTGCCACTCAAAATGGAAAATTGGATCATTTTCCTACAAAATATTTACCATATTTATAATGAGCATTAGTGAGGAGTGGACCAATTATACAAAGATAGGTTGAAAATGGGTGAACTCATCCTTTAAATGTCCAAAACTTTATTATACGTTTTATTCATCCTAGATGGAGAAGTTATGATCCAGGTGTTGAAGTACAACCCTAAATCATCTGTATGGACTATAGTCACTCCTATGCAGATTCCATGTGCTGATTCAGCGATCTGTACTATCAAAGGAAAGATCTACTTATAGGTATCATACATACATACCAAGACCCCACTAACAGTCATTATCTTGTTAATTCCCTTTTATCTATAGGTGGTCTGCATTTATTTACATGCACAGAATGGGTGGAGTGTTGCAACCCAGAGACCAACCAGTGGACCATGTGTGCCCGAATGAAACGGCCACGCTCCTCGCCTGGTGTGGCTGTGGTGGATGGAAAGATATATGTACTAGGAGGAGAGGAGCGGTAAGAGGCTGTTGCTCCCTGAAGGCCTGGGAAAATGTGTCTGTTTGTCCACACCAGACATTTCTCTCACGGCTATATTTTGATCTCTCTTCATTTAGCTTCATTTATATACCATCAAGCGGTACTGCGAAGAGACGGACACATGGGACATTGTGGGAGAGATGCCCACCAGTCACTGCTCTTTCAGATGTGTGTCTCTCAGGATGAGGGTGGATGCACACAAGGCCAACAAATCTGCTACAGCTGGTGAACTGAGGGGGAGAAAGCTGGCCGAAAGCTCTTCTAGCGTGCCAAACCTCTCTGCACCATCATCCTTCAGTAGGTGTTTGAACCCTCCCCAGTGTGGAGGGAGGGGGGCACGGTCAAACACTCCCTGCTTTAGTGACAAGGACCAGTAAGACTCTAACTGAGCTGGGAGACCAGTTTGTGCCAAGGTTTGGTGTGTCACTGTTTTTAGTCTTTTCCCAGTTGCAAAGGAAGCAGGTTTAACTTCAGTGTCTCGTGTGCTTGAGTCAATTTGTTTTGCAGTGATGATAAAGGAACATGTCAACCCACATGAATCCATAGCGAATTTGATCACTCGGAAATCGGAATCCTCAAGTCATTATTTTACAGGTTAAGACATTGTGTTATGGATGTCAGATCAGGTCAAATCGAATCTATTTTGTCCATTTACTGTATAGTTATTCTGTGATGTTAATGTTTGGGGACTTTGGTGTGAGGATAGATTTTTGTTAAACAAATGCCTGTCAATATTGTTGCTCTTATTAAAAGATGCTGTATGACCCAAATAATTAAAATTGTTAATGTGAATCAATATTTCTGAAAGTCAACCAGTGGGGGGGAAAGACAACTGATCGATTGTATTCTAGTGTTTTGTAACACTCGTACAGTCTGAACATTTGCCTTTAATATCTTTTGTTTTTTTCTTCAGCGTTCTAGATATTAACGTTTAATAAAGATGTTGTATTCAGTAATACATTAATGGTCTTTTTTCAAAGGTTTAAAGAGTTAAGGGGAGACCATGACATTTAAAAGTTTGAGAACCATTGGTTTAAAGCATAACGATCATGTTGAACCACTAGAAATTATCCCAGTTTGAATATGCAGACACGTTTTTACCAGCTCTAATGCTGTAGATGCTGCAAGCCAAGCACTGTTGGTGCATGAGAAACATATCATTGCTGTCAGGTGGAAACATTGTATGTCCAAAAACTTGACTTTTCAGGAAAGGGATCAAGGTAGTTATTATTTACAAGCTTTTGTTAATGGTTAGATATTTATGAAACCAACACAGACTTACCTAACCACTTTCCCTTTAAAATAAAAATATAGAAGCTCACAACGCCTCGCAATGCATTGTGAGCATGTAGATCGGCTATTTTTCTTCTTTTCTGTGTCACTCTTGTACGATGAAGTAGGGCATTAACTTACAAAAAAAAAACATAAATGGTTGAAATGATGGAGATACAAGGTTTCTGCCCGACAGCAACAGAATAGTCAGGGCCCGAGCAAGGCTATATTGTATATCGTTGCTGTCGGGCAGAACACCTCTTATCTCCATATTTTATCTCCAATATCTTTTTTCGTGAATTAATGGATTATACTTGATCATACTACAGCGTCACACATCTATCTTTGAATAGCCAAAGTATAAAATAATGGTTAAAGTGGTTAAAATCTAAAATGACTCGGTTGCTTTCCCGGCACATCTAGAATGTAGTTATTTACTCTCCATAATATATCATTACATGGATTCATATATAAACATTTATATAGGGATCATAGTAGACAATATAGATGTTACATTAACTATTCATTTGAAACAACTGAGCTGTTGGAAAAGGTCCCTGTTTGTGATAGGCTAAGATGTTTTTAGTTTTTATTTCATACAATGTCAATGTGTAATTTGTAGTTAGGTTAAATAGTTACATTTATTGTAGCTATTATGACTGCCACACATGTGGGTTGTCACCAGTTAGTGAGAGACCACAATGGAAACAAGTAAATATTGTAACCATGTCCCCCACCATTGACATAGTCCCAACTTTTGGACAGTCAGTGATTGATTGGTGAGTGTAGGCTACTTGAAATATGGGGGGAACTGTAATTAGTCCTGTTTGTATGGAATTTACCCCCAAATTTAACTACAGCTAAACTCCAAGTAGTCTAACCCTGACAATGGATACAGCGCTATAGCAATATGAACTATAATGATGCATAGTCATTATTTACTTATTATTACTGTGTGTGTGTGTGTGTGTGTGTGTGTGTGTGTGTGTGTGTGTGTGTGTGTGTGTACGCGCGCGCGCGTTCAAGTGTGTAATCATGTGTAACTATAGCAATTGTTAATTGATAAGAGACAAATTTCCTTAGTGAAACACCTCACTTAATTACAGAAGGACACTTTGCTGTTCAAGATTCAAGAAGTTTTATTTGTTATTGACTTATATACAGTACAAGGATCAAAATATTGTTGGGACCCGCAGGTTGTTGTCTACATAACAAATAAAATAAAATAGAATGACAATAATAAAACTGTTGTCGCATATGACACTGGGCTCGATTGTCTCTGCAACAGCAGAGGGGACACTTTGGAGTGATTTCCTTGATCCACCAAATAGCTATTTTTCCTCCCCCTTTTCTCTGTCTCTTGCACACTGACGCTGCATATCGAACTGCCTACTATAGGCTTGAATCAGCAGTGCACATGCTCAGTACAAAGTCCATCAATTCTTCAGACAACTGGAAGTCACAGGGCCCCTGGGAGATGTTGTCCATCACTGTGTGTGGAGGACTAGGGTACATCATGTGACCTTCCATGGGCAGGGAGGACGTGGGGGCCTGGCTGTGCTGTTGTACCTGCAGCCCGCTGCCCTCCTGCACAGTAGAATTGGTGGAGGTGGTGGGCACCATGGACTGGGCACTGCTGCTGCTGGTGGTGGTGGTGGTGGTACCTGGTAGACTGGCCACGTTGAAAGATGGTTTCGATTCAACATCAGTGCTGCCCAGGCTCTCCGACTCAGAAGCTTGGAAGGTGAGGTCCATCTTCTCTTTTAAGTCCGTGGCAGCCGTGGCGCTCACATCCGTGGGTGCATCATCATCATCAGTATCGCGTGGACAGGCGCTCACATCCATGGGCGCTTTATCATCATCATCGTGGGGTGGTGGTGAGTCCAGTGGTGAATTGAGGCACGATTGAATCAGGGCTTCGCCCGCCTCACTAGTGAACATGGGCTGGAGCTTGTCGGAGGCAAATTTGTAGACGTGTCCCGTTTCACTGGCCACCAGCAAGAGAACCTGGGTTCCTGTCAGCTTGGCGAGCTCTTTGACCTTGTTTATTACACTATTTTTACGCTTGCTGAAGGTTGTGCGTCGCTTTAGTGTGTTCTCAATAAATTCAATTTCTATCTTTACACGGCCACGTGTCTTCTTCTTGGGTTTTTGCAGTGGGACGGCTGCCTCCTCCTCCTTCTTCTTCTGCCCTGCCTCACGCCTCACCCCTCCTCTCCTCCTCTTGCTGCTGTCTCCAGTTGAACCCATGGAGTCATATTCATCTGCTGTACAGTTGGAATCATTAGAGTTTCTGCATGAAGGTTTTCTAACTCTAAGTTGGTACATCTTAACTGTATTCATATGAAATGCACAATGACACATGCTTAATGTAACACACTGATCACTGATACATGTGTGGAGGCTGTGATCTGCCTTTTATGGGGCCAAACTCTACAACGTCACAATTTGTGACAAGTTCTGATTAGTTGATGATGACCATATATGGTGTGGTGACATGCGCAACCTAGCAACCGTTGCTATCAAACGCGCGCTTGCGCGACTCAACAGCTGTTTCAGGGCAGAGCGGAACATAAACAAACCCCACGTGGCGGATCCCAGCTGGGTGACGTCACCGGTGCGTCCGAAATTGCATACTAACCAGTGGTGGAAAAAAGTACTCAAATGTAAAAGTGTCAATACTGCAATGTAGAAATAGTAAATATAATAGTAAAAGTCCGGAATTCTAGATTTACTTGAGTAAAAGTACAAAAGTATTGGTATCAAAATGTACTTAAAGTACCAAAAGTAGAAAGTACTGATTACGCATTATGTCCCATTTCACAAGTTTTCAAATCTAAACATACGAAAGATTTACGAAAATAGCTAGTGCATTGTGAGGCATTGTAAGCTTGTAGATCGGCTATTTTCAAATGGCTGATGTATATAGGGCTGAAGTGGGGGTAATGTATGTTTTGTAATAATAATCAAAATCTACAAAGTAACTAACTAAAGTTTTCAAATAATTGTAGTAAAGTATATTTGGCTCTGGATGTAATGGAATAGAAGTAAAAGTATTGGCAATACGCCAGTAAAGTAAAAGTACCTCAAAATTGTAGAGTACTTGAGTAAATGTACTTAGTTACTTTACACCACTGTCTGATACGAACATACTATTTACAATGCCAAATTAGAATTGAGACTTTTATAGCAGCTACTCAATAGTAGCCTCGGTGAAATGCATAACATTCTGGAACTGTATGGTGGTATTGACCATCAGTGTAGTGGTGGAAAGTAACTAAATACATCTACTCAGGTACTGTACTTTTTTACTATACTGTAGTATTTCCAATTTTTTGTACTTTTACTTCTACTCCACTACATCTCAGAGGCAAATATTGTACTTTTAATCCTCTACAATTATTTGAAGCTTTAGTTACAAGTTACTAGATTTTGATTGATTTCATTATTATTACAAGAAAACCTACATTAAACACTTCAGCCCTACATACATTTTGGCCATTTGAAAATCGCCGATCTACAAGTTCGTAGATCTTCTGTTTTCTAAAGATTTTTATACATTCGAAAACTTGAAATCGGACATTTTGCATAATGAGTAGGCTACTTTCTACTTTTGGTACCTTAAGTACATTTTGCAACAAAAAACACGAGTAGACTGAAAGCTTATTGAATTGATCAATTTGTGTACCAAACCAACCCTAACACCCAACATCCTATAGCCTGGAGGGTTGACTGCCCTGTGATAATTCATTTACAGAATTGACAGTTCACTGATTTGAAAAATATTCAGGAATTGAGGTACATTTTTTGCTGTCAAAGAGTGCAAAAGCTATTTGAACAGTATGAGATTATCTGCAGACACACAGACTGAGGAGAAAACATAATCCCATGGTAAAGATAATTCCTTGCATTACAATAGGGCCTTCACTGTTCCGGCCCTGACCATGGTTCTCTGCACCACGAATAGTGCCTTTTGTTGCATGAATAAATATACAATCCATAACAGCTAGTTACAGCACGTGCATGCATATTCAAACTGGTATTATTTCAAGTGGTTATACATGATCATTATGATTAGAACCTTTGGGGAAAATAAGAGACCATTAATGGGTTACTGAATTCAACATGTTTATTAGACAGATTGTTAGCAATATAAAAAAAGACTGCTAACAGACATTAAAGGCAAGGGTTCAGACTGTACAAGTCACAAAACAATAGCATACAATGTGTCAACTTTTTCCACTGGTTGGACTTTCAAAAAATACTGATGCAAAATGTAATTAAAAAAAACTGGTATTTGTCTAATAAGGTTATGGACAGACTCATACTCAAGTACCCAAATAACAGATGAACATCACAGAATAATTATGCAGAAATACACATTGTCTGGTAAACTACCAGATTAGACCTGATCTGGCATTCGTAACACAATGTTGTAACCTGTAAACAATGACTGAGGATTCTCAGTGGTCACAGTTGCTATGGATTCATGTTCCTTTGTCATCGCTGCAATAAAATGGACCCAAGCACACAAGACTCACAAGTTAAACCTTCTCTGAAGGGCCTTCTGAAATCTTGCCACAAAGTTGTTCCCCAGCTCAGTTAGAAGCTTACTGGTCTTTGTCACTAAAGCAGGGAGCATGTGACTTGTTCCCTTTCCAGAGCAACATTAGCAACTTCCTCCTGGGGGATCCCGAAGGCGTTCCCAGGCCAGTGTGGAGATATAATCCCCCCATCTGGTCCTTGGTCTGCCACGGTCTCTTCCCAGTAGGACGTGCAGCGAGGACCTCCCTAGGGATACGCTCGGGAGGCATCCGTACTAGATGCCCGAAACGAAAGTCAAGGAGCTGTAAGTGGTGTAAAACAATATAACCCAAAATCAAAACAATCAACATAAAACACAAAAATATAAAGAGATGTAAATACGATAAGAATACTTAAAAAAGTGATAATTTCAATTACATTAGTCAAGGAAGACCAGACCAAAACATGCAAGTTATCAATGCAATGACCATCTATGCAAATGGTGGTCCACTCTCTCTGAACAATATTCTGACCCAAGTCTTCCTCCAATTTTCCCTTAGTTTTGAGTTCTTCAAACCCTATCACCTGGCGGAGCATCTGACAGAGTATTATGTAATATGTATGTAATATAAATCCTTTTTCACAGTGTTTCTGTCATCTTCTCCTCGGTTCATTGGTATGGTATCACCTGTGGCAGATTCAATGTGCATCCCTCCTCATCCTGAGAGACGCACATCTGCGACTCCCGCGAGAACCGGGAATCTCCCCCACAATTTCCCACGTGTTCGTCTCTCCGCAGTACCGCTCGATGGTATCGATATTTCTAAATGAAGAGAGACCAAAAGCCATGAGATAAATGTCTGGTGTTTACAAACAGCCACCTTTTCCCAGATTTTCAAGGAGCAACAGCCTCTTACCTGAGCGTCTGCCAGTCCACATCCTCCCCTCCTACTACATATATCTTTCCATTCACCACAGCCACGCCTGGCCAGCAGCGTGGCCGTTTCATGGGGGCACACATGGTCCACTGGTTGGTCTCGGGGTTGTAGGATTCCACCTTTTTTGTATACGCTGTTTTACGACCACCTATATATAAAAATGAATTAACAGGATAGTGACTGTTAGTTAAAAAAAAGGTAGGGTAAGTGATATCTGTTTGCTAAAATATGTGTTAAATAGCTCTATATTCATGTATTTGTTAAGCAAGCTTGTCTCTCCAGCTCTTTGGTAAACAGAAGAAAACCCATTTTCAGGTCGGGATACCAATTTGATCCAATCAGGAGGCACAACTCACACAGGACAAACAAGTGAAATTGGGAGTGATGACACAAAGAAATGAGCAAACAGCATTGGAACTGTAACACAATTAACATAATTGGTTACTCTCTCCTGATAAGCTGAAAATGTGCAACCCACCTGAAAATGTATGTTCTGTTTATTAAAGATTTGGAGAGACAGAGAGACCCTGTTACTGAACAAACACTCCATAGCAATGATTACTATCAGAATATAGTGCCTTCACTTTTTAACAAAATACATTTAAATATATATAACTTACCCTACCTTTAACAGGATAGTCTGCTATGTGTACAAACTACAGTGCAGATGAAGTTAGTCTATTGTGGAACTAAGAGGCATTAAAAACAAGTACGATACCTATAACGTAGATCTTTCCTTGGAGAGTACAGACAGCTGAACCAGAACGTTCTATACGCCTAGGTGCGACTTCTGTCCATACAGATGCATTAGGGTTGTACGTGTACACCTCTTTCTCACAAGAGCCAACTAGGAGGACAGGAGGACATGGTAAACATTATTCATTGTCAATGGGAGAATGAATCAAATGTACTAGAAGGCTTATGGACGTTTTCATTATGCTTTACATACATTACCCAAAAAAATGAACTTCATGAAATCAAGGAGGCTGAACGTGCAGGCGCATAATCCTGTTACATACCAATACAATAGATCAGTCCATCTACTGCGACCATTCCAGGGAGGATGGAATGCATGTCGGATATGCCAACAGTCCCCAAGAGCTGCCAGGTGTTGGTGTTGGAGTCATAACGCTCTACTGAGTCCACACGTATCCCATGCACATCACAGCCCCCTACTGCAAACACACAGCCATCCAGCATCACCAGGCCTATGGACCACAATGGGGGTGTGCAAGGAGGGGGGAAAAACCTGATAATTAGAGCTGATGACAAGGTCATATACAGCCTCTTCTTGCGTAACCAAGTCAACAATCTTTAGCAGTCATTCCTTAAAGTTAAATTGAATAACACAATAGTTTGACAGTCTTACCAAAATCACAGCGTGCCTCATTCATGGGAGCCATCTCCAACCATGAGTTATGGGAATGGTCATACTGCCACAGCTGCCTACTGATTGAACCGTTCGAAAATTCTCCTCCGGCCAGATACAGAGTAGAGCCTAAGGTGGGAGAAGAGTGGAGTTAAAATGAGTTATTCTTAATTTTGCCACTATTTCTGTACTATGGTTCACTTATCAAGCCAAGAAATTCACCAAAATAGGTAGAGCGTTTTGTTTTCAGACCTCAATATACATGGCCTTTAAAGATAATATAAAATAATTGAAAGGTCTTCATTGATGTGACGTCACCATGACCAGGGGTGAGCTCTAGGGGGTGCCCAGGGGGTCGGCGACCCCTTAGTTCTGACACTATGGGGGCTGGGGGCTCGCGCGTGCTCCACATGCACGAGCAGCTCCACATGCACGCACGAGCACACACCGTCAGCCACCCGCGAGCCGTCAATCATTAACACAACAACGCACCGTCAGGGGCGAGCCGTCTTTAACACCTTAAACAATGGCCTCAACCTGGCTGCTTTGCATAACATTAGGCTACTCGAGAAAAGCCATGGAGTGTGAAAGGGTTAATCGCTTAGCAGAGGACACAAGAGCTAGTAGCCTACCAGACACTCACAAACTTATCCCTGTCTAGCTCTGGTCCATAGCGTTAGAAGGAGTTCTCCTTAACGTTATGGTACTTTCGATTCTTTCCCCTCGCACCGCGGTAGCGCAGCCTCTCGTCTGTAGTAAAATAAAAAAATACACTTTTGGTACTCACCAAAACAAAGACGGTTTAATGGAGTTGAAAGCCTATTCTACTAAGTGGGAACACTCTGAGCCCCCACCTCACGTCTAAAATACACTTTTTGGCCAGAAAAGAAAATATTTCACCGGAAGGAAGAATCTGGTCAATAGGAAAATTCCATTGACCAGATCTGTAGAGGGCACTGTGGAGTAACCAAAAACATGTTTTAATTCCGGTGAAATATTTTCTTTTCTGGCCAAAAAGTGTATTTTAGACGTGAGGTGGAGGCTCACAGTGTTCCCATTTAGTAGAGTAGGCTTTCAACTCCATAAAACCGTCTTTGTTTTGGTGAGTAGCAAAAGGGTATTTTTTTAATTTTTTACTTGTTTTAACACATTGGCTGCCAAAGACGCATATCTGCGTTCTATTTAATCGCTCGCCTGGCTGCCAAAGACGCAGATCTGCGTTCTAAAAAAAAAAAGCAAAAAATCTGAAATAATTCTGGCAGATTAGGTGTTAAAAACCACTGTTTTGAAAGCAATGTAAGTCTTAAAAAAAAAGTAATTCAAGTAAAGACAAGTTGACTGATTATTTTAAGTACTTATGTGTGGGTGAATCTATGTAAAGGGCTTTTATATAAAACTAAAAGGAAAATAAAATAATTAATTAATTGAAACAAAAATAAAAACAACAAATTAACAATGCAACAAAATAATAAGAAATATAATTACATGAATAATCACATGTTGAATACAGTATTTCTAGCACTGAGCTGAGTGGCTATGTGCACATGCCTGCGCACGCACGTGCCCGCGCGCCCGTGCACGTGACGTCATAAAATAGAGCCCCCATAGTTCAAAAATCCATAGCTCACCACTGACCAGGACAGTCCAAAAATGTCTTTTTGCCTCTACTGTATTATTGAGATGGCTCAATTATCAAGCCAAGAAATTCACAGAGATTCACCAAGATATGTCCAGCGTGTTGTGACATAAGGTACCATGGGGGCCATGTACCTACTAGAGCCCTGAACAGGCCCAAAAGCGTGGTGATCAAGACCGGCCCCAGCCCGACAAGGGTCTGCCTGAGCCCAACCTGTTAATTTCATATGACGTGCGCTTTCTCTGATAACGACTCTATGATGCGTGATCCCTCGCGCTGTCATGCAAACACAGACAGAACACACACGTCCGTACCATATGCTACAAAGAGAAGTAAACTTTTATTAAACATAAATACACGTGCTACCGTCAAAATAATCACATATTAGTAGGCTACCGCGTTCCTGACCCAATGTTCATTACCATTACAAAGACACATAAGCAGCATGACATTGCATGGTGTAGAGAATAAAGTTACACGATCCAGGAGCAAATAAAAAGAATAACACCAACAACAATGTGTCCGAAGAATGTGTAATCATGGCGTAAAGAATAAAGCGAAGTTACGTGATCCAGCAGCCTAGTAGCCCAGTAGCCTAAGTAATTCAAGTTTTATTATCTACTTTAAATCTGATGGTATTCCTCACCTGACGCAACCAGACCGTGCCTGCATACAGCAAAAGGGAGACGGCCCAAAGTGCTCCACTGATTTGTCAGGGCATCAAAGCTGTCAAAGGTGTCAAGCATCTCCTCCGCGTCGTAATCCTCTCCCCCCACCGTCACTATGACTTCAGGCACTGGATAGTCACAGACTAAGTATTGAGTGAGAAGGTGAAAGGTTATGTTAACAACATAGCACCAATTAGTAGTCGCTAATGAGGAGAAAAAGTACATACATTTGAAATTATAAGGGGGGCATGGAAACCCTTGGCCAATTTTGTAGTACGTTTCCTGATCAGGTTAAAAACTACACAAGGGTAAAAACATGGCAGTCACTTCAGGGTGGCCTCCGAAGAAGGCAGCATCGCTGTGTTTTTATTGTTGTTCTTTGGTCCTAAATACAATTAGCATCTGCAGCTACGAGTGTACGAGTCTTTGATGTTTTTAGTGTCTTTACTGGTACAAACTTTGCACTATGCAGCCTGCCATGTTTTAACCTTTCTGAAAACGGAAAACATAAGCCCATGAAATATAAAATCTAATTATGAAATAATGATTCTATAATAATTATGAACACAAAATAGTAAAATACACTCCCCCAAATCCCCAATCGCCACACCAAAGAAATTAATCTGAATAATCTTTATTGCCAGGTACAAATTTGAGGTATTTGTCTCGGCACTGGAAATCCCAACTTAAAAACAAATTTTCCACCATCAGTTGCAACATGCATGCATGTGTGAGGCAGGGTACCTGTGGACCAGCGTGGCTGTGCTCTGTGGCTGTAGGGCAGGACATCCTGCTTCTTGGCCTCAGAGATGAGCCTCTGGCAGCCCTGGGATTCTTTCACCACATCCAGAGACTCAATCACATCATGGAGGTACGAGGGGCTGATGAGAGGAAGACGGATTTTCTCTAGCACCTTAAAGATAAAATAGAACACAAAGTATTTACTAGTCTAACTGGATATTGGGTTAACAACATCAAATTCACAGATATTTGTATTAATTGTTTTAAAGTTAACTGCGGTCTTCAACAAGACAGCAGCAAAAAAAAAAAAAAATGTGACAAATAAATAAACTGCCCACAAAAAGTTTGGAAACTTCACTTTGGTCGATTATTTCTCCCCTTTAATAATACTAATTGGTATTGTATTTTATATCATTTTTAATTGTAGATTAGTCACCTTAACAACGAGGTACAGCTTGTGAGGATCGAACATTCGTGGAATGAACAACACAGCAAAATGTGGGTAGTGCTGCAAAATAAATGCCAAAATCCCCTGCAATATAGTGTTCTGTTGGTATTCACTCTCGTTTAGAGCTTCGTGTGTGCCTGGGTCCTGCAACTTTGTCAAGTTTGTGTATGCTCCAAGCAGCAACACTGGTTGAAAGATGCCGCGTTTGTCCCTTCAGGATAAGACCGCCACAGAGCTGGATCATCACAGAGTACCTCCAGAATTTGGGAGTGGAGAGGATGGAATGGCCTGCCGTGAGTCCAGACCTCAACCCAATTGAACACTTGTGGGATCAGCGTGAGCGTGCTGTACGTGCTAAAGTGACCAACAGAACCACGTTGGCTGACTTGCAACAAATCCTGGTTGAGGAACGGGATGCCATCCCACAGCAAAATGTGGCTACTACAGTAGGTTGGTGACCAGCATGAGGAGGTGCCAAGCTGCTGTGGCTGTGTACCAAACGTTACTGAGGTCCCTGACACTGAGTGTAAAATGTATAAAGTGTAAAAATGGCCAATACAGTATGTGTTGTTTTTTCCTTAGTACTGTGGGAGAGTGCAATCATCCAATCCACCAAGCAACTCAAAACGAGGGTGAATACCAACAGAATAATGTTACAGGGGATTTTGGCAAAATATTTTGGGGGCGCTACACACACGTTTAGCTGTGTTGCTCATTCCACAAATGCTCGATTCTTACAAGCTGCACCTCGTTGTAAAGGTGACAAATCAATGATAACAAATGATATAAAATACAATACTAAAGGAGAGCATAATCGACAGAAGTTACGTTTCTGAACTTTTTGTGGGCAGTTTATATATACACACACACACACACTTTATATTTATTTATTAACCGTTACCTTTTCGAAGCTTTGTCTGCGGGTACTAGGACACTTGTTTAACCACATCATGGCCGCCTGAAACACCATCTCCTCCCTGGACACATTGAGATCATCACTGGCAAAGATCTCTGTCAGTCTGTCCACACAGAGAGAGAGGAACTCTTCCTAGGGACATGAAATACAGTAGACTAGTTGATACATTATAACCCAGTTCACATACTGCCTGAAGTGACCTTTTATTCTCTGAAGTGCTCACTGGTGATAGGTAGTTTGTTTGGTGAAAAGGACAAATGGGACATTATTAATAATAATATTACCTGCTGGTAGACGGCATTGAAGTGTTTAATAACATAATCCACGCTGCTTTTCTCCAACATTTGACAGGAGTAGGCCTCTGCCAAGCCGAGAATCGCTACACAGTTCTTTTCATCCATGTGACGCTCCATGTAATGACAGCAGGCCTCTTGAACTGCTGTGACATTCAGCAAGTGTGATGCTGATAGCAGGGCCTAGACCAAATGAACAAAGTAATATGTCTTAAGCAAAGATGCAGGTCAAAATCTGAAAATGAATAAGGTTTATGATGATAATACTGTACATCACCTGCACATTTTCTGTGGAGATGACCACCTTTGAAGTGTATGCATAGTTCAACATCAAGCCAATCATCTCAGGTTCCACTCCACTGATGGACACCCTTTCCTGTTTGGACTCCATCAAGTCTGTTGTAAACATTGCCTGTGCAGTTGAAAAGGTTGAATGGTTGGTTTTAGTGTTTATGGTTTAGGATTTTCTAATTATTTACAATGTGTCAGCAATTATAATTCTTTGAATATAACATGATATTCAGTTCACATGAAAGCCAAGGCAGAATTGAATGTCATTCCTTTAAAGGACAACTTCACCCATTTTCTATCTTCATATAATTGGTCCTCATTAATACTCATGATAAAATGGTAAAAAAATCTACTCTGTCTGTGTCTCATAGGAGGACTGAGGACAGTCCAGAAACCTGTCTACCAGTGACATCATCGTTAAGCAGGATTTTTTTTTCCAACAAGATTTATTTCGATTTTTATTAACACGAGAACAGTGGCTTCTATTATTGTATTGCAACTTTCCAGGAATAGAAAGCCTGCAGTTTCTATTAGCTTGGATTCCCCATTGATGATGTCACTGGTAGACGGGACTCTGAACTGACAGCCCTCCTCTGAGACACAGACCGAGTTGATTTTTTTTTTACCATTTTATCATGAGCATTAGTGAGGACCAATTATATGAAGATAGGTTGAAAATGGGTGAAGTCGTCCTTTAACAGCACCAGGTCAATAAATGTGTGCATACAAATACATCCATGTATGTATGGATGTATTTGTTGTATTGTTCGGTCTATTGTACTCTTTGTTTATTTGTGATAAGGTGTGTTGCATTGCATGTATTGCTCCATGCTGTTCTGGCTGGTCGCGCCTGGCTGGGGTGTGAGCAACACCTTGGTCTTGTTTCAATCAACCCTTTGATCAAACTATTATGTAAAAGGCCATGTCACACATATTGCTTCTTTGTCATGGCACCCCGCTGGGCCTGGCTTGGAAGAGAGAGGTATGGCCAGGGAGTTTCCCGTCTCATCTGTTTAAGGAAATAGGTAGCTGATATATTGCACTTTTACCTTAGCGCTAGGTATACTCTTGGTTGCTTGTTTTTGCAGAAAATGCACTAAAGACTTCTGGTGATTAGTAGTTTTCGTTCCCTACCTATGTTGAATACACTTATTGTAAGTCGCTTTGGATAAAAGCGTCTGCTAAATGACTGTAATGTAATGTAAAGCTGGGTGGTGACAGCCAGGCCATCTGTGTTGTATTGTTATAATTGTTAACAAACCCCTCGAAAACTAGATGATACATCTCAAGGGGTTATCCTTTCAGTAGAGGTACTAAACATTTACCTCAAAGTAAGAGCTAAAGGAGGCTAGTACATTGCGATGGCCGGGGAACTCCTGTCCCCCACAGCAGAGAATCACATCACAGAAAACATTGTTGAGTCGATGACGGTTTAGGCCCTCTAAGACCTTGCTGGGATGGCTGGTCTCCACAAACACCTCACTCTCCAGGACCAGTGAGGGCAGCGGTACATTAAGGATAAGGATAATTCCTTTTAACAGGTCGTTCATGAAAGTCCTTGCGGTCTTGTTTCCAATGAGAACCTGTGAGCAATTGGGGTTAAGAGTCTTGCTCAGGGACATATTTCATATCATCGGCACATATGCTGGGATAGCCTGGAATCGAACCTGGGGCAACCAGGGCCAGCTCTGGTTCCCTAGGCGGGCTCACTAACCACTCAGCTATGGCCGCCCAACTCTTTGATAACATCCACAGGGCAGGAAGATGAACTGGCATCGACTGGAATCATTTCAGCCATGTTTCACTTTGCTAGACCAGCCTATAGGACAGTAGTAGAAGAAGATGGAATAAATGGTTAGATTCTAACGATTCTTTAATTGTCAAATACCTATGGATCTCACCCCAACAACAAGCTGAAAACTGTTAAGATGTCCATTGTTAGATATTTCATAATCAATAGTGTATTAGATTTTGATTTGTATCATTTTGGTTAATTGCATAAAGCATGATGTATTTTGCTCAGAAGGGATCCCACTGAGCCATAGTCGTCTATTAGACCTCCGTCTAAAACTGGGTTATAATTGGTCTAACAGTGAAAGTTTTTTAGCGGTCTAGGCTTAGCCTAGACGTTGATTAGCTGTTTTTTAAGCGTCTATATATAGACGTCTATATTATAGACGTCATTTCAACGTCTATAATATAGACGGTCTATAAATAGACGCTTAAAAAACAGCTAATCAACGTCTAGGCTAAGCCTAGACCGCTAAAAAACTTTCAATTATAACCCCGTTTTAGCCTAGCCCTTAGACGTATTTTAGACGTCTAATAGCCCGAAAAATGCTCAGTGGGGACAGTTCTGTAACTGGCGATATAAGATGTCCTTGCTCCCTGGACTACTCTTTCTTTCCCGTGAAAGTTGTGGCTGCATTTTATCCATGATGCCTCAGCACAGACAAGGAGCCTTCGCCCCTGTTCACGTTGATATTATATTGTGGGGTGGGGTTAATAAAAGAAACTGTCTGTTATATTGGGGAACATTTTGTATTACAAGTAGAGAATATTTTAATGCCGTTACCACCTTGTCTCTTCTGTGCAAATAAACTCAAGTAAACCAGATACTTTTTTAAGACTCCTTGTTACTCTAAACCTAGATTACATTTCAAGGTAAGAGTTATAACTACTATGAATGTGGGGGTCCTTGACATGAAAATGTTTGATACCAACTGCACCCCTTCTACATAGGTATATTATTAATTATATGTGCAGTTATGTCGCTCCCTGATGGCTGTTAGGGAGAACTGAGCTTCATTAAGGTACTTGCGAAAGTAAACTTGTCACTCACAGGCTGGAGGTAAAAACAGGGTAAAACAAGTTCAATGCGTTCAAAGCCTCCTACCTCTGTTCTGCTACACGTAACAAAAAATAGTATTGTTTCATTACCTTGTAGAAGCAACGGAGATTCTTGGATGTTACGCACGTGTACTTTCCACACAAGTCACAGCCAGGCATAGGGTTTCAGGTTCAACAGCTGACTGAGACCAAACTAGCAAGACTGACTCACCATCTTGGCATCTCCGGTTTACTTCCCGTGTCTGCGTGAAGTAGGCGCCCGCCTTTTTAAGAGACCGGAAGCAGGTTGGAGTCTAGCCATGGTGCTAGACATGACGCTCGTATGTCACAAGCGTCACGGAACCACTTGTTCCTGGTGTGTGTTTTTTTTTTTACATTTACAACTGCTACATCCGCATAAACGTTCAGATCAAATATAAAGTGTTGACTCCAAGCCACGGATGTAACCAGCTAAAGTGCACTGGTCTAACTACCCGTATTTTCCGTATTGTTCAATAAAAAGCATTTTAATCCGATTGCCGGCCATTTGTTTTAAT
This sequence comes from Gymnoscopelus braueri, assembly GCF_963280865.1. Lineage (NCBI taxonomy): Eukaryota > Metazoa > Chordata > Actinopteri > Myctophiformes > Myctophidae > Gymnoscopelus > Gymnoscopelus braueri. The sequence continues at coordinate 11,529,031 of NC_137617.1, read as the reverse complement.
TTTCTCCAATGCTTTTAACTACGCGACCCTATTGGTTAAGATGTGTATTGCACTCTGATACATAGAAAAACTAATAGAAAATGGCCGCCGATTGGATTACAATAAGTTTGATTGGACAATAAAAAACATACGGGTACTTAGATTAGTGCACCTCAACTTGTTACATCCATGGCGTGGGGGTCAGCACTTTATATTTGAAATATGAAGGTTTATGTAGATGTGACAATTGTAAATGTAAAAAAAATCGCAAACCAGGAACAAGTGGTTCCATGACTGTCATGGTATGACAGTCATGTTTCAGGGCTAATAAAACTCCAAAGAAGAAGCAGCTCCTTCTGCCTTATATACAGGGTTGCCATGTCCTTTTATTATAAGCGTCTTTGAGCTTCTTTTTCTGTAAAGTTGCTTGTAAAATTGGTTTGTTTTATTGATTGATTGAATACTTTTTTAGCAGTTTGCAAAAAAAGGAAAGTACAGTTCAATACAAGGTCTGCTAAGAGGATTTTAAACCCAAGAAAACAATATAGCTACAGATATACTATGCAAAACAAAACATCATAGAAATCTAAGAGAAAAATATATACAGTAAACAGTTGCAGGTTGCGTTTTTTGGGGCTTGTTTCTAAAGTGTAGTTGCTTATTTAGGCTTGCTTCCAAAAATAATTATTATAATTTAAACCAGTGGACCGTTCTCAAATATTTTCATGAAATATTTTACATTTTATTGCAAGAGTTTTTGAAAATAGCTGTGCTCAGTAGCTGTGCTCGGCTATGCTCATGTGGCCTAATAGGCCACATGAGCTAACAAACTAATTGGCCCAATAGGGTCTGGCTGCAGACTGAAGCGCAAAATGAGCACGTGACCGGGGGGCGGGACCTCCACTGATGGAAACCTCCTTTCGTGGACCTCGTCCAGAGAACGGAAACGGAAATGTATTAAAGGGGTGTTTCTTTTCTTTTTCGGAAACGGAAATGTATTAAAGGGGTGTTTCTTTTCTTTTGGGCTCCTGGGCTCTCCAGAGCGTTTTTCGGGTTTTTCGGCCGCAGTTACCCCGGGCGGCATCCATGGGACCCGGGGGGGGCACCGACGCGTGCGCAGCCCCGGCCCGGATCCAACGAGCCCTCCCCCGGCCCCGGGCGACCCACGGCCCGGTCGGTACCGGCCGTTTTGGCCCGAAAAAGAGCAGATCGACAAGCCTAAAAAAGTTGAGGATTTTCGGCTGGGGGTCCTCCAGGGGGTCCCCGGGGACCTCTGGAGCCCATGCAGACACTTAGAAACATTTTCGATTTTTTTTTTGAGAACCATGATTTTGGGGGTCTTTGCCGCCCCATCGCTACCCCAGGAAGGTGCCTCTTCCTGGGCATGGTCCCTACCTACCCGATGGTACAAGTGGCCACTCTCCCCCCATGCGAAATTTCAAGCAGGGGAGAGGCCTCGAGCCCAGAGCTTCCTGGGAGCTCTGGACTTAGAAACATTTTCGATTTTTTTTTTGAGAACAAGGATTTTGGGCGGTCCGTGGCCCATCGCTGCCCCAGGAAGGTGCCTCTGTCCTGGGCATGGTCCCTACCTACGAGATGGCACCAGTTGGCCCTTCTCCCTGGCTCTCCCCTTCACACAGGACAAGGGCCAGGGAGCCCAGTGCCTCACGGCACAGTGCCGGGTGCACACTTGCCCGCTCTACCCGCCCCGGGAGCCACCGTCCCTGGGTAGGAGGTGGTCCATGGACCCCCGATGGGGACCAGGGACCGGGGACGGCGCCACCTTGTGGACGCCGGCGGTATTGCGCCCCGCGGCTTGTGGATCTGCTCTTTTTCGACCGCAGGACTTTGTCCTTTTTCCAGACCCACGGCCGGGGACCCCCAGGGACCCCCGGGGAGGCCTCGACCCGGCCCAGGGAGCCCCGAAGCTGGGTACTCGCTCCAGTCCGGGGACCCCCGGGGTCCCCGGCTCCAGAGGCTCGACCCTGGCCACTCGGCCGGTCGGCTCGGGCCTCTCCGGCCAGGGACCCCCAGGGACCCCCGGGGAGGCTTCGACCCGGCCCAGGGAGCCTCGAAGCTGGGTACTCGCTCCAGTCCGGGGGACCCACGCCTCCGGGGGACACCCGGGCCCGGCTCTCCAGGTGGTCCCGTGGACCCACTCTTAAGCACCCCTCGGCGGGCGTTAAGTGAAGTGGCAGGCCGCGGCCAAAGCACCGCGTGGACCTGGTGGTACAAAACTTGGCTCCCACGTTTTTGAAAAATCTGTTATATTAAATTACATTTTATTCACAAATAAATAATTGTTTGTTTATTTGGCAAATTGGGGCCACTGTACTTATTCTTTTCGTTTTAGGTTTTCTACATTAATGTAATTGCAAAGTTGCAATGTTACACCGCTCTGTTTACACATTTCTTCATTCAATTTTAATTGCATATACATTTCTTTTTCTTTTTTTTGTCCAAGTCTCCTTCTTCTTTGTTTGGAGAAGCAGAAGAACTCAACGGTACTGCCCCCAGTGGTTAAAACACAATTATGCAGGACCTCTTCTGCTGGAACGTGACGTCACCACCTCGTCCGTGTTGAGCTCGTCTCGTGGAATAGGTCTGCAGCCAGACGCTTCTCTAAATTGCTTCGTTTGGGCTCGTTTTCATATACGTGGTTGCTTGTTTCTCTCACAAAACCTGGCAACGCGGCCTCGTGCGGCATATCCGGTCAAAACAACAACAAGGAACTTCACCGTCCCGTGACTCTGAGGAGGAAAAAATATGTAAACATCGCGTCTAAATGTGTAAACTAAAACATTTCATATAGATATTATTTTAAAAGCCGAGCGCTTGGCCTGCGTTTAATTAGAAGCACAGTTAACCCTCCGAGCGACGACAACAACAGTGAGTCAAACCTTTGTGTACTATTAAGCTGCTAAGCTAACAGCTAATCCACACATAGCAGTTCAAACTGGTACATTTTCGATGGTGAAATTAGCAGTGTTTCAATTAAGATGTCGTGTGTGTTGATAACAGTTATCAATCTCAGCATGTAACAACAAATGTTATTGTGACATCTTATGTATGTTGATGAATGATCACATAGAATGCAGAGAGAACCAGTGGTGGGAAAGGTACTCAAATGTTCTACTTAAGTAAAAGTATCAATTCTGCCATGTAGAAATACTCTTAAGTCCGGAACTCAAAATTTACTTGAGTAAAAGTACAAAAATATTGGCATCAAAATGTAATTAAAGTACCAAAAGTAAAAGTACTCATTATGCAGGATTCACATTTCCCAAGTTTTCAAATATATAAAATGTATGTAAATCTTTTGAAAATAGCAGATCTACAAGCTACAATGCGTCGCATTGTGAGCAACTCTGCAATGGAAATTGTGGTCCTATGTATTCAATTCATCAACATAGCATATAAATAACACCCACCCTGACAAGGACTTGTAATTGTAGGAGTTGAGGCATTACATTTAGTTTGACTCAGTTCCCACAGAAATATTGTGAAAATAGCAGCTCTACAAGCTTGTAGATCTGCTTTTTTTCCCCCTCTCTCTCTGATTTTTTTTTCCTTTTCATTTCATTTCTCTTTAGGTATTTAAAAAGTTCTTAAAATTCAGTAAATTATCACTTTACTGTTACAGTATGTGGGGACCCTGACCCACACTGGTCTAATAAACCAAAGGAAACCCTTGTGTGCCTGTGATTTGACTTGCAGCTAGTAGCAGCAGCAGCAGCCAGTAGCAGCAGTAGGGATGGAGGCCTCCAAGTCGTCCAGCAGCACCATGCAGGTGAGCTTCGTGTGTCAGCGGTGCAGCCAGCCTCTGAAGCTGGACACCTCCTTCAACGTCCTGGACCGGGTCACCATCCAGGAGCTTATCGGTAAGGCTCGTTGTCCCATATCTGTGTTGTTGTTGTAGTGAATGCCAGAGTGTTTGCATTGTCCATGTCTCACGGTTAGGGGCTGTCACGATTAACAAAGACATGTCTGACACATTTACTCATTTTATACTTTCAAAGACATTTTTAAATAGCGGAAATAGCTGATCGTGACCCGTTGTAAGCTTGTAGATCTGCTACTGTCTTTATTTTTATTATTATTCGCAAATGTTTCCAAATGATTATGACGATTATGCAAAAGAAATTGGGATTGGACGATTATGTAATAATTGTGACAGGCCTACTCACGATACACTTAGAAATGGAATATTAGCCAAAGCTCGACAAGCTTAAAAGGCGTTGTGAGCTTGCAGATCATCAGGTTTTTTCATCTAAGTAAGTAGGCCGTAGAGGCTTATTGTCAGTATCGGCGTGAGAAAGCTAGAACCCTGGGAGATGGGTTTGCTGAGGTGGCGCGCAACACCTACCATTAGCTCCAGGTACTTACCGCACCAAGCCACGCTACTCGCATGCCGAGGTGCCGGCGGCCGGGATCGAACCCAGAACCTTCCGGTCCAAAGGACGGGACAGATGGACACAGCTAGAAGAGATTTGGTGTAGAGGGGTGCTAGAGAGCCAACTGATGTCCAGTTTACTAAGTCTAGAGGGTTTAAGTGGTTAAGGGTCTTGATCCATAGGGTGAGAATGAAGCACAGGTGTAGATAATGTCTTGACATGTATTTCATCGTCCAAAATGTGACCTGTCCGATCTGCCATCAGGTGACTAGCCTCTCTCTCTCTCTCTCTCTCTCTGAACAGCTCCACTGGTCACTGTGACTCCTAGTAAACAGACTGACAGCAATGAAGGGGAGACTGCACCAGAGGTACGCTTTGAAACCTCCTTCCTTTCCTTCTTACAATGTAGGCATTTAGCAGACGCTCTTAATCCAGAGCGATTTACAGTAAGCAAGGTAAACACAAGGTAGTATCAGATGCATAGAAATAGTCATGTAGGATCATAGGTAAACCAAGAATCTATCATAATTCTTCTGAAAGTTCTGAAATTTAACTGGAAATTAATGTAGGCTGGCTGACACTGTACATATATATTAAACCTCATTATACTGTCAATATTCTGTACATAATATACATCCATTCATTGACGATTGATTATATACTGGTGATATACAGTAGTATTGTACATTATACTATAAACATTATTTATTAAGTTATACATTACGCCAGTCCAGTCAGTCCAATTGCAGATGGCTAGGCCAGACTTAAGTTTACCTATTTTTACCTACCTACCCTACTGTACCTACCTACCACTCACTGTAATTTTTCTCTGAACGTCTTTTTTCATTTCCTTCCAAGGAGACCTTTGTGGAAAGCAAGCAAGATGGAGTTGCCAGGAAATACATCCCTCCTGCACGGTGAGACCTTGTATTATCCCTAGTTCCAAACGCTACCAGTTTAAATGGCTCTCATGTTGAGTCTTACAAGCCTGGCTGATCATTCAGTGTGAAATGATGAAGACCTCATAGTGAAACGCATAATTGTTTTGTTATCTCAAACTGCAAAATGTTGATTATGATGACACAGAATGTTCCACAGCTGCTAAACACTCTCACAGACAATAAAGTCCTTACTCTTAATTTAACCTCAGAAGCTTGTACAAATGGGATCAAATGCCATTTGGTTCCCTTTGTACCCTCTTTGGTGTTAACCACTTTATACCACTCAATCCCTATTTATACTTCCTCGTACGATGGAGTCGTGTGGCAAAAATATAGAATATTCTTGTAATCACATGCCCAAAATACAGACGGCAGGTTGGACATGGGGTTAAATAAACTCTTTGCTGTGTGCAGGATGATGTCGACAGAGAGCGCCAACAGCTTCACTCTGATAGGAGAGGCGTCTGACGGAGGAACCATGGAGAACCTGAGCCGCAGACTCAAGGTGAGCCCTGCAATAACACCACCGCTGTCCCATCTACCTTCTCTCACTGTTGTCCCATCCACCATCTCTCACTGTTGTCCCATCCACCATCTCTCACTGTTGTCCCATCTACCATCTCTCGCTGTTATGCCATCTACAACCATGTCCCATCTCTTGGCGGTTCCCTTTTAACTATTCCTATAGGGCAGTGGTTCCCAAACCTTTTAGCTCGAGACCCAAAAGAGAAATTAGACGTTTGCCCGGCACCCAAACTAGTGAAAATAGCAGATATACAAGCGCACAACGCGTCGCGAGCTTGCAGATCTGCTATTTTCACTACTTCTTTAAAAAAAAATATTGTTCATGGAGATTATTTGATTTTATTTAGAAAAGACTTTTGAAAATTGTTGGAATTGTCTTTAATTGATGAAAAGTTGAGATTTCTTCTGTTTAAACATTTTTTTCTTTTGAAATAATATGTATATGTATATGTATGTATATATATATATATATATATATGTATGTATATATATATATACATATGTGTGTGTGTGTGTGTGTGTGTGTGTGTGTGTGTGTGTGTGTGTGTGTGTGTGTGTGTGTGTGTGTGTGTGTGTGTGTGTGTGTGTTTTAAATGTAGGAAACAAAACAAAAAGGGGATATTTACTCGCGACCCATAAAAATTGGTCCGCGACTCGAACATGGGTCCCGACCCACTGTTTGGGAAACAGTGCTATAGGGGTTCCAAATGGATCCTTGCAGGTCTGTAACTCTGAGAGTGTACAAATGGAGTGACCTGAACCCTAATCCAAACGGATGACTCTGTGTGTGTGCCTGTCCTGTGTCTCTGCAGGTTACCAGCAACCTGTTTGACATCATGTCTGGACAGACGGACGTGGACCACCCGCTGTGTGAGGAGTGTACGGACACACTGCTGGACCACCTGGACACACAACTCAACATCACAGAGAACGAATGCCAGAACTACAAGTAAATACAAGCCCACTGCGCTCACAATTAAAAACGTATATACTTCGTCATACGACAAATAGCAAAAATGGCTGATCTGCAAGCTCAATTGTGAGCTTTGGGAGCTTGTAGATCGGTTATTTTCGCCGAATGGTTATAATAATAAAAGGTACATACTTAAAAATAAGCCATCTGATGTCCGCATAAGCGCACCACTTACGTAGATGCACTGCGGCACAACAGCGGAGCTAACAACACTGTAGAGCTCAAGTCCCTGAAGCTAGACAGGAGGGTGTGGAGGGCAGCAAGTTCAGGGGTCCCGAGTTGGTGTTGGCAAGACCGCACTATCGCGTCGCAAATATATAACGCCCACCCAACTTCTGACCAATCGCACTGTCCGAACTGTCTTCGGATAGTCAGAAGAACATCTAGGGGTGCAGGAGCGTCCGAAGCAAGTTCTGAGACCGCTCAGTCCGTTCATTTTGTAGTTATCACCTACCCTGTCCGAAGACATTTTGGATGTCGGTTGGAGCATGTAGGCCCCTTTTATTATGCTACCTACCAAGGAGGCTTCCCCGCAGCGTATATACAATCTACGACAGTGTTTTGCCAAGTCCCGGAAAAGACGCACTGTGATTGGCCAGTAGTCACTTTGATTGGCAGTTGTGCCAAACGCTCACCCCAAAACATGATTCAAGATTCTGTCCCTATCGGGACATAACATAACTATTCTTTATCGGCAAAAAAATCTGCGGTTTTGTGGCAGAAACAGCCAGTTCCTGTTCTTTCATTTCAACCAATCAGAAGAAGGTATGGGGCTATGGGCGGTCCTTGGCAAAACACTGTCGTAGACCGTATTTACGCTTCCTTGCACACGAGACGGAGCCTAATGTGAGTGACTTGTCCCTGACCCCTCTGTCTCTAGGCAGTGCCTGGAGCTGCTGTCCCAGCTGCGGGTGGAGGAGGAGGACAGTCTGCTGGCGGAGCTCCGTCAGCTGAACGAGGAGGAGGAGGCCCTGGTCCAGGAGCTGGAGGCGGTGGAGGAGCAGAGGGCCGCCGTGGCTCTGGAGGTCACCCAGGGACGCACGCACTCCCAGCAGCTGGACACCGAGGAGCTGCAGTGAGTAGGAGGACAATCACACTTTGTTGTCCCATCACAGGTTTACAGGTGTGAAGAAGTAGGTGAAGAGAGAGGTTGAGTGAGAGCAGAAGAGATAGAAACATGTAAAATAAAACGAATAAAGATATATATAGATGGCGTATGTATGTGATAGCAGAGAACATGATGTTTAGAACATTAGCCTCAATTGCAGGTGTGTAAAGAGGTGTGTGTGTGTGTGTGTAGAGTGAAGGAGAGGGAGAGAAGAGAGTATGGCTGCACCACTCAGTAGCTTTCTTCGATTACTGTTTCGATTAATCGAGAAGCGTTTAAAAAAAACAAGTTTCCTCTATAAACAAATCAATTAACTGTTATTTCATACTTTGCCGCACAGTGTTGTGCTAAAATAATGAAAATAGCAGATCTACTGTACAAGCTGACAACTGGTGTGAGCTTGTAGATCAGCTATTTGCTATTTTTAAGAAATGTTTAAACCAAAGCAAATCAATCCCCCCACATCAATTATGTTTTATTAAAATTGAATCAGGTACCAGAAGGAGTACAGTGAGTTCAAGCGTCAGCAGCTGGAGCTGGATGACGAGTTGAAGAGCGTGGACAACCAGATGCGCTACTGTCAGACCCAACTGGACCGCCTGAAGAAGACCAACGTCTTCAACGCTACCTTCCACATCTGGTAACACACACACATCCAGAGTAATAGTCTCATATAACCTTAGAATAACTGTCCCTTTCACAAACTGTTAATGGGTTATTAATGACAAAAATTATTGGCACAGCAGTGCTCAGTGATGTCTCTGCTACGTCCAATGAGCAAACTACATACAGTTCATATGCCTACTGTCAGCTCACAAGACACTTACTGAATCTATAATTATTATAATAATAAATCCATTGATTTGCAACTTTATTAAGAAAATAACTAGTTCAAAGGCTAAAAACTAGCAAACAAAATCATTCATCAATCAAGGCAAAAAGGGAGATTACTGAATAGCACATTCTCCACTGTACTGCCACCAGGCACAGCGGTCAGTTTGGAACCATCAACAACTTCCGACTGGGTCGCCTTCCCAGTGTCCCTGTGGAGTGGAATGAGATCAATGCTGCCTGGGGACAGACCGTACTGCTGCTGCACGCACTGGCCAACAAGATGGGCCTGCGCTTCCAGAGGTACACACACACACACACACACACACACACACACACACACACATCCCTAAGATAGACGCAGATAGTTTGACTTCTTCAATAACACAATGAAAACTCTTAATGGGATTCAAACTTTGTCAGTAGATCAATATGCAGAATTGGATCAATAACACAAAGAAGATATGTATGCTATGGTGGTGCTTCTGTGGAGTTGTGGATTCTGGTTGAACCACTTGACTTGTTTGATTCAAATACTGGAATTTTACATCCACTGTAGAAGACCTGGATAGTCAGAGGATGTGCGTTTAATTTGTTGTTTAAGACACTGAACCCCAGCGTCAATATTCTGGGGGGGAACACTAGCCAAAAATAGCAGCTCTACAAGCTCACGATCCATCGCCATCGTCAGCTTGTAGATCTGCTATTTCTGGCGAAGAGATTTGTTGTAGAATCTAAGTGGTCAAAGTGCAGTTAACTCTGAAGTCCAGTTCCAAGACGACAGGGGTTTAAAGTGTTGAAGCCACCCACTCCAGGATGCATTACTCAGCTGTCATCCATCGGTTGCAGGTATCGCCTGGTGCCGTACGGAAACCACTCTTTCCTGGAGTCACTGACTGACAAGTCCAAGGTAAAAAAACAACAACTTTATAAACCTTAATAAACCACACTGGCTGTGGTTTGTCACATGTCCACTGATATTCCCGTTAACCACATTAACTCTAGCATCTCTATTTCAGGAAAGACATAAATAGGCAAAGATTATGGCGAAAATAGCCGATCTGCTATTTTTGGCAAAGCAATTTGGTGTAGAGGGGAAAAAAGGGCCAGGGAAGATTTAATTAAAAAAAAAAAAAATGATCCATGTTAAATGCTGTATTCAGTTGTTTCCAGGAATTTGTTATGTTTTATCCTCAAATGTCTTTTAACCAAGATGTGTGTATGATTTGTGGGTTATTTGCAATTCAAATAAACTAGACTTGCTAAAAAAAATTACCCAACTCCCACCCAAGGCTCGATAAACGTTTGTCTGCCATTTGCATGGATTAAAGTTCTCAGTCGCTTCAGTCATTTAGAAACCTGCATGTCTTCTATGGAAACATGTTGCGCACCGAAAATAGCCGTTCTACAAGCTGTTGCGCTGCAACGTTTTGTGAGCTTGTAGATCGACTATTTTCAGTCATTAGTTATATTAAGATTAAAATAGTATTTGAAGTGGTCAAACTAACTAGCAATAGAGTACATGTTCAGAAGCATCTTCCATTAAAACCCTAATGGGCTCGGATATTTCATACAAGCAAAGCTTAAAGCCTCAATCTGTGATTTCTTCAACCGGTTGGCTGTATGTAGAACAGCAAGAACATAATAGCTTTATAACGATAATGGCTAAACATCATAATTCTACATATTGTGCTACATTGTTTAGGAAACTGAGCGCGAGGGGGGGGGGGGGTCCTTTCATGCTGTTTCACAAATCACAGATTAGAATTCAGTCATGATATTTAAATTTGGCTTAATTCCATGCATTGTCTCTTGGTGTGCTTTTCAGGAACTGCCTCTGTACTGCTCAGGAGGCCTGCGCTTCTTCTGGGACAACAAGTTCGACCACGCCATGGTGGCGTTCCTCGACTGCGTCCAGCAGTTCAAAGAGGAGGTGGAGAAGGGAGACACAGGCTTCTGTCTGCCCTACAGGCAAGTGCCTGAAAACATTCTGGCGGGATGAATGGGAGCGTGTTATTGAGGTTATAAGGGAGACCTCCCATGGCTGTACAGGCTTATTTAGGCCCACGACACCATTTGATGATCTATCACTTTGAACCTGGCACCTCTATTTTGGACATGTTATATATTATTATAGGTGCAATAAACAAGAAAAGAGAAAAAGCACGCACATCAGACTATAAAGTGCCAGGTGCAGGGGGCAGAAACAAATATTCAGTCCGCAAACTGGGTCATTACAATTTATTAACACACAAAGCGTGACGCTTTGAGTCTAGGTGGCTATTTCCTCAGGTCTGAGGCGAGCCACCTAGGCTCGAAACGTCAGACCGGCTTCGAATGCTATCAATGCACTGAATGTGATATCACAAAATATCACATTTTATCAGACATTGAATGGGCAAAGTAGGCGACATACTGACCTACCCGCGATTCATCAGACCATTCATTGGGCGTAATCAGGACATACTGACCTACCCACGATTCATCAGACCATTCATTGGGCGTAATCAGGACATACTGACCTACCCGGAGGCAGAGCAGTCCCCACAACATGATTTACGATTCTGTGCCTATCGGTTTATAACTCGGACGACGCTGAGTAGGCTTAAGCGAACGTTGCAACGTTTGGGACGGCAACTTACTCGCTTTAGCTTGCTCGGTGGTCCCTCTCGTGGCTCCAGTTCGCTTGAGACTGCACGCCTCTAAACCGAAACTTATAAGTCATCGCTGTCGGTAGGTCAGTATGTCGCTTACTTTGCCCATTCAATGGTCTGATTCAACGTGATAATGTCCCATTCAATGCATTGATAACATCCGAATCAGGTGGACCGCCACACTTTGTGTGGTAATACATTCTAAGACTTATGGAGCATGACTCAGTGTGCTGCACATTTCAAAAAAAGATTTCAAATATTTGTTTATATTGTCAAACACAGCAAAAAAAAGAGGACACCACACAAATTAGTGTTGGAAGTTGGCTTTCATAGTGTATGTGACCATTCCATTGTATGCGTTTTACTTGTATGGTTTTAGGATGGACGTGGAGAAGGGCAAGATCGAAGACACGGGAGGCAGCGGCGGTTCATACTCCATCAAGACCCAGTTCAACTCGGAGGAGCAGTGGACCAAGGCCTTGAAGTTCATGCTGACCAACCTCAAGTGGGGACTGGCCTGGGTCTCCTCTCAGTTCTACAACCGATAAGTTTGGTTCCTGCTCGAGGGAACAAGGGACTGGAACCGTGCACCCCGTTGGACATAATGGACATCGTGTTGTTAGCAAGAATCCTATAAAAGTATTATAGGAGGTCTGCTAACATTCTTTATGGACTCTAGTGGTTGAATTCTGCAGGAAGGCGTGGAGCAGTGGTTCTCAATGTGGGGGACAGGCTCAGGGGTTACAGGGTTCCAAATGGACCCTTACAGGTCTGTAACTCTGACAGTGTACAAATGCACTCTGAGAGTTATGGGGCCCCTTTAATTAAAAAAAAAAAGGTTTAAGAACCACTGGCTTGGAGACATGTCAGAACACTTACTTCAATACTTTGATCATAGAGTAGTCCTCAACCCATGTTGAACTTTGGTAGAACCTTGGTTTGTAATAGCTACCAGGGCATGATCAGCGTAAATCTAAATATTGTACATCATCATCTTTATCTGTTGCATTCTATGCTCTGTGAGTTAGACACCAGAAGTAGATACTAGATCAATTTAAACCACTACTGGCTTTCCATCTATAGCAGTAGACACGTAGGCAGCTTTAACCACTTAAACCCTACTTAATTGACCGGGGTCCCCGAGGGTGTACTTGGTCCGCTCCTTTCCCCCCTCTACACCAAATCTCTGCCAAAAATAGCCTAACGTTTGCCTCAGAATAGGGACGCTAGGGTTCATGTGGTTAATGTGCTTTTTTAGGCCTGCTTTGCCAATACAGAAAGTGAATGGATTCAGTCACTACTTCCAGTTGTTTATCACAGGAGCAGCAACAGCTATTTGTGCGTGTATCATGACCGGTTTAACTGTACAACCAACGGTTCTACCGAGGTCCATAGCTCCAGTCAGTGCTCCACAGTGTGCAGTGATGTACAGACACATTTCAGCTGCCAAAACATTAACACTGATGGACTCTAATCACTAAAGCTGCCAAGACAGGGTTAAGGAATGTCCTCCTGTCATCTGTAGAAACAGAACTTCACCATAAGAGCATGTGACTCCGGTGCACACAGCAATTCTTAAGAGTATACAAATGTAACCCCATTTGTATACTCAAGAGTTACAAAATGGATAAATGAACACTTTTTACTCTGTAGCTGTCTCAATAACCAGTGAACTCATGTACATGGACTAACACCTTGTATCTGTTACCACGTAGACGGATAAGCATGCACTGTCAACAATACTTAACCTACAAACGGTACCGCCTTCTGTCAGTTCAGAGATGTGTGTTGTGTGTAAGGGTCCTTTACGCACTGACACCCTTATACAAACCATGTGATTAATGTTCAAAACATATACTTGACCGTAGAACGTTTGAGTTTCACCCACACAGTTGTTTTCAGGCTGATTAGACCTCTTCTTGTTATAGAATTAGACCTGTCAGTTATGTAAGCGCCTGTTAGGGTGTTGCCACAATTTGATTGGCTGCGCCCCGGGCGTCGAAGCCAACGCAAGCTGAGACTTATCGATGTGTCAATTTCCGTTATTGTCTTGTGAAGAAGCAGTCTAATCAGCCTTAGTCTCTCTAATCACCTGTGTGGGTGACATGGAGCTTGGCTCCGATGACTGGGGTTGGATTGTAGGATTTTGGTAATTCAATTTTACATTAAACACTAACATTACTGTTAATAGAGACGTATGCTTGAAAGCAACTATTGTGTAACACTGCATGCTTTACAATAAAGTGATTTGTGACACATGCAAGTTATTTCTTCCCCCAAATCAATCAAAACAAACGGCAACAGTCGAACCAAATGTTGGTTTTAATGCTTTCATATTCAGTTCTGTTGAGGATTTGAACCTCTCCTCACAACAGCCATTCATAGTCAGCCCCCTGCTGAAGATAACAAAACCACATGAAAAGGGGCTGGAAATCTCATGAAAAAACATGTACTGAACCGCTGAAAGAACAAAGTCCAACTTCCAGTTATCTAACACAATAATTCAAAAGGTCAAAACCAGGCAAATCCTTGTGTACAAATGACCCTAGTTTGCATCACAACATCACATTTCCAAAGCTCTGAACATCAACATTAACTTTGGTCATCAGTAAATCCCCTTCTCAAATATGTCCCAGTCTCAAACTCGATCTCTGCCTACCGATAGGTCTGGTGAAATTCAATGAAAGGGCAGTGGTTCTCAAAGTGGGTCCACACTCCAGGGACCTTCAGAGTTGTGGGGGGGGTCCTTGAAATTTTTAACTTTGAGAACCACTGATGTAGGGACTAGAAGAACTACTGTAGAAGAACCTCTGATTAACAAATCTACTACTTTTATTGGAGAACCCAATCCTGATACCATCCCAATAGTAAGGACCTCAATAAAGGCTTTGCATTGGTTCTGCAATGCAGTTATTTTTTTCTTGTTTCCACCCAGTTCTAGCCCCTAAATAAAATCTAGATCAGTGGTTCCTGAGAATGCAGCCAGAATGCCCCAGGATCGGAGCCGGAGGGTGGGCTGGGGTGTCGCTCCTGATGAAACCTTCTTTCTCACGCTTTGGGAAGGGAGGGTTTGAATTTGAGCACAGACTTGAAGAGAAGACGAGCCCTTTTTATGAAATACTTGGGGAAAGAAGCAAAAGAACGCATTGGATGAGCTGGAGAGCCAGATGGGAGAACAATCCGACGACTTATATATATAGGTTTATAAGGTCTGTGAAATTGAAGCTGCTGAAGATAACACCGTCACTACAACACATGCGTATCGGGTACTAATGGATGGCCTCAAGGTTTTTCTTTTTTTAAAAGGTTCGAAAACAATCAAACTTTTCAACTTTAAGTGATGTTTCCTTTGTACTAGTGAAGAGTGCCGCTCCTCCTCTGACCTAGCCTGGTAAACCCTCCCTCCGGAAATCTATTTGATTCCTGGAGTGAGTCTGGCATGAACCGCCTCTCTGCAATATTGGCTGTGTATGCCAAACGGCCGCGCCTATCAGCGTCGTCGCTCATTGTTCTGTGATTGACAGCTTACGTTGGCCAATCAGGTGGCGAGTTCGAGTGAGCCCAAAACACGAACGGCAGCCATCTTTTTCTTGTGCGGCCAATTCTCCGCTATTTTTTTACTTCAAAAAGCTCTCTAACTTCTATTTTGAGGCACGGAATTTACTTATAAGATATCGTTTGGATAGAATGTAGTTGTTTAACTTCATATATGTGGTCAATTAATCATGACAAAGCCTATTTAAAAAAAAATAATTAGAGAACCGGTAGGGGCGGGCAGTGACACCATTGTACCCGAAAAAGGCAACCCATTTTGGGTATGGCTGTCTCAAAAGTCCCGTCGCGTCACATTAAGACTGGTGAACTGCTGATTGGCTGAAGGGGAAAAATTATCATTGGCTGAAGGGGTTGTCAGTCAACGGTATTACTCCCGCCCAACTCCAGCACAGCCAATATTGCAGACAGGCGGATCAGGCCAGACTCACTCCTGAAATGAAATGGAATTGAGATTTCCGGAGGGAGGGTTTACCAGGCTACCTCTGACCAGCTCTTCCAGCAGAAGCCAGAAAAAACTATCTCAGAACTCAACCAAAGAGTGGAGCTGGAAAAATTAAAACCGTGGTCAAAAGTAACAGCCCAGGGAGTCTATGGAGTAAAGCGGTTAGCACCCATTTTTTGGAATCTTGAATGTGTTCGCAGCCCACCCATCAGACCACTTAACACGTTAAGTGTTAAGTGGTCAGGCCTACGGGCAGCGTCAATCAAACAATTTGATAATGGAAGCAACTTAAGTTGCTAATTATAAAATTGAAAACAAAATTTAAGGTTTTAAAGAAAAAATACCATAACTTTATCTTTACATTAGTATTATTTATATTAATGTTATATTATCCATAAAATCCTAGTGTTTGCCAATTATTTGGGGAGCCAAATAAGTCTGACACTTAATGGATGGCCTCGAGCTTTTTTGAAAGGTTGGAAAGTAACCAGATTCAACCTCAAGTGATGTCTCCTATGTAGTGAAGAGTGAAGCCCCTGGCCTGTGCCGCTCCTCCTCTGACCAGCTCTTCCAGCAGAAGAGTACAAAGTGCCGAGCCAGAAAAACACAAGCTCAGAAGACGACCAAAGCCTCCAAGAGTGGAGCTGGAAAAATGTGAACTCTGGTCAAAAGTAACAGCACAGGCAGTCTAAGGAGTAAAGCGGTCCCCCAACCATTCATGGATCAGGGCCCATTTGAACATTTTGAAAAGCCTTATCAATCATCTATCGTGTTCCAGCTTGGATCATTGGAACTAACGTAGTATACTTTTAAGTTCCCAATTATCACAATGAACAAAAACAATTTAAGGTTTTAAAGAAAGAATAGCATTACTTTACATTATTTTTTAATTTTATATTATCCATAAAATTCTAGTGTTTTGCCAATTATTTGGGGGGGGCAACTTGCATTATCCACAGTCCATAGGTTGAGAATCACTGATCTAGATATTATAATAATATTAATAATATCTAAAATGTATATAGCGCTTTTTCTAAGTACCCAAAGGCTACATGGTAGGGAGGAGAAAAACAAAAGAAAACTAGAGACTAGGGAGGGCTTTGAAAGTTGATCATTCTAGTACTGAGAGAAATAAGCTTGTGACAGATGAGACCGTTTCAAGCAACGACGTTATGAAAAATTCTGCAATGCATATTCTTCAACTTCCACAAAAATGGAGTCTGTTAAAGCACTGGTTCTCAACATCGGGTTTGGGGTCCACCGTCCACCAGTGGTCCAAATGGACCCTCACAGAGAGTTACAAACCCGAAGCCACTGCAGAGGTTGTGGGTTTGAATCCACCATGGTGCATCCGGCTTTGTCGAGCGTCTACACGAATACAATTGGCCCGTGCTCTGGGGAGGGAAGCCGGGCGCTGGAGGGTGATATTTGTCACTGCACGTAACCCAGGCAGGTGAGTCAGTAGGATACAACAGCAGTGACAACACACACGTGTGTGGAGAGGAATCAACTGGCATAAAAGAACGAAATGATAAAAAACACCCCCAAAAAAGCTGCTTTTTCAAGCAGATTAGGGTCTCAGAAACTGGGGGTCCATGAAATGAAAACGTTTGAGAATCGCGGCTGAACTAAACAATACTGGAACCTTAATCTGCACCGTAACATCCTTAACTCAGAGAGCGCACTAATACCGGTCCCGCTTGGTTCCATTTGTACACTCTCTGAGTTACAGACCTGTTAGAGGACAAGACCACTTTGGTAGAGGTTTGGGTTGTGAAGTTACCTTGCCATGTAACTCCAAAAGGTGGGCAAAAAATATGACTATCCATTGACTAGAAACTGATGATTAAAAATATGATCGTTCGATTACGGGCTTAAAAGAGCTCCTCCAGTGCCTCTTCACCGTACAATGCAAGTCAATGATGAGCATATTTGAAATGATCAATTTCTAGTCAATGGAGAAATTATTTTTGATTTCTTGCCCACCTTTGTTGTTACATCATGGCAAGGTAACTACACAACCCAAACCTCTACCAAAGTGGTCTTGCCCTTTAAGTGTCCCTTTGGACCTCTGGTTGAGGGAGACGCGACGTTGAGAACCAGCGTGTTAAAGCTTCCGGAACATGGCACGACCACACAGCCAGTCAGCCGGGGGACAACATCTTTGGGTTCTACCCACTGGCAGACCTTTGCAGGATGGGTGGGTGGGGGGGGTATATGTCTGTGTATGCCCCCTTCTCCCTCACAACACCCAGCTGTGTGTGGAGGAGTCTGAGATCTGAGGGTGAATTCGTCAGCGCAGGACGAAGGTGGGCGAGTGTCCCCCCCCCCCCCCCCTCCTCCCCGGCTTCAGTTGGAGTTGGAGGCACTTCTGTTGTAGGAGGAGGAGAAGGAGGTGGAGGGAGCGGGCGGGGCCGGGGGCGCCCCGCCGGGGCCCTGGGCCCTGCGGGGGGGCATGAGGAACGGGTCGGTGGCCAGCTGCAGCACGTCCACGCGGTCCTCCTTGCGGTACGCCAGGCACCGACGGATGAACGCCTGGGAGAGGAGAGAGAGGGAGGGAGAATCAGAATGGAGAGACATCGAGATGCGATATATACACATTGGAAATGCACATCGTTGCTGTCGGGCAGAAACCTCTTATCTCCATATTTTAACTTTTTGTGTATTTTTATTTTAATCATTACCAAGTTTATTCTATTCCATTTAGTTAAGATTATGTATTGGGGTGTTTTCAATGGAGTCATTGCAACGTAATTTCGTTCTGCTGTACATCTCTGATGTAAAGTTATGAATGAACTTTAGAATCATCTTTAATATGTGCATGAGATTATACATTAATAATGTGCGAAAGAGTGTCAGCGTGTTGTACATGAGATAAAGTGGAGGGAGAGAGAAAGGTACATGTCATTCATTTCACTGGAGGACAGCACAGAATCTGCTTTTTGGGGTGTTCGTTTATGAGCTAAAAGTGTGACTTTGATACCTGTTTAACAGTGCAGAGTAAGTCAATGAGGAGACCATTTTGGAATATCAATTTGTATTCAACAGAGAAACTATTAAACATTATCTTTTATTTCTTCTTTAAAAGAAAAATATGGAGACCAATTTATTTAAAACTAGAAGAGACATTAACTTTGACTGTGTGCGTATTTACTGAGACACATACAGTAGCTACTGTAAAATAGGTTTGGTTGAACAAGTGTAGTAAATTAAGTTTAATGCCGTCATACAACAATGCTGCTTGCCTAAAATAAAGTGTGGTCGAGGGACTCTCATGGTTCCTTGAGGGGGTTCCAATTTGACCCTCACAGGGTCAAATTGGAACCCTCTGTAATTCTGACAGTATACAAATGGAACCAAATAGACCCTTTCGTTCCATTTGTATACTGTCAAGAGCCCTTGAAATTGTAAAGTTTGAGAACCACTGTTCTAGCGTAAGTGGAGCATCCTTACACACCTTGGCTTCCGTGGTGACCACAGGTTTTGGGGGAAACTGCACGTCTGTGGCTTTAAGGATGGTGTTCTCCTGGAGGATGTCCTGCTGGGACTGGTTGTGGCCGAACGGCTGCGCAGAGCAAAACAATCAGGCACATAAATCCACATGATCCAACATTTGTATCGTACGGTTATCTCTTTGACATTATTTTTCAAGGCATTGCTTGCTCTATTGTACAGCGAGGAGGGGAAGGAGAGAGAGTGCAAGCAGAGGAGATGAGGGCATGAATCTGATTCAATTATTCTGCTTGAGCCATTTGTACAAGAATCAGGGAGGAAATCATTCAAAGCGGGATCCTCAACGTTCGTTTAATTCAGAGTTAAATGAACAGTCAAGCCGAATTTATGTTCCGTAGAAGGATGGCGAGGCTCACCTAAATGAACTGATCTACAAGCTGACAACTTGCTGCAAGGCAACACGTTGTCAGCTTGTAGATCAGTGGTTTTAGACAAGTGACACTGTCGTGTGATGGAGTATATATTAAAGGGAAATCGACGCCTTTCACATACACATTCCGTTGGCCAGATGACGCAAAATGATGACTTATAATATCGTATTACAACCTCAAAATGTCATGGAGAAAAACACAGCAGAAATAAGATTCTTTTCCCCCACACTGCATTATTGATCTCCTCGCGTCGAAACAGAAAATCTGCAACGTTTCCCTTAAAACTGGGGTCTTCAACAGGGGGTCCGGGACCCCTAGGGGGTCCTCAGAGTTACTATAGGGGGCCCGCCAAATCTTTGTGTGATAAGACTTTACATTAACCACTTGAACCCCAGCATCCCTATTCTGAGGGGAACATTAGCCGAGGCGTTGTGAGCTTGTAGATCGGCTATTTTTGGCAAAGAGGTATAGGTGTAGAGGAAAAAAGACCAGACCAAGTAAAAAAAAAAGTTTAATCTGAAACTCAATTTTATACAATATAGAGGGGGGTCCCTGCTTCATCTCTCTCTCAGTTAGGGGGTCATTGGCCTGAAAAACGTTGAAGACCCCTGCCTTCAATGAAGCTTTAAGAGTTCATCTTTTGCCACACACTCCGGTGCAGAATGCGCGTGTGTGGTTTACCTTGCGTCCGTACAGGCTCTGGTAGAAGATGACCCCCACCGACCACACATCCACCTTGCTGGAGATTTTGGGGGGCTCCTTGCCCACCACAAAGCACTCAGGAGGCAGGTACCTGGAAACCACAGCGGGTCAAACACAAGACTCAGTGTGGCACACGCCAGAAAGATGGGTCAGGTGTGTGTGTGTGTGTGTGTGTGTGTGTGTGTGTACGCGCACGCTGTATTACTATTGTGAGGGCCAAATGTCCCCACAAGTGTAGTGGAATTTCAGAAAAAGATTTTGTGAGGACATGGTTGTTTTATTGTTAAAAAAGCTTTGTAGAAAGGCTTGAAATTAGGAAAATATTCAGGTTAGACATTTAGAGGTTAGGTTTAGGGGTTAGGGTTGGAGTTATGCTTGTAACCTTGTAGATCTACAATCTTCGGCTTTAGATTTAGGGGTTAAAATAGCTCAATTGTGTGTGTGTCTGCGTCTGCATGCGCGTGTGTATTACCAGTAGGTCCCCGCTCCCTGAGATGTGAGCTCCATTCCGTCCACAGGGTGGTAGCTGTCGTCGTCCATGATCTTGGAAAGGCCAAAGTCGGTGATCTTTATCTCGCCGCACGCCGTGCCGTTCACCAGCAGAATGTTGCCTGGCGACACAGTGGGGGGAGCGGTGCAGTCAGTCACAGGGATTAAAGCAACAACAAAAAAAAAGTAATACTAAAATCTCACAACTGAAATTGAAAAAGTCCCAATCTGTGATGTGTCACTAGTAGCCGTGTTTCCTACACAATTAATCCATTAACTCTTTGACTGCCCCGGACGGGAATTCCCGTCCGATGGCTCTATGGCTATCATGGCCAATGACGGAAAGACGAAAATATGAAGAAATTTTTTTTTTTGAGAAATTAAATTTTTTTTATATATATATTTTTTTTTGAATTTTTCTGATTTTTTTGGTATTTTTTTGGGGGGGTTTATCTCAAAGGAACTAGGAGATAACGCTATCCAAAAAATTGCTGCTCCATTCACTTCAATGTTAAAAAACAAACAGAGGAAAAATGCACCTTTTTCCTGGCAATGGGACAACACATTCTGAAATAAGTCTGGCAGTGAAAGAGTTAAGAGCGGGAAAGCATATGTCATTTTAGATTTTAACCACTTTAACCATTATTTTATACTTTGGCTATTCAAAAATAGCAGATCTACAAGCTCATAGAGCGGCACCGAGTGCCGCGCTATGAGCTTGTAGATCTATATGAGCTTGTAGATCTATTTTTGAAAAATAATGAAAATTTGTGCAAATCTTTGAAATATATTTCTTGTAACTCAAATCTTTGCTTCTGGGGGGTCCCTGGAACTACATATTTTGAGATGGGGGTCCGCGGCCAAATAAATATAATTTTGGGGGTCCTTAACATGAAAAAGTTTGAGAACCACTGATATTATAGCAACATAAGTGTTTCAGAAAACTGTAGAACACTGCAAGGTGATGCTACCAGCCACCTCTGTGGGTTGGTTCCTCCGACACAGGGACACAGATGTTTCAAAGCATTTATTGTAGAGTGGCAAGATGGCACAAGCCAGAGCAGAGCAAGTGAGTGTGGGGATGACTGATTTATCCTGTGGATGCACCCAGGCTCTATGCACAGCAGCCATGTTGGAAAGAAATTGGGCCTCTTCCTTACTTCCTTCACAAGTGTTACCAATGATACTAATGAAGGCTCTGTTCCATTTAGTGTAGCACAGTGGTTCTCAAACTTTGGAATTGCAATGACCCCCAGAACTCTGAGTGTACAAATGGAACCAAATGGACCCTTACGGGTCCATTTGGTTCCATTTGTACACTCTCAGAGTTACACACCCGTAATGGTCCATTTGGAACCCCCTCAAGGAACCATGAGCGTCCCTGGACCACACTTTAAGACCCACTGGTGTAGCAGAGTGTTTCCCGTGAGCCAACATGCACAATAGCAGCACCCTGACTCTGTTTGACCAGAATGGAACATATATTGTAATGCTACTATGAAAACGATTACGTGAGTGTTTATGCGTGCGTGCGTGCGTGCGTGCAACAGATGTGTGAAACACTGACCAGGCTTGAGGTCGTAGTGGATGATGGGCGGTTTGATATGATTGAGATATCTGAGCGCGTTGACGATCTGCATGACGATGGAGCGCCCCTCCTTCTCAGACATCAGCTTGTTCTGCTTCAGGTAGAAGTCCAGGTCGTTGCCTTCACAGAACTCCAGCACCGTGCAGAACCTGCACACATGGACAATATCGTCTACGTCGGGTGGAAACCTCATACGCTCAAAACGTACTTTTCAGGATTCAAATTCAAAAATAGCGAAAGTAGCAGATCTACAAGCTCTAAACGTGTTGCTTCGCACTGTGCTTCGAGCTTGTAGATCTGCTACTTTTGATGCCTTTGTGTGACGCTTTAGTATGATCAAGTAGGGCCTTAATTTACTAACAAAACGTTAAAATGTGGAGATAAGAGGTTTCGATATACTAAACCAGACTTTCCCAAACTTTTTCAGCTGATATAAATTCTCCCCGGGACCCAAACGTACAAAAATACATTGTTGTGTTCCAAATGTAGTTCCAGTAATAGCCCATGAAGCAATAAGCTTGACTAAAAAAAAATATAAAAATCTCTTGAGGAGTTTTAACTTTTTACTGAATAAAAAGTGCACAGACCAAACAAGACAAAAGAAAAAGGTGGTCAAAAGGTGGAAACGGATGGGTCAAAAAAACTGTCTGCTCATGGGCTTCCAGATCTAAACAAAAAAACCTGCTGAACACAGCTGCTGTTAATACATTAGCTGACTTCTAATCTAATTGGCCGCCATCTAATTGACTTATTAACTACATTTACTCCAACCTTACAGTTCTTTTGAAAAACGTTTTGGACTCAAAACATTTTTGAAACATTTTTGAAATAATAATTTTAAAAATGTAGAAAAAAAGGGAACCATTTGGTTCAATTTGTACTCTCTCAGAGTTAAATTAACACAGAGTATTTTCGGTGAACACTTACGAGTCTGTGTCGAGTGAGAAGTAGTCGTAGAGTTTGACTATTCTAGGATGATCCAGCTCTTTGTGAATTCTGTACTCCCTACATGCATGTCTGCAAACAAAAAGACAAGAAACATTTACAACAATCAATTTTTTTTAAGAAGAGCACATATTAACCACATGAACCCTAGCATCCCTATTCTGGGATGGATATTCTGTGAAAACAGATACATCTATCTATGAAAATCTACAAGCTCACATCACGTCGCAACATGAGATTTGGTGTAGTGGGGGAAAAAGGAGTAGACGAAGTATAGAGCCCTAGCGTAGTTAAAATTTACCTTTTGGAATGAATATAAAAGACGAGAAAGGTCTTTCATGATGTTATGCATAGACTAGAGGCTGTTGCAGGAGAAGCTTGTGCATCACCTCATAGTTAAACTGTTAAATTCACCCACACACACCAACCAGTTCATCTGGGACAGTTAGTGGTTCAGTGTCTTGTTCAAGGACACTTGGACACGCAGTCAGACACCCAGACAACAGACAGTATATAATTATATTACAATTAGTGTCTGCAGAGGCTAGCAAGAGCAACACTGGCTGCACTGAATTAGTATACAAGGCACAATCAATTGACCTTCTCCCAGACAACTGAAGGACTTGTACCAAGAGGCCATTGTGAGAAGAGCTCTCTAGTTAACTCGTATCTTGCATCAATTATTTCTGTGCATTCCTGTCATTCTCTGAAGACCTCATACATTCTATTCTACAAGTATTTTCATTACGTTTTTATTCATTTAATTCTATTCTGCTTGTATTCCATTAAACAAACCTTCCGAAAGTACGCATGGTCATCAAATCTGGGATGCATGCTGAAGTCCCCAGGGACATGAGCTGGTGACGCAATTTACATCATAAGATGAGGCTACTATTCCTCCTACTCCTAAAAGTAGTAGCTTTAGAGCTGAGGCCGATTCTAAAAATGCCTTCTAAATCAGCAGTTCTCAAACTTTTTTGTGTCAAGGACCCCCAAAATGACAAAATGTTCATTTTCAAAAATGTTCAAAAATAGCAGATGTACAAGCTCGCAGCACGGCACGAAGTGATGCGCTGTGAGCTTGCATATCTGCTATTTTTGAGAACCAATGTTCTCTAAACCAAGAGCTTTCTATATATATATATATATATATATATATATATATATATATATATATATATATATATATATATATATATATATATATATAGCTAAAATCTAAAATGACACATACTTTCCCGGTTAAAATGGGATACGAGAAGTATATAAAAATAATATACTAAGTATATCACTTTCCCACGTACAGCATGTAAAGCAACCGTGTCATATGACACAAAGTCTGTATTTACAACTGAAAAGGGAGTTTTCCCCCCAATTGAAAATACAGAATCTGTCTGATCGTTCAAAGTGTCCGGACTCACTTGTGGTAGTTCTCCTTCTTCTCGTCCCTCCAGTTCTTGTTGAGTTGATGGATCTTCACAGCCACGTACCTCTGCTCTGTCAGATCAAAGGCCTGGGGAGAGAACAACACATCACGTCCAGTTACCTTTTTTGGTTTATACAGGATTACATTTTTAAATATTAACTTAAAATCCCAGTGTTTCGCCAATTATTTGGGGGCCCACTTTGGGGGCCCACTATCCTCACAGCACAGGTTGAGAACCACTGATTTATAAAAGTATTACCTTATAGACTTCACTGAAGCCACCTTTTCCCAGGAGATGTAACAGCAGATATCGCTCATTCAGCGTGGGGTGGTCTTTGAACCTGCACAACACAAGACAGGCTTCAATCGGCATCGGTTGGAACCAACAATGCTTAATATATACTCCGTCGTATGACACCCAATGCAAAAAGCAGGTTTATAAGAGAGGGGAGGGGTGTATGTTCTATGAGCTGTCTTCACTGTAATGCACTGCAGAGAGCAGGTTTGTAAGCTAAGGGAGGGCCAACATTAGACTGGAGCTTTTCTGGTGGGGGACCTGACTTAGTATTAACTTAGCATTCACTGACTCAGTATTCACTTACTGTAGTATTAACATTATGGCCCTATGGCTGCATATCAGTGGGATGTGTAACACCCATGGACATGCTCACTTTTACCATATAGAGTTTGGGCTGAGTTGTCCAAAATTAAGGATATTTTCGGGATAAATTACAATTCAGAAGCACAGCAGGAGAAAGGGTAAAACTTCAGTCTCCTGCTAAATTCAGGAGTGTTGGCAGGTATGAGGGAGGGCTTTACGTACTGTGAGCTGTCTTCACTGTGGATCCTCTTCAGCTCTCTGATGTGCAGGTTCCTGACTCGCTCCAGACGCTCCAACTCTGCCTGGATCTCTGCCTCCTCCTGGTGGACAAACACAGCAACACACCAAATGTTCCTCGACTGCCTTATTTCACTGATGAAGATTTGAAAACTAAACAAAAGCTATGATGACTAAAACTATTACTAAATCTATTGATTTGTTTCGTCAACAAATAAAAACTTGGTGCAGGTGTCACGCTCCGAAAGTCGACTATTTTTGGTAGCCGGTCTACAGATCAGGCATTACGATGGCATCAAGGCCAGCCAAAATGCATTTTAGTCGACTAAATATCAGCTGTACATTTAGTCAACTAAAACATTTCAGATGAAAAATATGACAGAAACCTAATTGGAATTTTATTCAAAAGACTATGACTATTTAATTTGTCTCCCCGGGACACAAACTAGTCAGATCTACAAGCTCACAAAGTCACATGGTGTGGACGCTACCTTTTTCAGGTGACCCAGTCGAAGTTTGAAGATCTCCTCCTGCTCGTGATATTCTGCCAGCGACAACCTGTGTGGCACAACAACACAACATAACCTTAAAACCATATTCGTTTCGAGATAAAAAGCAGATACAATTTTGTTTTAATGTTTCTATTCAGGTCTCTGATCTGATGAGTTTTGGTGTCAGTGAAGCGTGATTTGGGAACGTACGGGACCGGTTGGTAAACCCCGCCCCTGACTGTCTCCACTGGCTGAATCACGCCTGCTTGAAAGGCCTTAAGGCCCACCTATGTACCATGTACAGCAATTGCTGTATGTTATGCCACGCAGTTAGTGACAGGACACAGTAAAAAAAATAAAACACCATATAAAAGACAGATTTTGTGCATTCGTGCAGTAGGAGAGGCGTTCTTTTCCTGTACAGTTTGCGGTATGTACCGTTCAAATTTTTGGCGGAATAGTCGAGTACAGCACTTGCTACTCACGTGAGATATATGACAGCACAGACTACTGAGACGAGGCATTTTTTGGTGATGAGAGTTATCAATATAGCATCCATGATCCATCCATCTGCAGGCTGGCAGACGGCTGTTACTTAATCCATTGAAATAAAGAAAAGGAACGGATGGTTTTCTGCTGAGGAAACAGCAATGAAAGCAACCAATTCCAGAATAATCATTACCTCAATATATTCTATACATCATCTATATTCTAGATCATTATCACATGGAAGCGGGGGTTAACAGAACTGCTCCTGCAGTCTAAAATCTCCTCATTCCACTCGGGGGGGCGGGGTTTGCCAACCGGTCCCGTACGTTCCCAAATCACGCGTCGGTGAATGGTTTTCACAGAGAGAGGCAGTGTTTGCAATAGGGCCGCAACTACTGATTATTTCCTAAGAAGCGATTATTCTATCAATGACTTTTTCCATTTCCAAGTGTGTATAAAAAGTACATGCATGTATGTTGTATGAATTGACATGACAAAATAATATTTTTTAATAGCAAAGATAGCTGATCTACAACCTCACACAACGCATCACAACACGAAATGTTGAGAGCTATGAAATCGGATATTTTTTTTGCCATTTTGCAACTGTATACAAAAAACAAAAAAACAAAATCTATTATATTATTATTGAATTGATTGATTACATCGATTAACAGTTGCTACCCTAACAGGACGGTGGTAAAGGGATGTGTGTGTGCGTGTGTGTGTGCGTACGCTTCATTCTCCTGGCCGTTGCTCTTGCTCTTGCGTTTGTTCTGCTCCAGGCTGGGTGGAGGCATGGCGTTGGACTGCACCATGGAGGGAGGCTTCCTCTTGCCCAGCAGCTTCCGCTGCCTCTCCATGTCCTCCCGCTGGGAGTTGATCCTCTCCTGCTGCCTGGAAGGAACACACAACCATCCCCAAAGGTCAATGGCATATTTCTTGCAGTGGAGTTATGGCAAGGTGCTTAATAGACGCTGTATCAGACAACGTCACACTGATTAAGAACCAGTATGCGCACACAGGCCGGCAACAGAAAAAACCTGACCACTCATAGATGTAATGGAAAAGTGGTCACAGCACTCACGTGTAAAAATGCATTCCCTCAAACTTTCAGATGCTGTTTTCCTCCCAGTGTGGAGAAAGGATGTTTAATGTGATAGCCGCAGCAGAAACTGTCTGCTCGGCAGTATTTCAATCAGCTGCAGCCCCTCAAGCCTAATTAATGTTCCATCACATGAAGGTGTTGCTTGCAGAGAACTCAATGTTTGTAAACAAATAATTGGTCTATATGGTATGGGGGTGGTGTTGACGTGTGGAAGCACTAGCCAATGAGGTGTCTACCTATTTATGTTTAGGCGCTGTACTGTTAGCAGCCATAATACTGATAGGCCAGGAGCCAGGTCCAGCCCTCAGGGTGTTTTCACAATGTGTGTGTGTGTGAATGACTGATTCATCCTGTGTGGAACAATCGATGCACAACAGGTGTGTAGACACGCCCAGCCCAGAGTCCAGTTAGTTTGGTGTGACTGCTTAACTCCACCATCACCCACACCACAAAGAACTTGTTTTTTAAGTGACTGCCTGCTTAAATAAAGGAAGGAAGGAAGGTATGTATGTATGTAGGTAAGTAAAAAAACATACCAAAATACAACAAAAATAAATGGCTACTCAAAAACAAAAACAAACAAACGAAAAGATAAGCCTGCCTGAGGACCTCAGACTGCACAAAGCCCATAATAACTCTAATTAGAGGCCAGGCCATGAATTGCCTTTAACAAAATATGTAAGTAAATAAATAACATCCAAATGTATTATTATGAATATGATTGTACTTTATGGTATTATTCTGCATGCGGAGAAGAAATTGCCAATTATTTTTACAACATTTTCTCCCCGATTTAGTCGTTAGTGCCTCCATCCTACTCCTACTGCTTAATATTCCCTACCGACACGTGCCGCCTCAGCCCGTAGGAGTATGTGCAATGACAAATATCACGCTCCCCACCCGGCTTCCCTCCCCCAAACTGGGGTCAATGTATGTTTTAATTGTATGCTTTTATTTGTGCGCTTAATATTTATCACATACTGTCAAATGGAAAATGTATCTGTCTAACGGATATACAGTATGTATATAATCCAAATACATATGTATACTGGATGTGTATGTGTGTGCATGCATTGTGCACTGACTTGATGAGGTTCTGGAAGGCGTGTCCGTCTGTCCACTGCTCGGTGAAGGAGGCCCCGTGACGGACTGTTGTGAAATGACCCAGACGCAGGCGGTCCTGCATGCTCTTGTCCCTGCACGTCCTCTTCTCTTGCTTACACTGCACACACACACATGCATACACAGGCACGCACACACACCACATTACATCAAGGGTTGCCAAACTTTTCATGAAGTACCCTCCCCAAACTAATCATATTTGAACTGGGGACCCCTACCCTGACAAGCACTTAGAATTGTGGGAATAACATTTAGTTTGACTTGGTTCCACAGATAGTGAAAATAGCTATATAATATAACTACAAGCTGCGAGGCGTTGTGAGCTTGTAGATCGGTTATTTTCACAATGTTTGCCTCTTCCTTACGTCATATTTGGCAATTTGGTATAAAAAAAGCTCTTAAAAGTCATTAAATTGTAACTTTAGAAATGTGCAGATACCCTGTATACACTTATACTGTATGTTGGTTTGTTTACTGTTGAGTGAGAAAACAATGTTTCACATTAAGCTAATCATCTGGGAACCACCAAAATAATTTGGGGTCCCGAGCCCCAGTTTGGGAACCACTGAACTCCCTCAACGTTTAGCTTACTGATTGAATACCTGACAGTCTAAGCTTCTCACTGACAGTTCAGTGCACATAACAGTTCTCACCTCATGGAAAACACCCAAACTATTCACTCCCTTTACATTTAGCTGACCACTCTTATCAACACAGTGGCCCTCATTTATCAACGGAGCGTAAAAAACGGCTTATATTTTTCCATAAATTTGGCCGTACACCAACGTCCAAGTCACATTTATGAAGCAATCCTATACAGCCAATCCTAGCTTACATTTGGTTGGAATTTTGATAAATCTGACGGCTGAAACCGAGCGTCATTTAAATAACACACCCTTAAATATTCTCGAAACGCCCAGATTTTACGACATAAAGAACCAGAATACGACCAAACAGAGCATGGAAATCCAATAAGAAAGAGTTTCGACGGCTCGCCTCGCAGCCTGTCAAGTCTCTCACACACACGCACGCGCACACACGCACCTACAGTACTTGCAAGCGCCCAACTGCGTAACGGTACAATCTTTGTCAACCAAGTAGGCTAGAAGCTTACATGAATGACAGATTATGATACCACATCGCCATGAATGGAATACGTTTGTATATTAATTTATTTAACCCATACCGAGCAGTGCGAGTTCGAGTTACACTAAAATAAAGCAGTCATGTAGGCTATATTCCCATTTCCCAGTGAGACTCGGACGGGCGAGTCCCGTGCCGTGCCGTGTTAATGAGAGACAGCCTGGAGAGAACATTAATGGATGAAGGCTGGTGTGTGTTGGACCGTGGTTTAAATGTCCGATCTCCCGGTGGCCATGAAAAGATTACAGCGGCGCTGTTGCACCGGTCCAAATTCCCGAAAAGTAGGCTGAATCAGGATATATTGATAAATGCCGAAAGTTGCAGTGATCTCGCCGTACGCCCATTATTTGGTCTGCACCGCGTTGATAAATGAGGGCCAACGTCTTACTATTAAGGAGGTAGTAGGTCTTAGGGCTGGGCAGTCCATCTATAGATTCCAGGAATCACTGAATGTGTGTTTTTGTAGGTCTGACTTTGGTTCACGTATCTTGAGGACCGTTCAGCCGACTTCACACTTGGTGGGTGTATTGGTAAGGACCTTAACCACTTAAACCCCCTAGACTTAGGCGGGGACATAAATTGGTGAAGCAATAGGAAGCGCCGCACGAATCCGGGCGGCTGGGTTTGGATCCGCCCTTCAAGACCATCGATTGGGCTCGTTCTTTCAGTCTACTCCAAACAGTCATGCACTATTCTTTTTTCTTTTTTTTTTAAAGAAAATAAATATATCGGCTCTGTGAATAGATGTAGTCCCAGGTTTCCGGAAGGAAATGTTCATTTTCATTCAGCAGACCGGTCTGCTGAATGAAAATGAAATTGAATTCCGCGACCGGAGTTTACCAGGCTAATATTAGTCTGCCTACTTACCCTACAAGATCTCCCTCCACACAGCTGATTCAAATAACTTAACAAGCACCATTTAATCCCCATTCAGAGATTCAGGTGTCAGACAGTGTTGCCATGTCTGCTTATTATAAGCAACATTGGGCTTGTTTTTCTATAAAGTCGCTTGTAAATATTGGTTTACAATATTGGATATTGTGTCGCGTTGTGAGCTTGTAGATCTGCTATTTTCATAGAGCCGATGTAAAGTGGTAAAACTTAGCCTAGTCGCTTCTTTTGGGCTTGTTTTCATAGACCTGGCCGTGTGTTTCAAAATCTGGCAACACTGGTCACAGCAGCCTTTTTGATTTGTGTCAGGTTGTGTTCCCGCATTATTATTGACTGACACGGATCACACAAATGAATTGAATGGCTGAAAACAGAAAGTGATGCCCATAATTCAGGCAAGGGCTCAACTCGTGGATAAAATCATGTGCTTTCTATCTCACTGTTGTTTCAGTTTTGAGCGCGCACACACACACACCTTCTCAACGAGGAGAGTCTTGCTCATGGTAACACATTTGTTGAGTCTCTCCTTGTGCCGTTCCAATAACTTCTGATGTTCATCAATCTGACGTCTCAGGTCACAGTTGGCCTGTGAAGCACACGCGCACACACACACACACACACACACACACACACACACACACACACACACACACACACACACACACACACACACACACACACACACACACACACACACACACACACACACACACACACACACACACACACACACACACACACACACACACACACACACACACACACACAATCTATATTGTTTTCCTATCAATTATTCATAATGTGTTTGTGTGGCATTCTTTCATGGTGAATGAAGAACTTTAACTTGAACTCAAACACAGCTCTCAGAGTATAACCAACGTGTCTTATATCAAGTCCATGTTTTCATTACTTCCAAAACACCACATTTTCAAACACTTGCGGTGCCGATTCTACAAATGTCTTCTGAAAGATTTATGTTGTGTTTGTGTGGCATTCTTTCATGGTGAATGAAGAACTTTAACTTTTAACTTGAACTCAAACACAGCTCTCAGAGTATAACCAACGTGTCTTATATCAAGTCCATGTTTTCATTACTTCCAAAACACCACATTTTCAAACACTTGCGGTGCCGATTCTACAAATGTCTTCTGAAAGATTTATGTTGCTATATCAGTAGGTCTCAAACTTTTTCATTTCAAGGACCCCAAAAATTAAATGTATTTGGCCACGGGCCCCCATCTCAAAATAGTTTGTTCTAGGGACTCCTCAGAAGCGAGTTAAAAAGGTTTGCTTATTTTTTTAAAAATATATATATAGAGTCAAAGATTTGCACAAATGTTCACCTTTTTTTTTTAAATAACAGATCTACTTGTATATTTTTGTGAATATTGTAACTGTCTGAAAAGGTGTCATATAATCCCATGAGGGATGGGCCACGAGGTGGCATGACACTTAAATAAAATAATTCATTCATTCATTCATGTATATCTGCTATTTTTGAATAGCCATATTGTATAAAATATGGTTAAAGGGGTTCAAATCTAAAATGACACAGATGCTTTCCCGGTTTTAATGGTTAAAAAGCCTACAGAAATGTAATTTTGAAGTTCTTAACAACTAATGGTCAACTAAAATGTCATGAAGGTGACAGCCTCAGCCAGTGGGTATGGCGAGGCTGGCAGCCAACCATGTGAGCTGCCTTACCCTCAGCAGGTCATCTATCCTGCCCTCCTTCTTCTCCAGGTCAGAGTTCTTACTGTTTTCCAGGGCGCTCAGCTTCTCCAGGGTCAACTCCGACTGGTGGGACAGACGGAGACACCCGCAGGTCAGTAGGGTACCCGACACTCTGCACCTTAATCCCATGTACAGCGCGCTGATATGTATTGTTCTTGCACCTTAACTAACGTCCATATCATGTACTGTACAGTATATATCTGCTGCTATGCTCACGTATGTCTAACCTACCTCAGGTACTTACCGCACCGGATAGATATACTATGTGTAAATAATATGTAGATAAATTGTAGTTTTGTATTGATCTCTCTCTCTCTTCCCCTTGCTCCCCCTGCCCCCCTCTTCTTCTTTTTCTTCCATTTATCTTTTTATGGGAATAACAAAAAACAAAACAAATTTCACACCCATAAAACCTGTGATGTGACAATAAAGCTGATTCTGATTCTGGCTAATAGTGTTGAGGAACAGTGCTGTGATTCAGGGAGATAGTGTGTTTACCTGTGTGGCTTTGTGATCGTAGCAATAGGGGGCGTCCATCTTTACTGTACTGGATGATGATGACAAGTCTGTATGAACGGAACCTGTGGACGGGGGACTGTTCTGCTGAACCTGACAGACAGACAGACGGAGACATTGAGAGGACAACCTGTCACAAACCAGTCAACAATTTAAAGGTGGTCTACTTCCCTGTCTGGGTGTTTGGACCAAAAACTCGAAACTACTGTATAGTGACTCGCAAAGATAAATGTGAACTCAATTCAATCTGTTTTTTTTTTATACCATACGTCAAGCTTCAAGCCATGACCATTCATTCAAACTATTGCTCCCATTTTCAATGTAATTTTCTCTCTCTTGCAAGTATGTACACAATACCCAGTGTAAGCTATCACGTGTTGTGATCACAAAGCTGATGTGATCAAAAAGGAAGATAAAAGACAAGTAAGTTGCCTTGGGAACCAACTGTTCCTGGGCCATGTGAGCCATAGGTCAGGACAGGAGCCTATCTCCTGTTTCTGTAGTACAGTGGTTCTCAACCTGTGGGTAGGGACCATTTTGGGGGGTTCCCAGATGACAGTGAAGTGACAATTTAAGGACTTAAGATCTTTTTAATAGCCTTCCTAAAAAAAGGAACATTGGCTAAATTGTCAAATAATATAAGAAACAGGCAATTTTTTTGAAAATAGCTGATCTACAAGCTCACAAGGCCTCGAAACCAGCTTGCAGATCGGCTATTTTCATAATATTTATCTGTGGAACAGAGTCAAACTAAATGTAATGCCTGCAATTCCAAGTGCTTGTCGGGTGGGGGGTCCCCAGTTCAAATATGATGCCGAGTGCCAAGCAGGGAGGCAATGGGCACCATTTTTATAGTCTTTTGGTATGAACCCCGACCTGCCTGTCAGGGCAGAAGCTCTAACCACAGGTGACTAAGGACAATTCTAATCAATATTTATGGACCAAACATTCGCATTCAACAAGCCTCCACACTGGTACATCAAACACTCAAAACTTAATTATACAACTCAACAACTCGTGCGTGTTTTTTATTGACTGAAATCTGAATAAAAATAATTCAAGGGCATGCAACAGAGATATAGAGAGGAGATGGTTTTTGTTCATTAGCTTGTTAAAATGACAGCTCTTGTGTTGGAGGAGTTAACACATTGCCCAGGTATAGTGTGGTGGTGTTTGCAGACAGACCGGGTGCGATTTGCTGGGGGTGGATGTGTCATGGGGGTTATTAGTTGTACAAAGAAGTATCTAGGGCTTGAAAGAGCACTTATGTTCATATAATTGGTCCTCACTAATGCTCATTCATAAGAT
This sequence comes from Gymnoscopelus braueri, assembly GCF_963280865.1. NCBI lineage: Eukaryota > Metazoa > Chordata > Actinopteri > Myctophiformes > Myctophidae > Gymnoscopelus > Gymnoscopelus braueri. Next base: position 11,494,955 of record NC_137617.1, on the reverse strand, counting down.
GGCGCCATTTCTGTGTACTCGCTCTGTGTCTCATTGACGGGCTGTGAACAGTTCAGAAATCTACCCACCAATGACATCGTCTACGGGGATTCCAAGCTAATAGAGACTACAGCCTTTCTTGCCCTGGGAAGTTAGCATGCTGAAATAGAAGCCATTGTTCTTGAATCAATGAAAAGGGTTAGGGTAATCCTGAAATTATCAATCGATTATGTCATTGGTAGGCAGATATCATGACTAGCCTCTGAGACACAGAGCGAGTCGACAAAAATGGCACCATCTTATAAAGAGCATTAGTGAGGAGGAACAATTGTATGAATATATCAGTGGTTCCCAACTTTTTCTGGATCAGGGCCCACTTGAGAAACTTGAAAGAGTTCGTGGCCCATGGCCCACAGGTTGAGAACCAGTGGAATATAAGGTTGAAAAGAAAATGTTTCCCCCTCTGTTAATGTTTTTGTGCTAATGGCAGCGTGCAGACAGACAGGGCAGGCAGAGCTGGATGCGTGCTCACCCAGGTGTTAGAGTGTAAGTGCTGTGGAGAGGAGCGCACCAGAGGAGGAAGGCCCCGGACAGGCCCGGTCCCACCAACAACACACTGGCCACACTGGCCACACACACCCACACAAAGAAATCCTTGTTATTCAGAGAGAAAGATTAACCGAAAATGCCTAATCTACAGTACACTCAGTCACACCACAATGTCACTTGCCAAAAAGCTCCAGGAGGAAGTGACGCGTTTGTTAGTAACGTGTAGCTTTGTTCTTGCAGACAATCAACAACACCGTCAGGCGATGGGAGTATACATCGAGATAAGAGAAAGCACTGCAAAGCAGAACGACCGCAACACTCCAGATTAAAGTCTCAGGGTGCACGGCTTAATAATGTCATGAAAATGAGGGAACAGCCAGCGCACAATGAGAATAAAACTATATGAAATGGACATGTATTGTGTGCTGGCTGTTCTCTCATTTTCTTAGTATAGATCGAGATTAAATGTACTAGCAAGAGGAGGAGCATGAGAGAAGGAACATCACGGGATGTTTCTGACATGACGGTTCGGTACTGAGCGTTCCATGGTGTGTTCGCTCACAGCAAGAGTTGTGATGATCACTCACCTCAAAATAGTCACTTATTTTTGGCCCTCGTCCTTTTCCTACAAAACACACCAAGAACAGTTGTTGTTTTTTCTTTTACATAAATGGGACAACTGTGAAATCTGGCCACTGGCCAGGGAACTGTACAATACTAGTTCACCATTTTCATCCCCCCTGCCCCAGCATTATTGTGGGTTTGTTGTGTCCTGTTATTACTGCTAAAATACTGTAGCACTTTGAAAAAGCTCAGTTTACTTCTTTAATTGTTCATTGTATAATTAAAGTAAAATGTTTTTTTCATATGCTGAGGTTTAATGTGTGCTTCCAAGTTCTCAAATGTAGAAACTTTAATAATAAAATCATTCTAAGGAAGAGGAAGATCATTTTCAAACATGCAGGACTCACCCTGGCTGCTGTCGTAGCCGTCACCTTTTCTCTTCCTGCTTCTCTTCTCAGTGGACTTCTCTGGTGTCTGGGGGCCAAGACAGAGAAAGCACACATCAGCATTATATAATAATGTCTAGTTTAGGGGTCTTCTACGCTTTTAGATCTGCTATTTTTGGCAAAAGTTCTCCTCTGAATAGGGATGCTAGGGTTCAAGTGGTTAATGTAAACAAATAAAAACAATCCTATCACACAAATATTTGGCGGCCCCCCTGTAGTAACACTGACAACCCCCTAGGCCTAGGAGTCGTAGACACCCTGTTGAAGACCCCTGGTCTAGTTCATTGAAAGTCATCTAAAATACAGCAGGTCGGGAACGACGTAAGTCAGGAACACACGGCCACCCGTTTTTTAAACTTTTTTTTTGCCTTTTTCTGCCTTTATCAGATAGTATAAAGTAGTCTGACAAGAAATGGGGGGAGAGAGAGAGAGTGAAACGCAGCAGAGAGGGAGTGACACGCAGCAAAGGTCGTCGGGGTCGGTATTCGTTTTGCTCACATGTTGTCTGACATGATGGAGTCTCAGGCTTATGTCTTTCCTCACACGCCAGCACTTATATTGGGGAAATGGTACAAATGAGAAATGACACACATGACACACAAAGTCCAGGCAATCGGTGAAGCTGACGGGTCAGGTTAGCCTATGTGGAAAGTTTCAGACAGGGGTGCAGGAGTGATTCAAAGACACAGACAGACAGACACACAACTTGGACTTCATTAGAGAGATTCTTGTCATGTGATGTTAGTGTGTCTACTGACCTCCAGCTCCCTGTCGCTGAGCGAGCCTACGCTGCACAGCGATTGGTTGGATGACTCGTTGTGTGCCTGGGAGAGCAGAATGAATGACAAAATGAAGTTAACGGACCACGCATATCCCATAGTGACACACAAGCACGCAACCTCACACGCACACAGCTATAGTTCGCTGCCTCCTTAGCTCCTTAGAACACAACTTTTCATCAATTAAAAACAAGTCCAACAAGTATTTCCTGAATTTATGTATTTAATCATTTCCATAAATACATTTAAAAAGGTTTGAGAAGTAGTGAAAATAGCAGATTTACAAGCTTGCAATGCGGCGCGAAGCGACACGTGTGCTTGTAGATCTGCTATTTTCACTAGTTTGGGCAAACATACACACACACACACGGTACACTCTCAGAGTTACATAACTGTAGGGCTCCATTTGGTTCCCATATCCCAACAATCAGTAATTAGCTGGGGACCCCCTGGCTGGAACCCCCTCAATGACCCCTGGAGTGTATATAACTTAGCGTTTAGGGTTTTGGGTGTCGTTAGCGGACGGGACGCAGACCTTGGTCACCCCGACTCCGGTGAACCTGGCTTCCAGTAGCTCCTGCCTGCGGGGGTCCAGGCTGATGGTCTGGCTCTGGAGGTCCTCCATCATGCCTAGAGGAGGGGACACAGAAATGGGTGAAAGATGCATGTAGTGTAGGGCTATGCAATATGTGTCCACTTCTACACTGCAACCCTAGCATCCCTATTCTGAGGGGGATATACGCCGAAAACAGACAATCTACAAGCTAACAAAGGGGAGATGTTTACATTGAGATAAATACATTGACAATTGTTTCTTGGGAAAAGAGACGACTGGTGCCGATACAAGTCACACCGGCGATAAGTGAGAGACTGCTATACCTTAGACAAACTTTTATTGTTGACCGTAAAAAAAGATGACAGGCAACGCAGCAGCCCTTGGAATAAATCAGCAGGGAGCAGTGGTGTAAAGTAACTAAGTACATTTACTCAAGCACTGTACTTAACTACAATTCCGAGGTATTTCTACTTTACCACTGTATCTCAGAGGCAATTATTGTACTTTTACTCCACTACAATTATTTCAAACTTTAGTTACTTTACAGATATGAATTAATATATTATGAAACACACATTTTATCCCTATTTTATGCATAGGCTATTTGAAAATAAAATAAAATCTACAAGCTCACAACGCGTCGCATCACGATGCGTTGTGAGCTTGTAGATCTGCTATTTTCAAACATTTTAGTACTTATACTTTTGGTACTATAAGTACATTTTGATGCCAATACTTTTGTACTTTAACTCAAGTAACATTTTGAACACAGGCCTTTTACTTGTAACAGTGTAGTATTTCTACACTGTTGTGTTGCTACATTTACTTAAGGAAAATATCCGAGTACTTTTTCCACCACTGGCAGGGAGTGGCTCCCTCACGACGTATAGAGGTGTAGGAGAGAGTGAAGGATATACAGGCCAACGCACTCACCCTCTCTACAGCACACAGTACTGTATGTCAGCACAGACTGGAGAGCAGAGGAGATTTGTGTCATCGTCAGTCATTCTTTCGCAGGGTGTTACCCCACATTTTATTGTCCTCCAAGGTAAACACGTGTCGTGCAACACAATGACAGCCACAAGGCACAATGGCGTGAAAAGTAGAGTTATAAAAGGATCGCATATCCTTATTCACATACTGTGCCTGTAGAGTCTTAAAGCTTTAACCCTTTAAGTATCTGTGTGTCATTTTTAGATTTATTTGGCTATTAAAAAATAGCAGATATACAAGGCAAGCTCATAGCGCGGCACAAAGTGCCGCACTATGAGCTTGTAGATCTGCTCTTTTTTTTTTAATCGTGAAAATGTGTGCAAATCTTTGAATAAGGGCCCACAAGAAAACCTACTAGCAACGTGGAATAACATCTACCACTGTTCATCGTGTATACACCTCCCCTCTCCTCTCAGGAGGAATCTAAATATGGCAGATAAAAGTAGGCCTGCAACAGTTGATCGAACTAATCGATTTACTCGATTATGAAAAATATTTGAGAATTGAAATAAAATAATCGATAATCGATCTCTATGTTTGGCATGTCATAGGCGAAAGGTTTCCCAAACAAAAAATAGATATACTGTATATATATCAAATTTACTATCTAGTATCTACAACCTCACCCTTGTAGATCTGCTATTTACACCATTTTTGCATGATAAGGTTGTGCAGCAAAGCATAAAATACTGTAGTTGATACATACAAAAAAACAATACAAATATAAAAAATGTGTTTCTCAATTATTTGAAAAGGCAAAACGATAGAATAATAGCTAAGAAAATAACAATAGTTGCAGTAGACCCCCAAATTGACACATATTAGCCCACGGACCCCCATTTGAAAAGATATGCCTGGGACTCAACCATTTTGATTTCTGGGGGGTGACGGGGTCCCAATCTACACTGTATCATCATCATTAGTGTTCATTTAACTCTGAGAGTGTACAAATGGAACGGGTCCATTTGGTTCCATTTGTGCACTCTCAAGAGTTACAGACACATAAAGGTCAATTTGGTCCTTAACTATTAATTTGGCTGGGGACCCCCTGGAACCCCCTCAAGGACTACTAGTGGTCCCCGGACCACTGGTTGAGAACCACTGACCTACACATCTTTCATTAAACCAGTGGTTCTCAAACTTTTTCCATGTCAAAGACCCCCACATTTTATTTGGCTGCGGACCCCCCTCTGAAAATACTTTGTACCAGCTAGCCACAGAAGAGAAGATTTGTGTAAAAAAAAAAAAAAATGAATATCACCACAATTTTTGAGATTTTTCCAAATTGTTTCAAAAATAGCAGATGCATTAAACAGTAGCTCCTAAAGCATAGTCCTTTCTTTTATTCATCTAGGACAGTTTATTTAGAGTATTATGATGACAAATACATCATTGTGCAGTGGTGTAAAGTAACTAACATGTACACAAGTACTGTACTTAAGCACAATTTTGACATTTTACTTGAGTATTTCCAACTTAATACTTTTACTTCTACATTTCAGAGGCAAATATTGAACTTTTACTCCACTACAATTATTTGAAAACTTAAGTTACTAGTTAATTTGTAGATTTGGATGGATTATTACCACAAAACATACATTACCCACTTACTTCAACCCCTATATACATTTCGGCCATTTGAAAATAGACCATCTATCTACAAGCTCACAGATCGGTTATTTTCAAAAGAGTTTTACACACACTGACACTTGTGAAATGGGACATTCTGCATAATGAGCACTGCAGTGTTGTTGATACTTTTACCGAAGTAAGAAATACGAGTACATTTTCCACCACTGCTACAACAACACTTGTAATAGGCTATATTCACAGCAGCCATATTATGAAGACATTCACAGGTGTTACCAATGATACTAATGAAGGCTCTGCTCCATTCTGGTCAAACAGAGTCAGGGTGCTGATATTGTGCATGTTGGCTGACTGGAAACACTCTGCTACACCAGTGGGTCTACAGTTGGAATCCAGGGACCCTCGTGGGCTTCCAAATGGCCCCTTACAGGTGTGTAACTCTGAGAGTGTACAACGGGTCCATTTGGTTCCATTTGTACACTCTCAGAGTTATGGGGGTCGTAGAAACCACTGTGCTACACTAAATGGAACAGAGCCTTCATTAGTAAAACCTGTGAAGGAAGTGATAATATGGCTGCTGTGCGTAGAGCCTATCGTTGTCACTCTCACTCTCAACTCACCTGAAAAGGAGGTGGTGTCACTGTCCAGGTACAGAGAACTCTCAAACTCTCCTCTCCTCCTTTATGATGATGACTCCCAAATCTCTCTCTCAAAGGATCCTCACCGTTCAGTTCAGATCATCCCCAGTCGGTTTGTTTCTCCAGACATGGTGGCTCAGGGTGGCTGTCCTGTCTGTCTGATCTAGTGATCTTCTCCTGCTAGCTGGCTGCTTGGTGGCATCCAGGAGGCCGGTGATCCTCGGCCTTTCCTCGGCCCGGCAGACCGGGTGAACACCGCTCCTCTCTGGAGGAGGAGAGACCGATCGTCTCGGGTTGTTGTTGTTTTTCCTTCGGTGTGTGTGTGTGATCAGTGATCTTTAGTGTTCTCAGTGATCTTAAATAGTAACTACAGTCATCCCTTCTGATCGTTCCTATATCCGTACTCTAACTTTTGATTCGTGTCGTTATTATATCGCGATCACAGTGTTTAGAAACACGCCACGAACTGAACCGTGACACCTTTTTGTTATGGTTCCGTTTACTTCCTCTGGAGTTTTACGATAAAAGGCGGAGATAATAAAAACCCTCCCGTGTGCTGCCGACCAGTGGTGTAGAGTAACTAAGTACATGTACTCAACTACTGTTACAATTTTGAGGTATTTTTGACTTTTTTCAGCATTTACAGTGTTCGTTCAATACTTTTACTTCTACTCCACTACATCTCAGAGGAAAATATTGTACTTTTTACACCTCTACAATTATATGAAAACTTTAGTTACTGTGTAGATTTTGTTCATTATTACAAAACATACATTAATCACTTCAGCCATCTATATATTTCGCCTGTTTGAAAATAGCAGATCTACAAGCTCACAACGTGATGCATTGTGAGCTTGTAGATAGGCCTATGCTATTTTCAAAAGATTGTTATACATTTTTGAAAACTTTAAATGGGGCATTCTGCATAATGAGTACTTTCTACTTTTGGTACTTTAAGTACATTTTGATACCAATATTTTTGTACTTTTACTCAAGTACATTTTGATTACCTGACTTTTACTTGTAACGGTGTATTTCTACATTGCAGTATTGATACTTTTACTGGAGCGTAAAGCCTCCTAATACCTCTATATTTACACACTAATGTTTACATTCACTCTCACTGACAATAATACTCTTGCATGTACATGTTCTGCCCAGCAGATGGAGCCAGTCCATTACTTTACATACACAAGTCCACCAGACCAGTGCTTCTCATGTAGGACCCCCAAATTGATATATATTTGGCCGCGCGCGGACCCCTATCTGAAAATGTTTTGTGCCAGGGACCCCCAGAAAAGAAGATTTATGTAATGTATACATGTTAAAAAGTTTCCAAACATTTCAAAATGTGTTCTAAAAATGACAAAAATAGATTGATTGATTAGCCTACTTTATTTAGAAGTTTGCAGAAAAAAGCACATGAAAATACAGTTTAAATACAAGGTCAACTAAATAGGATTAAAAAAAAGCCCAAGAAAGCCAATGGCTTGTTTCCATTGGGGTCCTTATGTACTCAATTCATCTGCTATGTGCTCAATTCATAGCACATAGGACATAGCAGATGTATAAGTGAGGCGCTGCAAGCTTGTATATCTGCTATTTTTGGATAGCCAAAGTATAAAATAAGGACAAAGTGGTTAAAATGATTGTGTGCTATATTAACAAATTGTTCTGCGGACCCCCTGGAACCACCACAAGGACCCCTGAGGGTCCTGACCCCACTTTGAGAACCATGCACAAGACCAGGGCTTTTCAACTGGTTGTGAACCAGGGACCACCACCCTGACTAAGAATCAACCTAGGGAGTAGGGACCACTGTTGTGTTGGGTGGGGATATGAGATAAGATTGTAGTGCTTAGCAACACTTGCTATGCATCCCAATGATCCCATGCATCCCACTGTTTCTCAACCAATGGTCCACCTACTAGTGGTCCATGGCATAATTAGGCCTGCAGGTGGTCCATGATGGGAAAATGTTTTAAAATGTAAATACATAAATAAAATACCTTTGTTAAATGTATTAACATATGTTTAAATAATATTTCATATGTCCGTCAAATATAAGAAAATATTTGAATTAATAGGCGTGGTTGTGGGAGAAAAAAGCTTGAAATTAAATAATGACTGTTAAGGACTTGATTTAATTTGTTGCACAATACTACGTGCAATAAATTATATCAAGCCCAGACATTATTTAACTGAAATATGCGAGTGGTCCAGAGCTAAAACAAAAAGGGTTGAGAACCACAGCACCACTGATCTATTCCTATCCTATTGGTTACCCTTATTCCATTCTCTTACTTTATCCAACCTTCCATTAAACTTAACTGATATACTATTTGTATCTTATGTATGAGTGTGCAGACACATTATTTTTCCAATAATGATGACTCAATCAAGTAAGCACTTCCCCTTCTTGAGATTGTAACTCCCTCTTCTGTGGAGGTTCTTGGCCTTTGACTTCCCAGTAACTGTAACTGACAACACGTCATCATAGGTCACCAGTTCATTAATGCACGTTTCATGAAATAAAAATATTCATTCCGTCATTACTAAATGCATGGTCAGGGACCACATGCAATACCTTCACAGACCACCAGTGGTCCACGGACCACCTGTTGAAAACCCCTGCACTAGACCTCTGATAGCATGGGTCTCAGTGATTCTCAACTGTTTTTTATTTCAAGGACCCACAGTATTATATTTTTTTTATAGAAAAAAATAAAACAATGAATTCAATCTACACTGCAAAAAAATGAGTGTACAAATGTAACAAAATTGACACTAAGGTTCCATTTGGTAACTCACCATTTGGTTCCTAACTACTGTATAAATCTACTGTATCAATTGAATACAGAATACAATTGAAGACAGAAATGCAAACAGCACGGAGTACAGTCATACATTTGGGCTAAAAGAATAACACAAAAAAAGTCAATCATTTAGCTGGGACCCCTGGAACCCCCTCAAGGACCCCTGGGTCCCTGGACCCCACAATAACCATTGCTTTAATGAATTGAATACTTCTTCCTACATATTCACTGTCTGGAAGCAATTATCGCCCGTGTGGAAGACAAATAAGAATCCCATTCAAAAGTCTCTTGGTCTTCATGTCATTTATTGTGTGTCATTTGCTCACATGGTCTATGTTCCATTTACCCATGCCATAATAATAAGCCTACTTTATACTTAGTCATACGACAGTGTAGCTCGCTGAAAATGCAACACTGTCGTAGAACTATATGAGTTGGGCTTCATGCATGCTCTGTTGCTGCAAGTAACTACTAAATACTTAACTTTTTAATAACATGTTTTTCACACTGTGAAAGTACACCCCAGGCTTTTTGTCGGGATATAGCCTAATAAAAAAAGCTTTCATTTCAGTGATGTAGTGGTGTACAGTTCCAGCTTATTATGATTTGATGAGTTGAATTGTGAAAGATTGTGGTAGAAGTATAGAGTTCACTCAGTACACCAGCAACTGCACTTAATTGTGCCAGTACTGATTTTGTCTGAAATTTGACCAACTGCAAACTGCATTGAACATGTTTGAGATGTTTAAAGAGAAACATGAATATCAGTCACTGAGTACATTTCACAGTAATCTGATACAAACCACAAGCATTTGCTTTGTCCAGACAGAACATTAATGCTTAGAGCAAGGGTCGTCAATGTTTTTCAGGCCAAGGACCCCTTAGCTGAGAGAGAGATGAAGCAGGGACCCTCACTACATATTGTACAAAATTGTGTTGCTGATTAAACTTTTTTCATAGATTTCATAGATAGCTTCATAGACTTGTTTGACAGCACTGTCATCAATCAGTGGATGTTGGATTCATGTTAAGGTGTATTTTTCAGACATTTAACCACTTAAACCATCAATACTTAGAGAGCTTGTAGATCAGCTATGTTCGGCCTATGTTCCCCTCAGAATAGGGATGCTAGGCTTCAAGTGCTTAATGTAAATAAAAAAAAGTTCCTATCACACAAAGATTTGGCGGCCCCCCTGTAGTAACTCTGAGGCCGGACCCCTTGTTGAAGACCTGGCTTAGAGAGTTCCTACTGTCAACAGAATGTGTCATGCTTGATACAAGCATCTAATTTAGACCCACTTAAAGGGATACTTCACTTTCACATAAAATAAACATTAAAAATAAATATTAAAAAAAAATGAAATAAGTTATGGCAAAATAAAGGCCCCCTCACACATTAGTAGGACACTCTAATGCGTGAGGGGGCCGTGATTTTTCCATTACTTTTTTCATTTATTTTTAATATATTTTTTAAATGTTTATTTTATGTGAAAGTGAAGTATCCCTTTAATAAATAATAATAATACTAATAATAATAAATGAGACTTCCCTGGACACAGACAGTTTACATAAACAGATCAATACAAACTTTATTAAGGCAAAGAAATAAGATCTAAAAACACATAGAAATTGGAATGTTAAAACAACAGAACATTGCTGTTTTTTTTGCATGGGAAGCTTTTCAAATTTTGACACTCTTCTACTGTAAACATACAGATAAATATATTTTGAGAGATGTTATTTGAATACTGTATCTTTAACCACTTAAACCCTCTTGACCGGGGCCCCCTAGGGATATATCCTTGCCCCCCTACTTTTTCCCCTCTACACCAATTTGCCAAGAATAGGCAATCCACAAGCTCACAACACATCATATTGTGACATGTCGTGAGCTTGTAGATCCACTTTTTTTGCAGAATGTCGGCCCACAGAATAGGGACACTAGTTAATGAGATGGTCTGCATTGCTACAGTATGACATCCAACGCACGCACGCACGCACGCACACGCGCACACGCACAAGCACGCACACGCACACGCACACACACACACACGAAGAGCCCGGGGATCGAACTTCATCTATACTTACTTGGTCCCCCCCTTTTTTCCCCTCTACACCAAATGTTGGGAACTTGTAAATTGAACATTTTCGAGTATAGGGCTTAAAGGGGAAGACCACTCATTTTCAACATTGAACTATGTCTTTAATACACCTTGAAAATGAGTGGTCTTCCCCTTTAAGTGTCTGCATGGGTAAATGCGAGCACATATGGGGGGAGGGGGCTCCAACAAGGGAAAAAGGGTTGGGAACCGTTTCTTTAGATTGGCCCTGATTACTGGCCAGAATTCAGTTTCTTCCATCGTTCCATGTTGAACATACTGTTCCATCCTATCAGAAAATATGTCTTTACATTTCTACGTGAAACATTATACTCTTTAAGGAAGCGTTGGTTCTGCACACAGGAAATGGCTTATCTTGGGGGGCGTCTGTTCCTTAAACTCCGTTTCTTTTTTAGGAGAGTGACAGGCGGCGCTCTCAAAACCACATTATTATACATATTGAAATATCACTTATCTGAAAGTTGGCAGAAAGCATTATCTCACCAGAGCCCAAATAGCAGGAAACCACAACAGCTTGATAAGGAAATTATGAGTGCTTTTGTGTGTGTGTGTGTGTGTGTGTGTGTTTTGCACAACACTATCTGTTTCTGGTCATGAACTAGACTAGAGAATGTGTTAAGCATTCCTCCAGTCAAGTTGATTGGACTATTAGAATTACCAGTCTCCCATATCGTACGACGTTCAGGCAAAAATGTGATCGCTGCAATAGAAGTGGAATGGCGAAAATCCCTTATACAATACATGTCATTGGAATCATTTATACATATTTACAGGCACAAATAATTTTTTACATCTTCCTCTAGTGACAGTAGAGACCTGCACATGATACACAGTAAAAAGCCGCAGTGTTCATTTCAAATCATTTGTAACTCTGAGTGTACAAATGTAACCAAATGGACCCGTAAGGGTCCATTTGGTTACATTTGTACACTCTCAGAGTTAATGGGGGTGTAAGTGATATTTCTTTTGTTAAAATAAGTGTAAAATAACCATATATGCGGATCATTGAGTGTTTGTTCAGTAACAAGGGGTCTGCGAGTGTGTGTGTGTGTGCGTGTGTGTGTGTCTAGTCTATGTGAGATTAACTTGCATAGTTTGGCGAAGGTTGGCACTAAACCGTCCAGCGGTTTGTGAGATTAACTCACAAACCGCTGGACGGTTTAGTGCCAAACTTTGCATGCACGCTGCCAGTAGGCCACAGAAGTACCTACACTAATGTTTGTTCACATGTTTTATATATATTTTAATATTTAATATTTAATTTAACTTTACAGTCAATGGGGCTGTGATCATGCTGAAACCTCGCCCAAATTTGGCGTCATACATAGATATGTCATAGATGACTGACATTACAGGCCGGCCGTCATATGAAGTCCGAGATCCATATTGGAGACATGCCATTCCCTTATGGATCCCGAGATCCACATGATCTCCTATTGCTCCTTACAAAAACATATCACTTACACCCCATTTAAATGAACACTGTTTTTCTTTTACACTGTATGGTGACATTCCAGATAGAACCAGCAGAGTCCATGTAATGGTCTTTGGCCGTTGCTCGGTATCAGTCCTTGCCTCTGTAAGTGATGTTTGTGAACGTGGACGTGGCTCCTTTGTAGAGAGGGTTGTGTCCCTGTTGAGAAAGATGACAGAAAGTTAACGTCAGACTTTTTTGACTGGGTTGGCCCAAGTGGGCACGGCTGGAATGTTGAATGATGGAAGTTGAGTGTGCACACAATTGTACATACTAGCTTTCATTACTTTTTTAAATCTAAGAATTTCAATATCTTCTAGGAGGTCACATCCCAAAAATACATTCATATTGTCCATTCCCCATGCCTACATAATGCACAAGGAAGGAGTGCAATCCATGCAAAACCCAAAGAATAACCCACAGGTGAGCAAGCCATCTCCAAATGAACCTAATGTTACCCATTTGTCAGCCAAAGCGTTAGGCTACCTCTCACTTTCAGTGGAACATCGAACAGTAGCTTCTCTAGTTAGGGGGCTTGCTGGTAGGCGAGAGCCCACTCCTCTAATATGTATTATTATAGTGGGCTCGCTAGAGCCGCCACTGATGTTTCCACTATTCAATGACAAAGAAAGTATACCAGTATATATATACACCTCTTATCAGAGTACCAGTCATATGTTTGTCGGTTCGTCACACTCCGCGTGCGTGCGTGCGTGCGTGTGTGCGTGTGTGTGTGTGTGTGTGTGTGTGTATGTGTGTGCGTGTGCGTGTGCGTGTTGTGTTGCATATGTGAAGAGTCAAAGCAGAGGACTCAACGACCGTCACAGATGCGGTTTGATTTCCTATCATTGACCGAAACTACATCAATGACAGGAAAAGGAAATAGCTTTACACTTCCTCTGTGCTAAAGTGCCAATTGGTTATTCTGCTCTGTGCATGGCTAGGCCGATAAGTGAACTTGCATGTGTGTATCAAAAACTAGTTGCTGAGGGTTGACAAAGAGTAGAACAGACAGCACCTCAGAGGAGTGCAGTCTGTAACAGTGAAGACCAATTAAAGACAACACAGATTGTGGACAAAGTGAGTCGGAATAGCATTAATTAACATTTTTGTATCCTCTCTACCCATATGAACAGTAATTACTAACAATACAGTGTCTTACATTTCTGTGTTTAACGTTTAATTGAAAAGACCCATAAACACACAGAGTGGCACCATACAATGAATATAGATGTCACTAGACGTACCGGTAGGCGGAGGTTGGTGGCTACGGCAGACTACTAAAATGGGGGACTGTGACACGAAAAAGTTTGAAAACCTCTGCATTAGACCAGCAGAGAAGGGAGTGGCCAAAATGCAAGTGAGTTCAAAATGATATACTGTACTGTATGCATCAATGCAACGTGTCCCTGTTTTGTGTGTACAATATGTGTGATGTACTCTGTGTAGTTTTTGTGTGTGTCCTCCATTCTGTCTATCTCTGTGTGTGGCGTTTTGTAGCACTGTAAATGCGTATGTGAGTGCGTGCATATGTGCGTGCGTGTGCGCCTGTGAGGCCACAGTACTGTGCGTGCGTGTGCGCCTGTGAGGCCACAGTACTGCCTTCCTACCAGTAAAGGCTAATTAGCATCAGCTAATTTCAAAGACCCAGCCCTTCCCTGGGGAGGGCTGGCTGCCTTTTGTTCTTCTGGGGTAACAGCATGCCACAAAGAAATGATAAAAAACATGTGTGCGTGTGTGTGTGTGTGAGTGAGATAGACAGACAGACGGATACACGGCACCCTGAACTCGGAAAGTGTAAAAAATAATGGACCTGTAAGGTTTTTGTTACTCCCAAACTTTTCAGCTCGAGACCCGAAAAATACATTTTATGTTTCCCCCCGGGACCCAAACTACCCAAATACATTATGAAAAAATATTCTGAAGATCGCCTATTTTTGGCAAAAATTGGTGTAGAGGGGAAAAAGTAGGGGGACACGGATATAACCTCAGGGAGCCCTGGTCAACGAGGGTTTAAATGGTTAAAGATACAGTATTCAAATAACGTCTCTCAAAAGATATTCATCTGTACATTTACTGTAGAAGAGTGTTTGAATTTGAAATAACGATTAAAAAAAAGTAGGAAAAGTAATTTAAAAAAATGATATTTACTCTCAAAACCCCAAACACTGCTGTGGAGAAACATATTTTTTAAGTCCAACATCAACAACCAGATGGTGTTACATGTTGGCACGGTGCCAACACCATCACTGGTTACTATATTTCCTCATACAGCTAACACTGCATTCACACATCACTGCCCTCACCCAATATGAGCTACAACAGCATCCGCTCACCAAAAATTGTGGAATCTATGAGCCCGCAGTATAAATTAAACATGACATGAAGCACATTCGAACCCCTAGACTCTGCGATGGTGGACACCCCCACCCCTCTGCCACCGGAGATCGTACTCACAGGAAGCATCATTTGGTCTGTATACAGCTATATTCCTGCTCAAACTTCTCAGTCAGATTCCTTAATTTTGTTGTCAATAAAAAGTGTCACCGCACACAGAAGACAACGCCTCCAGATTCAGAGAGAAAAATAAATAAAACTATATACAGTGTGTGTGTGTGTGTGTGTGTGTGTGTGTGTGTGTGTGTGTGTGTGTGTGTGTGTGTGTGTGTGTGTGTGTGTGTGTGTGAGTGTGTGTGTGTGCATGCACAGTAACGCTGTCACTCACCGTGTCCCACTTGGCTCGAGCTCGCTCCTCCTCAAACTTGGCGAACTCGCGGCGGTCGTTGATGGTGACCAGCAGCTTCCAGATGAGCAGAGCAGCCAGGCCCAGGAACAAGATGGAACCAGCCACCGACAACAAGACCACCAGGATGTCTGGGCCTTTGGGGCAGTCTGGTGGATAGGAATGGGAAGACGGCAAGATAAGACAAGAGGTCTGTCTCAGATACCTTCCAACTACCTTCAAGGTTCAAGATTTAAGTTTGTTTTATTGTCACATGAACTTACAATGTACAGCTGTTGCAGGCAAAGTGGACATTTTGCACCTGGACACCTCAATGTTAAATTGGCAGTTTTTTCCTAAATAACTAGAAAAAGGAGAGTCCCGGGAGCACAGGTCTCCGCCAGGTCAGGAATAGGTTATTGTGGGCCAGCAATGTTCGGAATTCACCAATCAGGATGGAATATGAACAATCAGATGGATTGGACTTTATCACTTGACATGATGACGTTAAAAGGGTGGTATTTGTTCCTCAACCTAGTGCGAATGTGCGTGCAAAGTCTCACCGCAATCGAAAGCTGTGTTTATGATTTGTTAAAAAACAAGCCACTCCTGCAAACTTTAGATACCAATCTTAGCCAATCAGGATGGATTATGAAAAATCGGACAGATCCGTGCTGATCACATGACTATAGAGATAATGTGTACCTATTAAAATCTGTAGGAGTTATATCAAGAAATGTGTTTTTCAAAGATCGGCCTCCTGGTGGCGCTATAAACGGCAGATATGAAAAATGCGGGGCATAGGTTTTTCCTCTGCCTCTAGGAAGTGTGTGTGCACAGTTTCACTGGCATCGGGCCAACGGTGCCGGAGATTAGCTGTTCAGACGAACACACGGACGGACGGACAGACAGACGGACGGACGGACAGGGCAAAACATAGTCTTGGCCTAGCCTCGCGTGGCCAGACAATATCACACGACACACTGCGTGGATATTAGTCTGGTCCCTATCAACGATAGATTTTTTTCCAAGGGGCGGTTACAAAAAGATCCAAACGGACTCTATTGGTTAGACCTAAACCAATCAGAGCAGTGCTTCCTTGTTCACGAACCAATCAGAGCAGTGCTTCCTTGTACGTCATTGCTCCAAATAAGGTGATAAGCCCGCCCACATTTGGATACTGGGCCCTGGTTGGTTCCACACTACTGCGGAGGGAGAGAAATGGAATCTCTATGGAGGGGGGCCAGACCTAATCTGCCGACGGCTAAAGTGCGATGCGATTTTGCAAAGGCAGATTCGTCTGGAACCAGGCTAGTCTTGGCCATGCCTTCGGCCTGGCGGAGACAATAAATGTACGCTTTGGAAAATGGTCAGAAATAATGTAAAGTATACATGATTCTAACATGCACGGTATATCGTTATCAGACATAAATTTACCCTTCAACCTCTTGTGTATCCCCAAAAAGACTGGATAGCACAGGTTTTGTAGCAATTTTGTAGCATGTGTAGGCATCTTGGGCCTTAAATGTAATAAATGAATTATATGTATTTGGCCCCTCATTTATAAAATAGATTTTGATATAAAATATAAAATTAATAAATAGGCCTATTTAAAATATATATATATTCCCATTGTTTGGACAGATGGACACACGGACCGACAAGAGTCAGAGTAAAAAGATTATCGGATTAGCTTTTCCTTTTATCACAGTACTTTTGCAAGACCCTGTACATTTTACTTTTCTTTTTCTAATTTATTGAGCCTAGAGATGTGCAGTGGAAAGCTGGTTTATTTGTAAAAAATATATATACATTTATTTATCAAACTCACATAATGAATAATTCTGGTTCAGGTGACAATATTTATATATTATTTTTGCAAATCTAGCAAAAATATACAGTATAGTGAATTATTCATGATCAACAAAACTCATATACAGTAAGGGCAACAACCCATAATTACAGATATTGGATTTACAAGTATGCATTCCATTGTTTCTTTAAAGCCATGAACCGTGAAATAATAATATTTTATAAATAATAATATTTTATAAATAATAATAATTAGACCTATTTGATCCCGCAGGGGATGAATGCTGCCCAAGTGATTAGTGATCAGACTTGAGCGCAGGGGAGGGAGCAGTTAGGGGTTAAGTGAAGTCCATAATTTCATTTTAGTCAACCTCCTCAATGGTCGGGCCTTGGGAACTTCCTTGTGCATCCCCACTGTAGCTTCCACCCGCAGGCATTCCGCCTGCGGGCATCCCTCCTGCGGGCATTCCTCCTCCGTACGATTTGCTGATAATCGGCCCACACACTTTCTCCAGCTCTTTGAGCTGATGCTCGTACTCCTCTTTATCAGCCAACTGGTTGCTCTCCATCCAGGCTATGGCCTGGTCACACTGCTCAATGACCTTCTTCTGCTCCTCTTCGCTGATCTTCCCCTTTACGCTGTCCTCCTGCACACTGTTCTTCATTCTGAAGGCGTAGGATTCCAGGGAGTTCTTGGCAGTGACCTTGTCCCTCTGAATGTCATCTTCAGCTTTGTATTTGTCTGCGTCCTGCACCATCCTCTCGATGTCTTCCTTGCTGAGCCGGCCCTTGTCGTTGGTGATGGTGATTTTGTTCTTTTTACCTGTGCTTTTATCCAAAGCGGACACATTCAAGATGCCATTGGCGTCGATGTCAAAGGTCACCTCGATCTGAGGAACCCCTCTGGGAGTAGGTGGGAGTCCTGCCAGATCAAACTTGCCCAACAGATTGTTGTCCTTGGTCATGCCTCTCTCTCCTTCATACACCTGGATGTGGACCCCAGGCTGGTTGTCGGAGTAAGTGGTGAAGGTCTGGGTTTGTTTAGTGGGGATGGTGGTGTTCCGTTTAATGAGATTTGTCATCACTCCACCAGCTGTCTCAATGCCCAGGGACAGAGGTGCCACATCCAGCAGCAGCAGGTCCTGAACGTTTCCTGATGTATCGCCAGACAGAATAGCAGCCTGGACGGCGGCTCCATAAGCCACCGCCTCATCCGGGTTGATGCTCTTGTTCAGCTCCCTGCCGTTGAAGAAATCCTGCAGGAGTTTCTGTATCTTGGGGATTCTGGTGGAGCCTCCAACCAGGACGACGTCATGAATGCTTGCCTTGCCCAATTTGGCATCTCTAAGGGCTTTCTCCACAGGCTCTAATGTTCCCCTGAAGAGGTCAGAGCACAGCTCCTCGAAGCGAGCTCTGGTGATAGAAGTGTAGAAGTCGATGCCCTCGGAAAGAGAGTCGATCTCAATGCTAGCCTGAGAGCTGGAGGACAGGGTTCTCTTAGCCCTCTCGCAAGATGTGCGCAACCTCCTCAGAGCTCTCTTGTTTTGGCTGATGTCCCTCTTGTGTTTCCTCTTGAACTCCTCCACAAAGTGGTTGACCACACGGTTGTCAAAGTCCTCTCCACCCAGGTGAGTGTCTCCAGCTGTAGACTTCACTTCAAAGATGCCGTCCTCAATCGTCAGGATGGACACGTCGAAGGTGCCCCCACCCAGGTCAAAGATTAGGACGTTGCGTTCTCCTGATGCGATTTTGTCCAGTCCGTATGCGATGGCAGCTGCAGTTGGCTCATTGATTATTCTCAGTATATTCAGCCCTGCGATGGTGCCAGCATCCTTTGTAGCCTGCCTCTGCGAGTCGTTGAAGTATGCTGGGACTGTGACGACAGCATTGTTCACCTTCTGGCCCAGGTAGGCCTCTGCAATCTCTTTCATCTTTACCAGGACCATGGAGGAGATCTCCTCTGGGTTGAAGGTTTTGTTCTCCCCCTTGTATTCCACCTGAACCTTGGGCTTTCCTCCATCACTCACCACTATAAAGGGCCAAAGCTTCATGTCTGACTGAACCACTGCATCCTCAAACTTGCGGCCTATGAGTCGCTTGGCATCAAACACGGTGTTGGTAGGGTTCATAGCCACCTGGTTCTTGGCTGCATCTCCGATGAGTCTCTCCGTTTCGGTGAAAGCCACATAGCTGGGGGTGGTCCTGTTTCCCTGGTCATTGGCAATGATCTCGACTTTGCCATGCTGGTAAACCCCCACACAGGAGTAGGTGGTTCCCAGGTCAATGCCAATAGCGATACCCTTTGCTGCAGACATCTTAAATAACTACTTACAAATATAAATGAAGACAATTCATAGACTTGAGCTTCTACTCTGCTTTATTTTAAAGGAACAACTTACAACTAGCTCTGTATAAGAAATTAAAGCTGCACAAGCTTTTATAATGGCAGCGTGACATCACAGTTAGTTCTGACCTCTCATTGTGAGTGGCTGAGAGGCTTTGTTTCCAAATATAGAAATACTAGTGCAGTACACATCATCGGTGAACATGGAGGCCATCTATGATGTATAATAAGAAGCAGCAGTCACAGCAGTACTGTAGCTGCATTTCTTCACTCATGTGGGAGTTAACATAGCTGGTGACGGAGTTGAAATAGCGTGTTAAATACTCAGTGTTCTGAAGGTTCTCATGGTTGCAGGCACACAGCTTTTGCCATCGAGTTAGCGCGCGTGTGTGTGTGTGCGTGTGTGTGTGTGTGTGGGCGCGCATGCGTGCGACTGCGTGCGCGCATGTCTGTCTGTGACAGTCTTTGTCAATCTATCTGCCTGTGTGCATGTTTTACGTGTGTGTGCGTGCGTGTGCGTGTGTGTGTGTGCGCGTGTGCGTGTGCGTGTGCGTGTGCGTGTGCGTGTGCGTGTGCGTGTGTGTGTGTGTGTGTTTGTGTGCGTGTGTGTGTGCGCGTGCGTGTGTGTGTGCGCGTGTGCGTGTGTGTGTGTGTGTGTGCGTGCGCGCGCACGTGTGTGTGTTGTGGTGTCTGTTGTTTGTAGCCAATGGCACAGCAGCACCATCTTTTACGGCCGACATCAAAGCCCCACTCCTCCGTTGGCCTCTCTCCATCACTCTTCTCCTCCGTTGGCCTCTGTCCATCATTCTTCTCCTCCACTACCTCCGTGAATGCTCTCTACCACTTCCTGTTCTTCTGTCTCTCAACCAGCCCTTTCATCCTCTCCAGTTCACTGTCATTATGGCTGACCTCCCAGGCCTTCCAAAACAAATCACTGCACCTATTCATGCATTTTATCAACTGCACTTTCCCTTTTTTTAATGTTTCCATTTTACACATAGCCTAGTGTATTTATTTCTTGTTGCTAAATCCTTCTTCATTCAATTGTAGCTTTCTTTCTTAAAATAATAATAATAATTATCATGCATTTTCAAGCTCATAAAGTAAGAAAATAGAAACTATTTCACTCTCCTTGCTGCTGTACTGAACCACTTTACTACCAGGAGTTTTGTCTTGAATCTTATTAGTTGAGCCGCAAAAAGTGAAACCATTGTAATGCATCTGTCTGTATACAGTATGTATGTCACTGTCTACACCTGATGAAGGCTAACTGTGGCTGAAACGTTGTGTACCCTGTAATGTCTGTGTTTTAAGTAAACAAAACACTGAGGAGCAAAGCTGTCGGACTGTCTACAGTGACTCAGTACACTGTATCAACATAAAGCCATGAAACTTCATACATTACATCTCTAAGTATTTGATACATGGTGCAATTTGGTGGTCAAAAGCTAAGGTTGGCAATAAGCCACCCAGCTCAACTATATACAGTAGCTTGAGAAACCGAATTGAACATGGCGCCACTTCTCCATTTAGCTCAATGGACACAGCCGCCCTGTTCTTTTCTGTCGCCATATTACTTTGAATGGCGTCCTCAGGCTCGATACACACCTTTAGGATTCTCTCATCTTTATAAATTACTTCCTATTTTATATAACATTTTTAGTACTTTTCTATGTTCTTGTTACTGACCTGACTTTAGGGACATGGGCATTATCAGAAACCCAATAGATTTTCATGTGTAACAGTACTGTAAGTCACATTACTGTTAAGCTTAGAGTTATAATGGTAATTTCTTGTGAGCTGGATCATAAAATATGCTGTATATTATACACTACAGTATGTTAAGAGAACTTTGAGAGAATAAGTAACGCAGAACATCGGGAATCTTCTATTCAAATATTTACTGGAAGGGAACCACGTTCCACTATGTTTTCACAAACCCCTTTTTTACATACTGGTTGATGGCCGAGCAGGGATGTGTGGCTTCACATCTACAGTAACTAAGGAATATGCTTGTTTGCGCAATTTTGTTTTGTTACTTTGTTGAATTCTTTGAAACGGAAGAAATTCAAGATGTTCTCCAGCTGACCAGCGCACCTGATCCCAGTCAAAACACAGCAATGAGCTCCATGAGAGCCTGAGAATGTGCTCCGTCAGCCAGCCTGCTGAAAGAACGGTTTAATAGCTTATTGCTAGTTTGTCTCCTGCTCCGTTCTTCCTCTTCTATCACTCGCCTTCTGAAATGTTTAATTTTCCATGTTTCAGTGATTACTTTTAGAGTAGAGTTTAGAGTTTCCCAGCAGAGTACAACTAAAGTGATACAGTGCAGCAGTAAGCAAACAAGACATGACATGATGAAGAAAGAAAAACAAGGGAGGCCATATCTGAAAGGTCGAAGTGTCCCTGAGCAAGACATTTAACCCTTTAACAGCTCCCGGGCGCTGCCCCCATAGCGCCCACTGCTCCTGATAGGATGGGTAAAATTTAATTATTATTATTATGTATTTTGGGTCATTGCCCTGTCTTTAAAAAATACATATTCACACACTCTGTCATCTACAACCCATGAAAGACTTTAGCTCTCTCTCTCTCTCTCTCTCTCTCTCTCTCTCTCTCTCTCTCTCTCTCTCTCTCTCTCTCTCTCTCTCTCTCTCTCTCTCTCTCTCTCTCTCTCTCTCTCTCTCTCTCTCTCTCTCTCTCTCTCTCTCTCTCTCTCCCCCTATCCCTCCCTCTCTCCTCTACCTTCCCGCCTCAGGATTGTGTGGCATCAGCGCGTTCCTCCAGAGGAACGAGGAACGGAGCTACGCGTTTTTACGACCGTCTTCTTCTCAGCGGGGCGCTCCCACGTTCAAGGGATGTGCGGCGCACTTCCTCCCTACCTAGTTGCTCCCTAAATGAAACCCACGCGTCCATTAAACAGCTCAAAAACCCCTGGCCCGGGACAGACTTTACCCCGCAGGCACCGGGGGTGATTACACACGCGCACGCACGCACACACACACGCACGCACACACACACACACACACACACACACACACACACACACACACACACACACACACACACACACACACACACACACACACACACACACACACACACACACACACACACACACACACACACACACACACACACACACACACACACACCCCTTAACAAGAAGAGGAAGGAGGTGAAGGGTGAAGAGGCATGCTGAACAGGATGGAGTGGAGAGCAAGAATGCCGGGGAGATGAAAGTTTGTGTTAATGTCTGGTAATGAGGCACTGGATGGGTTTTCTGTCCGCGTTATTCACCATATTTTGCCACGGCAAAAAGGATGTGACAGGGTGGTTTTGTACAATTTGTTCACATGTTCTTTTGTTAACCAAATATATTAAATATATTATAAAAATATTTTGGGCATGTCATAATAGGTGAAAATGACCACTTTTCAAGTATACAATTTGGCTTAAGTAGTTAAAGGGATATTTCACTTTCAAACATGTTTGGGGTCATTTTAACGTCTACTCATGCTTTTGGGAGCACCCCAGACAGTTTTAAGTTGCTTGATTCAGTATTGAGATGTTTGATATTCATTTTATCAGACACAGAGACATCTAAAGCCAGAGTAGATGTTAAAATGACCCCAAACATGTTTATCCCTTATATCCCTTATTCCCTTTACATAATACTCATTACCATGAGTTGTTGTCTTATTTCTAGATATAGGTTACAATCTGCACAGTTTCTGCATATATTGTATATAAAAAAGAAAAAGGGTGCCATAAGAACTGTGAAAAAGAGGAGAGTCATTTTACAACAGCAGCTTTTTAAACCTCTCCACTGGTCACATTGCTACAGTATGGAGCATCTTGCAGCTTAAAATGAGAAGTGTTTTTACACAAATGTACTATAATGCAATAGTTTACACAAATATTTTGTATGTTATTGCGTAGGTTCTGAATCTGAGATGCTAAATAAATGTCCTCTGATATCGCTTCTTTAGGTCGAGAAATTCACAGTCAGTGTAAAGAGACAGGAAAGAGATATGATGACATGCAACATAGATTTAAAGCATTGGCATTTGTCATGGTGTGTCTCTAAGGTAACTTGCCAGGACACACCTGTACCTACACACTATATCTATGAATCTTACAGGACTCTCCTACAGATCTATACATCTCACAGGACACACCTAATAGGTCTGTGCTTCTTACCAGGCTCTTTGACCACAAACAGGATGGACTTGCCGCTCGTCTTGTCTTCATAGTACTGGAAGCGTTCAACGCAGTCATTCTCATCTTTGTACGTACAGTTCACAGCGTTGGTGTCATGGAACACTAGACGGAACACAGATGGAATGAGGCAAGAAACAATGGTATCAGTGTGTGGACGACCTGAGATGGAATGCTTATACATCTTAAATTTGAACTGGCATCAACAACTACGTCAGCTGTTGACACAATGATGCATCATGTTTTTCACTTGAATCAGTTATTTCATGAAAAGATTACGCAAAACTACACAGAAGGCAACAAAATGCTTAAGAAACAAGTGAGTTTTCTCCAAAGAGTTGGACCTACAACGACAGGGGCTGCAGTGACTCAGGTGGTAGAGCGACCGATTATTGGGAATCGGAAGGTTCCCGGTTTGATCTCCGGCCCCCGGTGGGTTAGTGTCAAAGTGTCCTTGAGCAAGACACTGACTAACCCCTGACTAACTGCTCCCAATGAGCAAGTTGGTGCCTTGCACGGTTTCCTATGCCGTCGGTCGCACATTGTAAAGTGCTTTGTATAAAGGTGCTATATGAATGCTATAGAAATGCACCGTCTACCAAAGGCTGTGCCACTGTTAGGTTTTAGCCTAGATTTTGGGACAGCCAGAATGCCTTAGTCAGAAGACCTGAGAGATCTCACAGTTGTTGTTGTTATGAAAGATTATTTTTGTGGCATTTCTGCTTTATTTCGATAGCATCAGAGAGACAGGAAGGGCGGGCAGAGAGCAGCGGAATGACAACCAGCAAACAGTCCTGCCGACCTGAAGTTGAACCAGGGACATGCTGAAGAATTAATTTTGCCAATACGCCCTAACCATTCGGCTATCGGGTCATATGCGAAAGGACTGACATTGCGAAATACAAAAGGTGCTTGAAAGGTGCCTTTAGAATCAGAATTTATTGTCACATCACAGGTTTACAAAAGTCAAAAAAGTGGGTGAAATTCGTTTTTCGTGCAAGTTCTATCGTATCGTGAGAGGTATAGATGTTTGAGTGGTCGGGTCAGTGGCCTTACCTATGTTCTCCACCAGTTCTATCTCGTCCCTGCAGATACGGGAGCAGCTGTTGTCCTCAAACAGTTTGCCTCTCTTGAAGTGCTTACACTCCACACACTCCCTGCACGCACACGCACACACACACACACACACACACACACACACACACACACACACACACACACACACACAATCAGTGCAGTTTATACAGTCAAATCCTCAGTAACACTTTATCCATTTGAATACTTTCAGAGATTTTTTTTTTTTTCAAAATCGGAAAAGCATCTTGGATTTTAGCTAAATATATATATATATATATACTGTAGAAACATACGCTTTTCAGAAAACTCTTAGGATGTAGAACAGTGGTTCTCAAAAATAGCACTGCCGCACTGTGACCTTGTACATCTGCTATTTCAGTTTTTTTTTTTATGTAACACAAATCATTTTGGTGTCCCATGCCTCAGGTCTTAATGGGTTAAAATCCCGATTCCACTGCACTGGTATGCAGATGCAATACACATGTCATTATCGTTAAAAGTGTAGAGTATAGTATAGAGTGTAAAGTATGAAAACTATAGAAAAACTAGCATTGGTTAAAACGTTTAAGACACAATCCAAAAAGACACTCCTCAGTACTCCGTCTTCTATTATGTGTGTATGTATACTGTTCAAACATGCTTTATGTGCAAGACATGCTTACTTGTGTACTGTGTGTGTGTGTGTGTGTGTGTGTGTGTGGGTGCGTGCGTGCGTGCGTGTGTGTGTGTGTGTGTGCGTGTGTGTGTGTGTGTGCGTGTGTGCGCACGTGCACGTGCAGTGTCTCACTTCTTCATGGTGCAGGCGTCGGGGCAGGTGGGGCATTTATCGCAGGTTGCCCCGTAGGCCCCGGGCTGGGTGCACTCGCAGGCCCCGCACACACACTGGCCCCTGCCGCTGCACAGCAGGCCCAGGCTGGACATGCAGGTGTCAGTGCGACGGGAACAGTTACAGTTCTCACCCTGCCAGTCCGGAGCACACTGGCAGAAACCACAGTCACACACCCCATGTCCTGTAGAGAAATGGTCAATACAATACAATGTTAAAGCACAGTCACACACCATGTACTATAGAGAAATAATACAAGTAAGACGTGTGAACGCGGGAAGCGAACGCAGCCCTATTTTTTTTTGGTCTTTTTTAAATTGTTATGTTGTGTATTTACGGACTTGTAATCCGTGTTATTTCACCGTGATGGGGAGAGTGTAGAGAGAAAGTCACGTGACTGGCTCCGCCTCGTATTGAAGTTAATGGGGGGGGGATATGGTTCTCCTAGATGCACAGAGTTTCGGAGTTCCTAGTCATCTATGCACGGGATTGCCGTTTGTCAATCCGTGCTATTTCACCGTGTTTGGGGGGCGATCGGGTTGGTTTCATAGTAAGCTCCACTCTGAGATCTGTCAGCAGCCAATGAGAGCGTGAGTCACATGGGGGCGCGGCTGCACACAGGCAGTGCACACAGAGCCGCAGAGCCACACACACACAACCCGAGCACGGTTTCATAGTAAGCTCCACTTGGGCGGAGGCCTCCTTCCGCGTTCGCGACAATACAATGAAATTAATACAATACAATGCAATGCAATGTAATAAGGTTATGGGGAGAGAGAGCGATCCTGTACATGATCAATGGAATACAATACAATACAGGACAGGACACGTTGTGAGCATGTAGATTGCCATTTACAGCTAAGATATTGAATGTAGTGTAGAGTGAAAACAGGGGCCAAGTAATAGAGCCCTTGGGAATCCGGTCAACTAAGTATAGGGTTTAAGTGGTTATCCGGGGGGGAGGGAGATGCATAACCAATAGACTACAAGAGAAGAGAAGAGAAGAGAAGAGAAGAGAAGAGAAGAGAAGAGAAGAGAAGAGAAGAGAAGAGAAGAGAAGAGAAGAGAAGAGAAGAGAAGAGAATTAAAATAGAATGGAATGCAATGAAATAAGGTTATGGGGGAGGGAAAGATGAATAGGAATAGAACCGAATGGAATAGAAGACAACAATGTTTGTTGTCCACATAAATATGCTTTATAGCCATAAAAAGACACCATGCGATAAACACAAACAATCAAACAACAACAACAACAACAACTACAAGCTCAGAGATATCAGTGCATCCAGAGTTGATATTTACCAACGAGCACTTCATCATGGAACGAGAAGAGAACAGGACAGGACAGATAGTAGTTGTGAGAGGTGAACATTGAAGCCCAAATGCTGGGTCTGCTTATACACATACTGTACATAACACCCATTTTTAATACGTATTTATACGTTAGGAGAGTTTCCATTTCCCTCTAAGTGGCCTCGCGGTGCCAAAACAAAACAGGGTGGTTATTACAGTATGGGCCGACATTACTCACAGCACAACGACGGGTGTTCATTTAACCATTAAGAGTGTGAAAAGTGACCTGTAAGGATCCATTTTCACACTCTTAGAAGTGAAATGAACACTTATGATCAGTATAGGGTATAGGCCAAGTAACCCAGGAAGAGTAATACGTTACTAAATCCTTATTACTTTTTACTTGGCATCAAGCAACAAGTTACATCAGAAGTTATGTTATGGTATTAGTTTACACGGTACATGTTCCGTCAATCTTGCCAGGGGGTGCATGCTTAAAAGAACAGATCTACAAGCTAATAATATGTCACATCATAAATTATAAGCTTAAAGCTGCACTATGTAACTTCAATCCACTTTGAACCCGGTTTCCTGCGCAAGTGCTGAAATCTTTACCATTTGAGCTAATAGAGCCTGCCTGCTAGCTCTAGGTGAGACATGACCTTTGACACAATCTAAATGTCTCAATAGAAGTGCAGGGAGTACATCATGCCGCCTCACGCTACAGAAACAGCACATAGGCTCCTACCCTATAGGCCACATGGCTCGGCAAGGCTTACTTACACAACTAGTTACTGGGGAAAGTAATAATAATACAGTAATATATCGTCTCTGTCGGGTGGCAACCTTGTATGTCCAAAACTGTTACTTTTCAAGATTCAAATAAAAAAATAGCAGCGTTTCGTGCCGCGTTTCGTGTTTGTAGATCTGCTACTTTTGATGCTTTTGTGTGACGCTGTAGTCTGATCAAGTGGGGCGTTAATTTACGAAAAAACACAAAAAGTTAAAATATGGAGATAAGAGGTTTCTGCCTGACAGCAACGATATAACGTGGTAAAAACTGTCCACCACTGCTCAGGGTTGTGCTGTGCGGCTCTCTAGCGTCGCGCTCCGTCGGCCCTAACAACACATTGCATGATCCATGGATTACATAAGTGGGCTCGATACGAGCATTCCACACGTCTGTGTTCACACGTTCATTCCCAGAGACAGAGTACAAGCTTCTCAAGCTTTCTTCTTCTTTCCACATGAAAAACGTGTAATCTCTGCACTAAGTCCTTTCTATGTCTAAAAATGGGCCGATCTTGGCAGCCGACTCCTTGGCACCCGGGCTCAGACAAACGCTGGAAAGCAGAAGTACGCACACCTCAAACACACACACACACACACACACACACACACACACACACACACACACACACACACACACACACACACACACACACACACACACACACACACAGCCTGACACACACAGCCTGACACACACACACATACTGTAAAAACACGCTCGCAAACACATCCATACACATACACACATTCTAACACATATTAATTCTGCGCACGCGAACGCACGCAGACAGACAGACAGACAGACAGACACACACACACAGTGCGAGTCACACATTGAAACACTGAATCATGCTGACCAATAAAAACAGACCCCTAGACAGACACCACAAGTGGAACACAAAAAAATAAAAAAAACTCATTTTTAGCAAAACAATGGAATTAAGTCCAGATCTGTAACAACAGTTCCTCAAACGCACCGCTGTGTGTGTGTATGTGTGTGTGTGTGTGTGTGTGTGTGTGTGTGTGTGTGTGTGTGTGTGTGTGTGTGTGTGTGTGTGTGTGTGTGTGTGTGTGTGTGTGTGTGTGTGTGTGTGTGTGTGTGTGTGTGTGTGAGAGAGAGAGAGATCTATTCTGGGTGTGTGATCCATGGAGTGACAGTGCTGTTGTGGCGTACTCGCTGATAAAACAATGAGAGCGGAAAGCGTTTGGAACCCTCCTGACTGGATAAATGATTATCCACAAACAAACAGTGCTGACCACAGACCTCAGCACTGTAATTACACCCTTCTGTGGAGGGGTTAGAAGAACGGATCACACACACACACACACACACACACACACACACACACACACACACACACACACACACACACACACACACACACACACACACACACACACACACACACACGTTTGTAATACTATACAGTACTTGTGAGGACATCAACATCTTAGAACAGCGATTTTATGAATGCCATTTTTACAATTTTTCATACCTAACATTAAAGCTGAAAATGGAATAATTTTCTAATTGTGATCCTAAAGGTCATTACACACCGGCGATTATGCGAATATACGCAAATTTCTGACTCGTTCCGAATAATTAAAAGACGCTTTTTCACTTCGCTTTTTCGCTCCGTGGAAGCTTGCATTGACTTTATAAGGTTTTAAAAATAAACGTATTATTCGCATGAAAAATTCGCCCCCGGTGTGTAAGGAGCTTAACTCTAAAAATCTTTTTTAACCATGAAACATCCATTTCTCTTATGAGGACCAGGACAAGAGTCCTCACAATGTCCATTGCTCACATTTTACTATACTGTACTTGTGGGGCCTCACAAGTATAGTGATACAAGTACGCACACATGCACGCACAAACACACATGAACACACACAGTTGCAGTAGTACTAATACGCACAGACCATTCGGAGTGTTTCTCTCTTGGCTCGTCTTTGACCAAACTTGGGGTTTTATTTTTAGCGCAGTGACACCCATGTCAGCCAGTGAGTAAGCAGTGTGGTATTTTCATGATAATGTTTTGGGCTCTCGGGGGAACACAGCCAAAAAAACACGGCTGTGACAGCACAACAGAGGGCTTTAATGGTTGGAGGAGGGCAGCCTGAGGTTCGGGTGAAGTCATGTTAGTTATGTGCCAGGCCAGGGAAACATTTCTGTGTGCCACTGTGCTAGTGAGAAAAAAAAACCCTGCTGTTTGACCTGAGATACGCCCCATACAGCACTAAATGACCCTGCTGGAGCCGTGTTTACTCAAACATGTTCATGTCAAGGACCCCACAAATTGATATGGTTGCTGTCGGGCAGAAACCTCTTATCTCCATATTATTTTTTTCCCGTAAATGAACTTGATCATCCTACAGCGTCACACAAAAGCAACAAAAGTAGCAGATCCACAAGCTCGAAACGTGGCGTGAAGCGACGCGTTTTGAGCTTGTCGATCTGTTACTTTTGCTATTTTTGAATTTGAATCTTAAAAAGTAACAATTTTGGACATTTTATTTTTCCACCCGACAGAGACGATATGTAATATGTTCGCGGACCCCCATCTGACACAATTTTGTGCCAGGGACCCCCATAAGAGAAGATTATGGCCAAGTACATACTTTTTATTCCAATTATTTTTGGATTTTTCACTATTGGCTGTTTTCCATTAATTAATACATTTTGCTGTGTGTGTGTGTGTGTGTGTGTGTGTGTGTGTGTGTGTGTGTGTGTGTGTGTGTGTGTGTGTGTGTGTGTGTGTGTGTGTGTGTGTGTGTGTCTGCCATTAGCCAAAAGTTGTCTATTCAGTAAAATCCTCAGTGTTACTGTAACTTTAAGTGTACAAACGTAACCAACATTGCACATGTTACATATTATTCTATTTGAAGAGACATTCACACTAATTCCGCACATTTTCCACTTTTTACAGTGACTCATGCAGTTACACTGTTCCTGTGTCCTGCTATAACGCCTCCTGTCTTACATCCTCATATGGAAAGAAATTATCACAGAATACTGTACAGGGAAGGAACAGCGTCCTTACGAGAAGGAACGTCGACCCCAAACCAACCAACAATGAACCGAAAAGGTCTGTTTAAGTTGCTGACAAACGGTCTGCGCTGCATTCTTCGCTGACTAGGTCGAGGCTCGGAAAGACGTCATGTGCGAAGCATGTACGCTAGCAGCAGCACAGCGCAAACACCAGCTGTGTGCCAGGTTGAAGCATTTCAAGGGTTTAAATGGATGTTATGTGACAAACTGTTTCTGTTTCATTTTGCTATAAAACGACATTGACTAAACCGAAGCTGTAATTTCAGGAGCACGTCCAAAGGTTGGAAGTTCAAATACTCTCAACTCTCAGCCTAGAGTTAGATGAAAGGAAACCCCATAGGCGAACTCCAAGCACACTCAGGATGAGCAAGGATAAAAGTTACAAAGCCTTTATTGTGTCAGGGCATACACAATTTTGACCCACAGGTCTTCCTCAGGGCATGGCTAAAGGGTTGGCGTTGCTTATTCTATTCTATTCTTCAAATATTTTGCTGCTGAGGTTAAAGCAACGGAAAAAAACAAGGAAGCAAAAGCCCAAATGGTATTTAAACAAATCCTCACCTTAAACGGGGGCGGCCATAGCTGAGTGGGGGGGCGGCCATAGCTGAGTGGTTAGTGAGCCCGCCTAGGGAGCCAGAGGCCCTGGTTGCCCCAGGTACGATTGCAGGCCACGCCAGCATATGTGTTGATGAAATGAAATTTGTCCCTGAGCAAGACTCTTAACCCCTAATTGCTCACAGGCCCTCATTGGAAACAAGCCCGCAAGGACTTTCATGAACGTCCTGTTAAAAGGAATTATCTTTATCTTATCTTTAAACTGCACAACCACAGCAGCAAAATACAGATTTTCCTGCCAGTAAAATGGCCAAGTGACTGGTAGCCAGCATAGAGCAGCTAAAACTGGGATTATGTGCTCAAATCTCCTAGTACCAGTGATGAGTCTAGCTGCTGCATTCTGTACCAACTGCAGGCGATGTAAAGAGCTTTTACTGAAGCCAGAGTAGAGGGCATTACAGTAGTCTAAACCAGAGGCGGAAAAAGTACTCAAATGTTTTACTTACGTAAAAGTATTACAGTTACAAGTAAAATCAGGAATTCAAAATGTACTTGAGTAAGACTACAAGTATAAAAGTATTGGTATCAAAATGTTCTTAAAAGTACCAAAAGTAGAAAGTACCCATTATGCAGAATGGCCCGTTTAACAAGTTTTCAAATGTATAAAAATCTTTTTTAAATAGCAGATCTACAAGCTCACAATGCGTCGCGAGCTTGTAGATCGGCTATTTTCAAATTGCCGAAATGTATATAGGGCTGAAGTGGTTAATGTATGTTTTGTAATAATAATCAAAATCTAAGTAACTAGTAACTAAAGTTTTCAAATATTTGTAGTGGAGTGGAGCCTTTGAGATGTAGTGGAGTAGAAGTAAAAGTACAGAAAATTGGATATACTCCAGTATAGTAAAAAATACCTAAACATTTTACTTAAGTACATGTTTGAGTAAATGTACTTAGTTACTTTACACCACTGGTCTAAACGAGAGTAGACTAAGGCAACATAGACATCTGGATTACAGCAGGACTTCAGTGTGTGAAGTAAAGTCATCTTCATGTACAAGGAGTCACTGGCTGCACATGACTCAACCTGTGTGTGTGTGTGTGTGTGTGTGTGTGTGTGTGTGTGTGTGTGTGTGTGTGTGTGTGTGTGTGTGTGTGTGTGTGTGTGTGTGTGTGTGTGTGTGTGTGTGTGTGTGTGTTTGATTGATTGATGTAGTTTATTTAGAAAGACATGAGAATAGTACATGACAGTACATAACAGTACATGGAAGTACAAATTCACAATACAAGGTCTACTAAACTGGAAACCCTCATTAAGCATAACGCTTGTTTAAGATGAGAACCCCATGCACACAAATCATGATGAAATATAAGAGGCAGGCAGATATACACACTACTATACAGAATGTCATACAATCAGCTTTCAGGTTACTGGTATGACGAGAGAAAAAAATATATAAATATATACAAAAGAGGAAAATGAAGGAGGGGGGGGGGTAGGGGGGGGTAGGTTAAGACTTAGACAGGGGCCATTTTCGAATTGCAGCCTCCTGAAGGTGTATCTTTAGGGCAGTTTTGAAAGTGAGTAGGGTTTTACACTCCTTTACTCCTTTTGGTAGGGCATTCCACATTTTTGCTGAATAGCATGAGAACGAGTTCATACCCTTAGTTGAGCCAAATCTGGGTTGAACATGATCAGTGGAGCTGCCTCTGGTGTTATGATCATGGACTTCATTAACATTTTGGAAGTATTTTGACAAATACAGGGGGATCCCAATGTTGTGGTGTATCTTGAAGACCAGGCCCATAGCAAGTTGCTGTACTCTGTCCTCAACCCTAAGCCATCCAATCCTAGCAAAATGAGCAGGGGTTAGATGGGTTCTGTGATTGAGGCCAAGAAGTAGCCTTACAAGTTTGTTTTGGGATGTTTGGAGCCTTGTTTTTAAGGCCTTGGAGGTGTTGTGATACCATGAAGTGCATGCATAATCATAATGACCTTGAATGAGGGCCCCTGCAAGAATCTTCAGAGTATTCTTACTGACTAGGCGATCAATCCTCCACAAATAGCGTGTTGTTCGGTTGACATTTTTGATCACTTTTTCGGCGTTTTTGTTACCAGAGAGGTTTGCCTCCAAGATGGAGCCCAGGTAGGTAATTTCATCCTTTCTTTTGATGACATCATCACCCACTTTGATCGTGAAACTCTCTGCCTTGCTAAGGTTAGGACTGGACCCAAAGAGGATGGATTCAGTTTTACCCAGGTGTAATGAAAGTTTGTTATCAGAGAGCCAGATGCAGATCTTGTTGAGTTCGGAGCTGAGAGTTTTCTCAACCTGCAGCCTGTCCCTGTCCGAGACTAGCAGGGCCGAGTCATCTGCGAACAGGAACAGCTTGCAGTCGCAGGCCGATGACATGTCATTCACATATATCAGGAACAGTAAAGGTCCTAGTATACTTCCTTGTGGGACACCACAAGTCACAGGGAGGGGGGGGGACTGGATGCCGTTTACTTCCACCACTTGCTCCCTCCCTTCCAGGTAGGATCTCATCCAGTTCACTGACGTATCATCAAAACCTACTGACCTAAACCTAGTGTGTGTGTGTGTGTGTGTGTGTGTGTGTGTGTGTGTGTGTGTGTGTGTGGGAACTCTGCTGAACTGGCTCACGTAAGCCAGTGGCCTGGCTGGCCCTTGCTCTGTCTGCACCTTGGTTCAAACACAAACACACAAAACTAATGCATGGTTGAGACTGCAGAAACACACACACACACACACACACACACACACACACACACACACACACACACACACACACACACACACACACACACACACACACACACACACACACACACACACACACACACACACATTTATCTTACTACACATTTATCATTCTCCGACCCATAAAGGGCTGTTCACATCAAGAGCTGGAACTATAAATAATATAAATCTAGTTTTAAATATGTCTCTTAGTCAAGTGGATGGCAGAGTTCACACCACAACTATAACAACAACAGCAGTGGTGGAAAGTAACTAAGTAAATCTACTCAAGTACTGTACTTCAGTACAATTTTGAGGTACTTTTTACTTTACTTTAGTATTTCCAATTTTCAATACTTTTCCTTCAACTCCAATACATCTCAGAGGCAACTATTGCACTTTTTACTCCACTACAATTATTTGAAAACTTTAGTTACTAGTTAATTCAGATTTGGATTATTATCACAAAACATTGAGTGTTCCTCAATTTCACTTCAGGATTAATATATCTCATCTCATCTCATCTCAAAACATACATTAACCACTTCAGTCCTATATACTCGTGACACGTTGTGAGCTTGTAGATCAGCAATTTCCAAATGATTGTATGCATTTTGAAGACGTGAAATGGGACATTCTGAATAATGAGTACTTTTACTTTTGTTACTTAAGTATATTTTGATGCCAGTACTTTTGTACGTTTACTCAAATACATTTTGAATACAGGACTGACTAACCCTGACTAAATTCCATGTTAACTCTTACCCCAACCTACAGTATACAGCACCTCAATCTACTGTAATGAACCTTAATAGGCTCTATGCACAGAGCCTATTAAGGCCTATTAACACAGAAATCCTTACTTCCTTCACAGGTCTTACCAATTATACTAATTAAGATTGTGTTCCATTCTGGTCAAACAGAGTCAAGGTGCTGATATTGTGCATGTTGGCTGACTGGAAACACTCTGCTACACCAGTGGGTCTCAAAGTGTGGTCCAGGGACCCTCATGGTTCCTTGAGGGGGTTCCAAATGGCCCCTTATGGGTGTGTAACTCTAAGAGTGTACAAATGGATCATTTGTACACTCTCAGAGTTATGGGTGTCCCTGAAATTAAAAAGTTTGAGAACCACTGTGCTACACTAAATGGAACAGAGCTTTAATCAGTATTGATAAGACCTGTGAAGGAAGTAAGGAAGATGCCCAATTTCATTCAAATATGGCTGCTGTGCATAGAGCCTGAGTCCAGTCCCTAACATAACCTCTTGTAGTTGTTGTGACGGGCCAACAAGATGTCCCGGGAGTGTTCTGCTCCTCTTGTGAGGACATTTATGACCAGCACACAGAGCAGTGTGTTTGTTATGAGTGGCTGTGTCCTGGGGCAGAAGCAGGACTGTTATTGTATGTAATTCCAGCCAGATGAGGTGGTGCAGCAGCAAGCAAGCCACTGAGGTGATGAGAGAGACTGCCAACGCTGGCCGTCAAGGAAACTCTCTCTCTCTCTCTCTCTCTCTCTCTCTCTCTCTCTCTCTCTCTCTCTCTCTCTCTCTCTCTCTCTCTCTCTCTGAAACACTCCCAGGAACACAGACGCACCAATTTATCCACTGTTTGAACACTAACAAATCATCCCCTTCTCAACACATTTCTTCAACAACATGAACCCTAGCGTCCCTATTCTGGTGTCAACATTCGGCAAAGAGAGATTTGGTGTAGAGGCAAGAGAGAAGCGGACCCAGTATAAAGCCCTGGGAGACACCGGTCAACAAAGTATAGGGTATAAGTGGTTAAAATATAAGTGCTGTCTTCAAATGAAGTGAAATGTGTTCATAATTGACCCGTAAATGTGACCGTGATTCGGACACATTAGGGAAGCCGGTTTCAACTCAGGCAATGGACATTGGACATTTTTCACAAACACCTTGAACCACTTAGTTCTGAACTGGTTTTGTCCGGTTCCCAAATGTCACCTCCTCTGGGAAATCATGACCACATTATGTTCCCTGTCCTATGTTATTCCTGTTCCATAAACTAATAAATGAAATCTCTTTAAAGGAGTGCTTCACCCATTCTCAACCTATCTTCATATAATTGGTCCTCACTAATATATTATTAAGATGGCACCATTTCTGTCTACTCACTCTGTGTCTCAGAGGAGAGCTGTGGACAGTTCAGAAACCTGCCTACCAGTGTTTCTATCTTTTTTTTGTATGTGTGCAAGACCATTGGCGTCATTGGTTTAGCATGCTAACTTTCCAGGAAGAGAAAGGCTGTAGTTTCTATTAGCTTGGAACCCCCGTCGATGATGTCATTTGGTAGGCACTAGGCAGGTTTCTGAACTGTCCACAGGCCACTAATGAGAGGCAGCGTGAGTAGACGGAAATGGCGGCATCTCATAATGAGCATTAGTGAGAACCAATTACAAGATAAGTCCTCCTTTAAGTACTACAGCTTTAAGACAAGAATCCACCTCCATGGTACAAGTTTGACCTTGACCTTTGACCTCAAACTCACCCGAGCACAGCTCGCCCTTGTAGCGCAGGCAGTTGAAGTCGTCGCACTCGCACAGCTTGCCCCACACCTTGCCGAAGTCGTTGCCGTGGCACACGCACTGGCCGCACACGCAGTCGCCGCGCCCGCTGCACAGGCGCCCGTGCGGCTCGCCCGACGCCGCACAGCGGTCCTGCTCCGTGTGGCTGTAGTCGCCCTCGGCGCACTCGCAGCGCGGCCCCAGCCGCCCGGCGTGGCACTGGCAGATGCCGCACTCGTACGTGCCGTTGCCCTGGCTGCACACGGGGCTGTCCGGCTGCGCCTTGGCGGCGCACTTGCATTCGCACTCGAAGGTGACCGTGATTGTCAGGGAGTCCTTGAAGTAGAAGAGGGGTGTCGAGAGAGGGAGTTAATCGAACCTATTCGATTAATCGATAATTAAGTGAAATAACGTATTAATAATAAATCCCCATCTGGGCATGTCATCGTAGGTGAAACGTTTCAAAGAATTAAAAAGAGAATAGTGAAAATAGCTGATATACTGAGCTTGTAGACCGACTAATTAAAAGAAAATTGCACAGCATGGTGGTGTGCATTAAAGACAAACACGTTGCATAGTGTTCTAACACTATATGAACATCAAATCTCACCCGAAAAAAACGAAACAAAAGCTATTAAAATACGCGAGTCCCATAGGCGCGGGTTTTTAACTGCGGCGAACCCGGGATGGAGTTATGAAATTTCTCTACTGTACCACTTGTCCTACATCATAAAAAAGGTACGGTAAACGTTGGGCAAAATTCTCCTTTAAGCGGTCAAGCGATCTGCTGATTAAAACAAAAACTAAACATTTCAAATAAAACCTGCGTCTCGGTTATTCTATTAATACAAAAAGTAATGGATAGCATAATGGTTACGGAAATAGTTGCAGCCCTACCTTGAAGCCCACGGGCTTGATGACAAACGTCTTCTTCTTCTGCTTGGGGCATCCACGCGCTCGAGCCTCTACGCTGAAGGATACCTGGACACCAGGGAGAGAGAGACAGGGGTTCAGAGCAGTGCTTCTTAAAGAGGTGGTGCCATGGTTTTGCACTTTTTCTGTTTTTCATGTGTCTATGAGGTTGATAGAACTTCATTAAGCCCCCTGGTGGTGTTTTTATGGTGTTTTATGTCTTCTCTGACTATTTTGAGTTTCTACCTGGAGGCTGAAACCTTGAGGGTCAAACGTGCCAATAGAGAAACAGCGCTTTAGTGACATAGTAAAAACATACCCTCCCCCTCATTATCATAACACAACAGGTGTGGGCATGAGGAGGAGGAGGGACTAGGACAGGTGGGTGGTGCTAAGGTGGTGGAGGAGGTGCTAAGGTGAGAACCAGGTATACTTAATGAACTGGAGGCGTGTGAAATGGACCCGTTAAGGGTCCATTTGGGGGACATTGGGGGAAAATAACAGATGTACAAGCTCACAACGCTTCGCAATGCGATGCGACCGTGTGTTCTGTGTTTGTGGTTGTTTATACTGTATATTGCCTTTAGGCCTATGTATTTACGTATGTGGATTGTGTGTGTGTGTGTGTGTGTGTGTGTGTGTGTGTGTGTGTGTGTGTGTGTGTGTGTGTGTGTGTGTGTGTGTGTGTGTGTGTGTGTGTGTGTGTGTGTGTGTGTGTGTGTGTGT
>NC_137617.1:11419333-11454333 GCF_963280865.1 Gymnoscopelus braueri | reverse complement strand
GAATTGTGATTCCGTAACTCCATAGGCCATGTCCAATTTAGCATTTTCTTCAAACACACATAATTTTTTTGGGGGTCATATATCATCACTTGGTCAGGTGCCTTTGGCGCCCAACGCTGATGCAGAGGATGCCCTTTCGCGTACCATGTTGACAACAAGAGAATGATCATAATCATAACCTACTACCACCCCATCGGTATCGAACTCAAATGGTTCTGAGTCAGCATAAGCAGGTTCTCGCCCGCACTTGATAGGCTAACACCTCGTAACACAGTGCAACTGCTTTGTTGTCTATGTTTTTTTTTTTCATTTCTTTTTTTTTCAATGTTTAAGTCCTTAACGTATGACTTTAAGCCAGTTTCTGCCAATCCTTGCTAGTGATCTTTCTGGGTATTGTGTCTCACATGATACATTCCTCTTGCCCTGTTGATATTAATGCCCTTCAAATTACTATATATGTTATAAATAAATATTTGGCCTTTAATGGTCTTCCATTTTCAATAGCTCTGGATCTATCCCTTATTATTTTAAGATTGCTTATGTTCAGCTTCTTAAAAAAAAAACCTGGTCTTGACCCAACCAATTGTAACAATTACAGGGCAATCTCTAAATTGACACTCATTTCAAAAGGTCTGGGAAAGACAGTCTCGTTACAACTAATGGCAGCCGGGAAAGAAGTAATGTATTTGAATACATTCAGTTGGGAGGTCGACAGCACCACAGTAATGAGACTGTACGTATTAGAGTCACAAATGATCGGAACGCTGACTCTGGTGACCACACTTGTTTTGTTGGACTTCTTCTAGCTCACTATTATAGGCTCACTATTCTGGGACAAACATTAAACAAAAATAGCCGATAGATATGTCTCGTGAGCTTGCAGATCAGCAATTTTTGCCAAATGTTCACCCCAGAACAGACACGCTAATAGTTTGATGCAAAATAATTGCCAACCCATTTTTTTGTCAGGCTTTAACTGAAAAGTAACAATCTGTTATTACAGGGTCTTTTCACATAGTTTAATGTAAACAAACCCAAACTGAGTCCTCTTCACATGGACCAAGAAGTGGACTAACAGAAAAAGGACTGAGTTGTTTTAGCGGTCACGTTCAGTTCATTTGCAAGAGGACTCGGATCTCTTTCTGGTCAACCTTGGTTCTGATGAGGCCTCAGTCCACTTTCTGTTCACACAAGAGTTCATTTTTTTAGGATTGGCACAGCAGCCGATCTGTCTACGGCAAGCCTAGAGGGCTAAAATACAATGGCAAAGGGTGACATGGGGCAAGGCACAACATGCAGCACAAGACAGGTCCCGATGGAGGCAGATCGTTGAAGCCTAATGTCCCACTACGAGTCCTACTTAGTAAGTAAAGGGTGAAGCGAACCTGGACTGCTTTGTGCTCACGATGCACAGGTTAAGCAAACCACAACGTGGACTAAAGTTAAGTGAACTCAGACCAGGGGATGCACAAAACAATGTTGAGTCATGGTCTTTGTGGGCTGAAAGTGTGAAAACGCAATCAGACAAAGAGATAATGTTAGTCACTGACGTGGTCAGTTTCACACCTTGGTGACAGCGGGGCTCCGTTTTACAAGTCTGCATTACTCAGCGTTTTACAGTTTGTATGACTCAGCGTGCAGTGAGAGTGTGTCTGCATGACTCAGCATATACTGTGGAAGTGTGTCAGCAAACACCTGCCGACTGTGCCATCTCCACACACACACTTACACTAACATCCTAAATGTTCCTGATGAAACACTTGTAGAACTACTCTACTACTACTCTACTACTACTACTACTACTAAATTCTGAAAACAGCTGACTGTCAGATTCCATTTAAACGATTAACAATTTAAACGTCCCATCTCTAGTGCGCATGTGTCTTTTTGTGCATGTGTGTTGTCTGTGCGAGAACACATGCAACTGCATTGAAGCATGCAGCCGCGCGCACCTGTTGCGCACATGTGTACACGTGTGTGTGTGTGTGTGTGTGTGTGTGTGTGTGTGTGTGTGTGTGTGTGTGTGTGTGTACACTGGCGCAAGGGCGTGCGTGTGTGGAGACTCACGGCGTAGGCCTTCAGTATGAGCTGGACAACGTTGCCCGAGTCGTTGGACAGGGTTCCCACTGTCGTGCCGGGAATCAACTCGCTGTAGTTCTACAACAGACGCACACACACACACACACACACACACACACACACACACACACACACACTCACACCTTAAGCCTAATTTACAGTCCGCAGTACGAAGGTGTCACTTGTCGAAAAGAACAGGTTTTCAAGTTAATCTTGAAACTCTAGCTTGAAAATCTGTTCTGTTCGACAAGCGGAAACTGTGACAGCATCATGTGATGGAGTGTAAATTAACAAAGATCAACATGATTGTGCAAATTCCTCGGTGTAAATGGGTGAGTGTACAAGAATGTGTCCATTCTCAGAGTGGAAGTGTCACCTGGTACAGGGGGACCACAGGGTAGGTGACAGCAAAGATCAAGTTGATGTTGTTTTCTGACATCTTCTCCGTTATCAGTGCTAGAGATGGGTAGTCCTGAACACACACACACACACACACACACACACACACACACACACACACACACACACACACACACACACACACACACACACACACACACACACACACACACACACACACACACACACACACACACAGGTAAATGATGCAGTCATGTAGTGTCTTTATCTAAAGCACTGTACAATGTGCATTACATTCACATACAATTTCACACACAGACAACAGGGGATACCATGCAAGCCGATAACCTGCTCATCGGGAGAAGTTAGGGGTTCAGTGTCTTGCTCAAGGACACTTTCGACACTAACCAGGAGCAGCCGGGGATCGAACCGGGAACCGCACGGTCACTCTACCTCCTTCTGAGCCACTGCTGCCTCCCACACACAGACGCAGACAGATGCAGGAAGGTTCAAGGCCAAGGCTGTATTACTCACTCATACAGAGAGAACAGCACTGCACTGTTTTTATCTACAAAGCCTTACTGTACTTAAGAAATTGCCTAATTATCTTAACAGCTTATTAATACTCGAGTTAGCAATCACGTTCACAAGATCACTTGGTTGTAAACATTCCCACTGTTAATTCTGAGCTGGGTAAGACTGCCTTTCTGCCCCACACATGAGGAACCGTCTACAATCAGTTTTAAAATTGGAGAACTTAATTCCACTTGCTTGCTTTAAACAGCTTTTGAATAATACTGAGATCTGTCTGTAATTGCATTCTTTGAAATTCTGAAATGTCTATTATCTTGTAATTTGTTTTGTTTAATTGTATGCTATTGTTTACTGTAATAATCAGGGCGTCATTGGAAAAGAGAGCTTGCTCTTAATCGACCTTCCTGAATAAATAAAGAAACAAAAAAGACAAGGACAAGCAGATACATTTTGGTCAACGTGTTCCGCTAAGACTGTTATTGACACATATATTTACACGCAACCCAAACACGCATGCACACGCACACGCACACCCACACGCACACGCACACGCACACGCACACACACACACACATACTGACCATAGTACTAGACATGCTGTACATGTTCTGGGTGTCGAGGTGACACAGTCCGTCGTTGGGTCGTACGATGCCGGCCAGCCTGCCGTCCAGTGCCATGTGGGTCTTGGCGTCAGACGTGAAGATGAGCAGGTGAGAGGCACCGGGACGCCAACCGATACGGTCCTGTTTCCCAAACAACAACCACAGCAAGACAGGACTAGAGGTGAGATCTGGAACCGGAGGAACCGGATCCAATATTGTGGGGACCCGATTCGGTTCTATCACATTTGGAACCGCATTCACAGAAAATAGCAGATTAGTTTCATGTTTTGTTTTACAACTGTCTGAAATGAAACATATTCATTTCCATTGTGGTTAAAACGTCTCTAAAAAGTGTGTTGAATTGTGAAGATCATCTTGCTGAATATCAAAAGCTTTTAGAGTGCATTAGCTTAACTTATCTAAAACCCAGTGCAACAATTCCACTGGAAATGTGCGGTGGGAACTACAAAAAGATTAGAATAGAAGGGAATATTAGTTACTTACTGTACTTACTTAGAGGGAATTTAAACAGTAATAGGTTATACAGTATATACTGTGCGCGCATGCGCGCGTGTGAGTGCGTGCGTGTGTGCGTATACGTACGGTAAGTACGTGTGTGTGTGCACATGTGTGTGCACGTGTGTGGTGTGGGTTTTTGTGTGTGTATTTATACATTCAGTCTGTCTATCCGCATGTAACTATGTGTGTGTGGCTGTCTGAGTATTTGTGTCGTGTACAACTGCATGTCTAACTGTGTGTTTGTACAGTATTATGTCGCTGTCGGGTGAAAACCTCATACGTCCAAAACCGTTCGATCTAGCTAGTAGCTACAAGCTCACAACTCGTAGCATTGCAAGGCGTTGTGAGCTTGTAGATCTGTATTTTCACTACTTTTGTGCGACACGCTTGTATGATGAAGTAGGGCATTCATTTCCGGAAAAAAAAAAATCTAGATACACGGTTTCCACCCAACGGTGACGATATACAGTATTATGTGGCCTCTCTCCACCTTGCAGACGGCAGCCTGTATGATGGCGTCGAAGCCGCCCTCGGGTGCGTCTCGGTTCCTGGACACCATCTGTTTCTTCACCTCCTCAGTGAAGCTGCCCACCTCCTCCGTCAGGGACAGCACGTGTTTGTAGCCAAACTGCTCCAGGCAGGTGGTGTTGATGCTGTTAATCAAAGACACACCTGTCAGTCTAATCAGCAGACATTAAACGGATTCCAATGTTTTGTAGAACTTTTGGCTGCATACTGTGTGTTCTTCCTTTTTTATGCAGTTTATTCGGTTCAGGCCACAGTACACAGGGTCATACTCCATCCCTTTGAACTTCTTGCCTCCTCCTGGCACTTTTCTTTTTATATTTTGTGTACTGTTTTTTGGTTACATGTCATTGTTCCGACATTACTAACCCTATCCCTACCCACACCAGGACCCAGCATTCCACCAAGAAACACCATCGTAGTCCAAGCACAGGTAATCCGGGAGATGGGACCCTCAGCACTACACCTGACACAGGAAAACTATCCAGACCTAGCAACATCACAAAGGAAGACCACATCACCAAAGAAACAGAGGAAGAGAAGGAAGCCCAAAGGAACACAGGAGGATCCAAACCAAATCTCCCCAGCACCAAGCCAAACCACGGAGACACAAACCAACCCAGACACCACACCACAAGAAGCCATCCAGGAGGGATCAGAACCACAACAGGAGGACACCAACGAAACAGACGGGAGAGAAGGTCCCCTGACAAAACCACACAGGCACCCAGGGTCCAGATACAAGAAGAATTGGAGACTTAACCCAGAGAAGAAGATTCTGATTTTCGGTGACTCAAACCTGGCAAGGATCCCACCTTTTGCCAGAAGTGACATCCAGATCGAAAGCTTCCCAGGGATGGACTTCCAATCCTGCGTGGACCTACTGAAAGACCACACCATGGAAAACAACAAGGTAGCGCACTGCCTCATTTCAGTAGGTATCAACCACAAACAAAACAAAACAGACCAAACAGGACATAAAAAGATGCTACAAACCCTTCACTGGGCAACTAAAAAATTTCCTTGTGCCAACATACACATAGCTTTGATTAACTACTCAGACAAACTCAGGGTACCAGAACAGAGGAGACTAGACAACCTAAACAGGTCCATCTCACAGATAAAACACACCCCCAAATTGGCAGACAGGGATTTCAAAACCGAAGGGGACAAAATACACTGGGTACCAGAAACAGCCAAAGCAATGCTAGAGAATTGGATTACTAGTTTAAACTGGAATGCCCTACAAGGCTAATGCAGACGGGGCAAAAATCAAACATAATTAACTTATCACACTATTTCAAACCAGACCAAGCTCAAAGAGACGTTCTGGAGAAAGGATTATCATTTGTTCCCACACTGGACATCTACAAACAACAGACCAAGCGACTGGAAAAAGATGTATCAGATTATCATAGAAGGATAAAGTTAGCCACTCATTTTGGAATGGGACAGAGGGGAGAAATAACACCGTTCCAGACGAGCTCCACCTGGGAACCAACAGACGGCTCCCTCCCAGACAGCCTTAAATTACTACTGAGAGAAGACAGTAAGATATTGAGCAGGATCCCAGGACACTTGAAAGAAACAGACAACATGACAACTCCACAGGTAAGAGCACTTAGACAACTAGCAAAGAATAAAGACATTATAATCAAACCTGCTGACAAAGGATCCTGCATAGTAATAATGGACCGATACCAATACATTTTTGAAGCAGAGAGACAACTTAGTAATAAAAACCATTACAAAGAATTGAGGGAACCAATCTACAAAAACACAGCAATTGAAGCTAAGAGGATTATAAAACAATTGAAAGAGAAGAAATTAATAAGTAGCAAACAAGAGGCCTACCTCTCGGGTCAGGATACACCGCGACCAAGAGTTTTCTATCTATTGCCAAAAATACATAAAGACCCGGCCACATGGACCGTACCCTTTGAAATCCCACCGGGCCGACCAATAGTTTCTGACTGTGGCAGCGAAACCTATCAGACAGCAGAATTTGTTGAATATTTCCTGAAACCTCTCTCAACCCAACATCCGAGCTATGT
Source organism: Gymnoscopelus braueri (assembly GCF_963280865.1). Lineage (NCBI taxonomy): Eukaryota > Metazoa > Chordata > Actinopteri > Myctophiformes > Myctophidae > Gymnoscopelus > Gymnoscopelus braueri. The sequence continues at coordinate 11,447,660 of NC_137617.1, read as the reverse complement.
GAAAGACACTTATGACTTTGTTGAAAAAATCAAGAAAATAACAATGCCACAAACGGCCTTGTTATTCTCAATTGATATTGACAGCCTATACACCAACATTGAGACGGATGCAGGGTTGAAGGCAGTGAAAGAAATTTTCAACAAATATCCGGATAGGGGAAGGCCAGATGCTGAATTATTAGAATTGTTAAGCCTTAATCTGACCAAGAACGATTTTGAATTTAACAATAAGTTTTATTTACAAACAAAGGGGACAGCAATGGGAAAACGGTTTGCTCCTTCGTATGCTAATATTTACATGGCAATGTGGGAGGAAACAGCATTAAAAAAATGTATTCTAAAACCAACCCACTATTTTAGATTCTTGGATGATATTTTTGGGATCTGGGAGCACTCCAAGGAGGAATTTGAAGATTTTATTGAAGTTCTAAACACACATCACCGATCCATCACTATAAAATTTGTAACAGACACAGACAAAATTGATTTTCTGGATGTAACCATTTTCAAAGGACCACTGTTTAACACCAGTGGAAAATTAGATTTCAAAGTCTACTTTAAGGAAACTGACACCCACGCTCTCTTACATAAAACGTCATTCCACCCACCACACTGTTACACAGGGATTGTTAAATCACAGCTACTAAGATTCCACAGAATTTGCACACAAGAACAAGATTTTAAGACAGCCTGCAAGATCTTATTCTGCGCCCTACGAAAAAGAGGGTACACAAGGACCTTCCTACGAAAGGCCCAAGACACCTTTCTGGAAGTAAAGGAAAAATACCAGGGCCCACAGCTGGCTCTGGTAACTACATACTCCTCACAAAGCAAATTGGCTAACACCAGGATAAAAAGGAATTTCCAGAACAGAGGAAACACTCTTTTAAATGGGTGTAAAATCATTTCAGCCTACAGAAAAAATAAGAATCTCAAAGATTATCTAGTCCACAGCACTCTTAAAGGAACGAATGGACCAACTAACAGGAGACCACATTACTTTAAAAGCACCCAAATGGTGACCAACAGACACAACAAAAGGGTGTTTGGCATTAAACAAAAAATACAAGCTAACACTAAAAACTGTATTTACTTAATCACCTGCACCAAATGTAACCTTCAATATGTGGGTGAAACACAAAACACAATCGCCACCAGATTAAACCAGCATAGATATAATATAAATAATGCCAAGAAGACCAATTTAATAATCGTTCAACACTTTATGACACATGGAATAAATTCCCTAAAAGTCTCTGGCCTAGAACATAACCCAAATTGGACACTAGGACAAAGGCAATATAACGAAAGACAATGGATAAACAGATTAGGTACAATTTTTCCAGAGGGACTTAATATGACAAACACTAGAAACACACAAAACAACCCTTCTTAATTAAATCAAACAAACTCACAGAAACACAAAGAGACCACCAGGTACTCAGAGAGAACTAAAAGAACAAGGACCCACTCAGAGGAAGGAGGAGTAACACCTGACCGGGATACTAGATTAAGGACAAACACAGAAGCATCAACGACCCTAGGGAAGACAAGGGGCTTCTTCCTGACCCATAGCTTAAAACCCAAATAGGTGTGAGGGTACTCAACCCAAATTCCCACTCAAACCTTCAAAAGGACTAAGTGGGTTAAGACACACATAATCAAACAATGGACCTAGGAAGACTTAGATGAACAAATGTGAAATAATAAGGACCTTGAAATTAAATGTTTTAAGGTCCTCATTACTCTAAACCCTAACCCTTGTAGCAGAAATGGAGAATGGTGTCAGTCCCAGCAAAGACGCACTAGAATTGACCAGTAGTCACTGGGAGGTTCAGTTGGGGCAAACGCAGTCCCCACAAACATCATTTACTATTCTGTGCCTATCGGTACATAATTCGGACGGGGCTGAGTAGGCTCAAAGCGAACTTCGCAACGTTCGGCACGGCAACTCGCGCGCCTTAGCGCGCTCGGTGGTGCCTCTCGTGGCTCAAGTTCGCTTGAGACTGCGCCCCTCCATCGCGGTTGGGTCCATAACTATATTTGTTTTCCTAAATCTTTATTGAGTCCTAATCCTGTACCATTCTTATAATGAGACTATGGATGAATTTTGGTATGCAGTCCAACTAAGGTGGGACTCAGGATGACTGGACGTACCTGCCATGCACAGTCCCCAGTGAACATTCCTCACAAAGCTCACTGGCAATTTTATTTATAGTTTGTAAACATGCCTAAAAACCTAAACTTTGAAGAAAGGGAAAATGGTTAACCCTAATGGGGAATCCTTTCTTAGGAAAGGCGAAACAGCCAAAAAGAACTTAGGGCTAAGATTTAGAATTTAGATTAAAGACTTAGTAAACAGAATGTAAAAGTACAAGGACCTTAAAATTAAAGAGTAACGGGATCCCAAAAAGACTTTCTTTCAAAAACAAGATGGCGAGAGCAAAAATTCCTTGCTCTGCCTTTTTCGGAAAGGATGCCCTTTCTAAAAAAGGCTTAGCACTGAAGTCCAACCCAAACCATTCCCTAACCAGCGAGTACCTCAAACATTTGAAAGGGAGTCTACAAAGATCCTTTTCTCTTTTCTTTCATTGTCTAAAAAAATCTCACAAGAGAAACAGAACAACCCATGCTCACTCCATAGACACAGAGTGAAAATGAGGAAAATAAGCCACACCCATAGATACACTGATTGGACAAAGGAAGAAACAAAGGCCATCCAGCCACACCTCCAAACAAATTGATAGGCTAAAGCAGAAAAAAGCCACGCCCACCTCCCAATGCATAAATACAGGAGTAGGAGGACCATTGAATCATTCTCACAAGGAGAATCACAATTGCCTGACGAAGGACAAACAGAGTCCGAAACGTTGCAAAGTATGAATCAACTAGGAGCGCAGAGACACCACGGAATGAGAAACCAGGGGAAACCTGGAACTTGGAACAGACCGAACCATCAACTCCAAGGAAACAACCACAGACCGGGAATGAGAGATGGGGAGACCTGGCACCACGGAGGACGCCACCAGAACCATTGGGACCAAGGAGATCGCTGGAAACAGCAGAACCACTGGCCCCAATGGGATTGGAATCAACAGCGTAGAGTCCACCAGGAGCAGAGACCTGAACACCCTCGCTCCGGTCACAACCACGGAGCAGGAGCCAGAGTGACCAGAAACCAGACAGGTACAGAGGAGCAGAACACACACACACACACACACACAGATCCCTTTGAAAGGGACCAATTCCTCAAAACAATTAGATTATTAAACAAATTTATAGTTTGCACACACCACCTCCAGAACATAACCCGTTCTGAAAAGGCACCAGCCAGCATAGCCAAAAAAACTCACGAATTAATGACCTTGATTAAACCGGCACAGCCAAGTCAAAACACCACTCTCATGCTGGAGGGAAATGCAAGGAATTGGGAACACACTACAATATTGATTCTTAAAGACCACTACATGACACACTTGACAACAATTAAACAAGAGCTCTCCGACTGCCTAACAGAGGAATGGAAAAACCCTTTTTCCATAGCAACCAAATGGGCAAGAAAAAATTTAGGCAAAATATTAAAACAAACAGACTTAGATCAGGCCCTGACAGCGATCGCTGAGCTAAGACCAGACACACCCCCACCCTTCATCTCCTCCCATCCAACCTCCCCCCACCCTCGGGTCCCCACCCCTACCCCATCAATCCAAACCACCCCTCCCCCAACCCATCCCCCCCAATCCACAGATCCACCGGAAAGGGACACCAGAAGAATACCCACACCAGGACCCAGCATTCCACCAAGAAACACCATCGTAGTCCAAGCACAGGTAATCCGGGAGATGGGACCCTCAGCACTACACCTGACACAGGAAAACTATCCAGACCTAGCAACATCACAAAGGAAGACCACATCACCAAAGAAACAGAGGAAGAGAAGGAAGCCCAAAGGAACACAGGAGGATCCAAACCAAATCTCCCCAGCACCAAGCCAAACCACGGAGACACAAACCAACCCAGACACCACACCACAAGAAGCCATCCAGGAGGGATCAGAACCACAACAGGAGGACACCAACGAAACAGACGGGAGAGAAGGTCCCCTGACAAAACCACACAGGCACCCAGGGTCCAGATACAAGAAGAATTGGAGACTTAACCCAGAGAAGAAGATTCTGATTTTCGGTGACTCAAACCTGGCAAGGATCCCACCTTTTGCCAGAAGTGACATCCAGATCGAAAGCTTCCCAGGGATGGACTTCCAATCCTGCGTGGACCTACTGAAAGACCACACCATGGAAAACAACAAGGTAGCGCACTGCCTCATTTCAGTAGGTATCAACCACAAACAAAACAAAACAGACCAAACAGGACATAAAAAGATGCTACAAACCCTTCACTGGGCAACTAAAAAATTTCCTTGTGCCAACATACACATAGCTTTGATTAACTACTCAGACAAACTCAGGGTACCAGAACAGAGGAGACTAGACAACCTAAACAGGTCCATCTCACAGATAAAACACACCCCCAAATTGGCAGACAGGGATTTCAAAACCGAAGGGGACAAAATACACTGGGTACCAGAAACAGCCAAAGCAATGCTAGAGAATTGGATTACTAGTTTAAACTGGAATGCCCTACAAGGCTAATGCAGACGGGGCAAAAATCAAACATAATTAACTTATCACACTATTTCAAACCAGACCAAGCTCAAAGAGACGTTCTGGAGAAAGGATTATCATTTGTTCCCACACTGGACATCTACAAACAACAGACCAAGCGACTGGAAAAAGATGTATCAGATTATCATAGAAGGATAAAGTTAGCCACTCATTTTGGAATGGGACAGAGGGGAGAAATAACACCGTTCCAGACGAGCTCCACCTGGGAACCAACAGACGGCTCCCTCCCAGACAGCCTTAAATTACTACTGAGAGAAGACAGTAAGATATTGAGCAGGATCCCAGGACACTTGAAAGAAACAGACAACATGACAACTCCACAGGTAAGAGCACTTAGACAACTAGCAAAGAATAAAGACATTATAATCAAACCTGCTGACAAAGGATCCTGCATAGTAATAATGGACCGATACCAATACATTTTTGAAGCAGAGAGACAACTTAGTAATAAAAACCATTACAAAGAATTGAGGGAACCAATCTACAAAAACACAGCAATTGAAGCTAAGAGGATTATAAAACAATTGAAAGAGAAGAAATTAATAAGTAGCAAACAAGAGGCCTACCTCTCGGGTCAGGATACACCGCGACCAAGAGTTTTCTATCTATTGCCAAAAATACATAAAGACCCGGCCACATGGACCGTACCCTTTGAAATCCCACCGGGCCGACCAATAGTTTCTGACTGTGGCAGCGAAACCTATCAGACAGCAGAATTTGTTGAATATTTCCTGAAACCTCTCTCAACCCAACATCCGAGCTATGTGAAAGACACTTATGACTTTGTTGAAAAAATCAAGAAAATAACAATGCCACAAACGGCCTTGTTATTCTCAATTGATATTGACAGCCTATACACCAACATTGAGACGGATGCAGGGTTGAAGGCAGTGAAAGAAATTTTCAACAAATATCCGGATAGGGGAAGGCCAGATGCTGAATTATTAGAATTGTTAAGCCTTAATCTGACCAAGAACGATTTTGAATTTAACAATAAGTTTTATTTACAAACAAAGGGGACAGCAATGGGAAAACGGTTTGCTCCTTCGTATGCTAATATTTACATGGCAATGTGGGAGGAAACAGCATTAAAAAAATGTATTCTAAAACCAACCCACTATTTTAGATTCTTGGATGATATTTTTGGGATCTGGGAGCACTCCAAGGAGGAATTTGAAGATTTTATTGAAGTTCTAAACACACATCACCGATCCATCACTATAAAATTTGTAACAGACACAGACAAAATTGATTTTCTGGATGTAACCATTTTCAAAGGACCACTGTTTAACACCAGTGGAAAATTAGATTTCAAAGTCTACTTTAAGGAAACTGACACCCACGCTCTCTTACATAAAACGTCATTCCACCCACCACACTGTTACACAGGGATTGTTAAATCACAGCTACTAAGATTCCACAGAATTTGCACACAAGAACAAGATTTTAAGACAGCCTGCAAGATCTTATTCTGCGCCCTACGAAAAAGAGGGTACACAAGGACCTTCCTACGAAAGGCCCAAGACACCTTTCTGGAAGTAAAGGAAAAATACCAGGGCCCACAGCTGGCTCTGGTAACTACATACTCCTCACAAAGCAAATTGGCTAACACCAGGATAAAAAGGAATTTCCAGAACAGAGGAAACACTCTTTTAAATGGGTGTAAAATCATTTCAGCCTACAGAAAAAATAAGAATCTCAAAGATTATCTAGTCCACAGCACTCTTAAAGGAACGAATGGACCAACTAACAGGAGACCACATTACTTTAAAAGCACCCAAATGGTGACCAACAGACACAACAAAAGGGTGTTTGGCATTAAACAAAAAATACAAGCTAACACTAAAAACTGTATTTACTTAATCACCTGCACCAAATGTAACCTTCAATATGTGGGTGAAACACAAAACACAATCGCCACCAGATTAAACCAGCATAGATATAATATAAATAATGCCAAGAAGACCAATTTAATAATCGTTCAACACTTTATGACACATGGAATAAATTCCCTAAAAGTCTCTGGCCTAGAACATAACCCAAATTGGACACTAGGACAAAGGCAATATAACGAAAGACAATGGATAAACAGATTAGGTACAATTTTTCCAGAGGGACTTAATATGACAAACACTAGAAACACACAAAACAACCCTTCTTAATTAAATCAAACAAACTCACAGAAACACAAAGAGACCACCAGGTACTCAGAGAGAACTAAAAGAACAAGGACCCACTCAGAGGAAGGAGGAGTAACACCTGACCGGGATACTAGATTAAGGACAAACACAGAAGCATCAACGACCCTAGGGAAGACAAGGGGCTTCTTCCTGACCCATAGCTTAAAACCCAAATAGGTGTGAGGGTACTCAACCCAAATTCCCACTCAAACCTTCAAAAGGACTAAGTGGGTTAAGACACACATAATCAAACAATGGACCTAGGAAGACTTAGATGAACAAATGTGAAATAATAAGGACCTTGAAATTAAATGTTTTAAGGTCCTCATTACTCTAAACCCTAACCCTTGTAGCAGAAATGGAGAATGGTGTCAGTCCCAGCAAAGACGCACTAGAATTGACCAGTAGTCACTGGGAGGTTCAGTTGGGGCAAACGCAGTCCCCACAAACATCATTTACTATTCTGTGCCTATCGGTACATAATTCGGACGGGGCTGAGTAGGCTCAAAGCGAACTTCGCAACGTTCGGCACGGCAACTCGCGCGCCTTAGCGCGCTCGGTGGTGCCTCTCGTGGCTCAAGTTCGCTTGAGACTGCGCCCCTCCATCGCGGTTGGGTCCATAACTATATTTGTTTTCCTAAATCTTTATTGAGTCCTAATCCTGTACCATTCTTATAATGAGACTATGGATGAATTTTGGTATGCAGTCCAACTAAGGTGGGACTCAGGATGACTGGACGTACCTGCCATGCACAGTCCCCAGTGAACATTCCTCACAAAGCTCACTGGCAATTTTATTTATAGTTTGTAAACATGCCTAAAAACCTAAACTTTGAAGAAAGGGAAAATGGTTAACCCTAATGGGGAATCCTTTCTTAGGAAAGGCGAAACAGCCAAAAAGAACTTAGGGCTAAGATTTAGAATTTAGATTAAAGACTTAGTAAACAGAATGTAAAAGTACAAGGACCTTAAAATTAAAGAGTAACGGGATCCCAAAAAGACTTTCTTTCAAAAACAAGATGGCGAGAGCAAAAATTCCTTGCTCTGCCTTTTTCGGAAAGGATGCCCTTTCTAAAAAAGGCTTAGCACTGAAGTCCAACCCAAACCATTCCCTAACCCTAACCGCACACGGAAGCCACGTAGTCGGAGTGGCGGGATGTCGAAATGGAAGGCGGTTCCCCTCTTTTTTGTATTGTTTTTACATTTTGTGCTAAATAAATCAAATCAAATCAAATTCCTTAAAGGATGCAAACACTGGTTTCTTTCAAAACTGGCCTGAAAAAACATCAGGAGACCACAAGGGGAGGTACATTTCCCATCGAAAGGAGGTGTCATTCACTGCCGTTGTTTTTCCTTTTTCTCCTTTGTACATTTGTATTTGTTGATTTATGCTATATTGATGAATTGAATACATAGGACAACAATGGAAACAAGTCCCCAGGACTTTTTTGTGTTATCTTTGTAGCCTTAATGTCTTTCTGTACCACGTGCTGTTTACATTTCTGACTAATAAAGTATTCAATCAATCAATCAAAACCAAGATCCTTTCTGCTCAGACAGAACCACATTTCTGTGATTTTATGATCGAACCAACATTCAATAACACACTTAACAATACTAAAACACAAAGAAAAAAACGACTCCACCAACCTAAATAAATAAAATTTGAAAAAAAATAAAACGGAAAACAGCGAAAACCTAACACTAGAGGTACAGGCCAGGGTCCATCACATCTCCGCACATTGACAACAGAGTATTCAACCTGGAAGTGTCCACTACATTTTGTTTGTTCTTTACCTCGATAAACATCAATTACAATCAATTTGTTACTGACCGCGGGTGGCAGAAGAATACCCAGCAAGGTATGAGTTACACTTAAATTGGAGTGTTGCTCACCGAAAATAGCCAATCTACTGTATGAGCTGAGCCTGTAGATGGGCTATGTTCAGCGAGCAGCACCGTGGTACTGTATGATGAATTGCAAGGGTACGGTCACAGTCACACATGCTCAAGTGAAGGGGAGAGACCAAGGCCAGTCCAGGTGAAATCCACGTCAAACATCACCAAAGTTCAACTCCACATGAGGCACGTGACCCCACCGGAAGCTGCAACACCGTTGCTCGTATAGAATGTAAGTGAACGGGAGGCGTACCCTAAATCAGGCTTGAGGATGGAACCTCTTTTGTATGGTAAATGGATTGCATTTATATAGCGCTTTGCAATGTATTTCAACATTCACCCATTCACACACCGACAGCAGAGGAAAACCACTGCAAGGCACCGACCTGCTCATAAGGAGCAGTAAGGGGTTCAGTCAGCGTCTTGCTCAAGGACACTTCGACACTATCCTGGGATCGAACCGGGAACCTTCCGATTCCCAAACAGCCGCACCTCATCCAGAAAAAAGGTCCTACCTTGACTTTTCACCCAAACATTCCTCTGTATGTGAGCTCAGCAGAATGCTGCATTTGAGCCACGATGAGAGGAACCTTAAATCACACCGAAAAACCCAAACGGAGACGAGCCAAAGCCCAGAGGGCGGAGGCGCAGCAGCGGTTGGCTCATTAGGACTCCAAAGCGTGTGTGTGTGGATTACCTGCTGCACTGACTCAGAGCAGCTGAGTCGGCACTGTCCAAATGGCCGTAAAGCCTTTAACGAGCGCTCTGACTGAACCTCCGCCGGCTTCCCAACAAACACACATACACAGCACTGTTTAACTGGTGCCCTCCACGATATGACATCAGCCACGCTGCACAATGAGGTCACTTCCTCTTCCCAGGATATGAACGGCCACTCGCAACCTCGTCAATAGGCTCTACGCACAGCAGCCGTATTGGAAAGAAATTGGGCCTCTTCCTTACTTCCTTCACGGGTCGAACCAATGACACTAATGAAGGCTCTGTTCCATTTAGTGTAGCACAGTGGTTCTCAAACTTTTACATTTCAAGGACCCCCATATCTCCGAGAGTGTACAAATGGAACCAAATGGACCACACTCTTACACACCCGAGTTACACACCCATAAGAGGTCATTTGGAACCCCCTCAAGGAACCATGGTTCATGTACCGAGGGTACATGGACCATACTTTGAAACCCACTGGTGTAGCAGAGTGTTTCCAGTGTACAATATCAGCACCCTGACACTGTTTGACCAGAATGGAACAGAGCCTTCATTAGTATAATTGATAAGACCTGTGAAGGAAGTAAGGAAGAGGCCCAATTTATTTCCAATATGAGCCTATTAACAGTGGTTCTCAATCTTTTTATTTTATTTCAAGGACCCCCGGTTTTGATAATGTAGGTATTAGGTTAGCCCACGTACCCCTGTTTGTTTTTTTGTCTCTGGGACCCCAGTGTCTACACTGTAAAACAGTGTTATTTTAACTCTGACAGTGTACAAGAGGAACCAAATTGGCCCGTTTTGGGGTCAATTTGGTTTAGGCCGGGTGACCATAATTTTCAATAACCCAAACCGGAACACTTAATCATTTAAATCCGATTTCAGAAAATAGCAAAGATAGCCGATCTACAAGCTCACCGCGCGTCATGATGCGATGCGTTGTGAGCTTGTAGATCCGCTATTTTCACTACTTATGACAATTTCTTTGACACTTATTTTAGCATTTAGCACACGTAGTGACAGTACCTTTCAACAGAACAGAACATGATAATCATGTAAGCACTCAAAACAAGTGAATTGTGGTGAAAACCGGAACAATTTGGTAATGAATGTTGACAACCGGGACTGCAATGTTTTAGAGATTTGTACACCGTCAGTGTTACAGACCGGTGGATTTGGAACCCTGGTGGTCCCAGGAACCGATGTTGAAAAACAGTGGTCTATTGATATACTAGAAATGACTTCTGGTTCTTATAGGGGCCCAGCATTCATCAGCTGAACTCAAGTCGGCTATCATAGCAAGAACAACCATTTTGAATTGTGAAAAATTACTGCGGCAGAACATCTGCACCGACGCAGAGGAAGGACATCATGATTTTCACATTTTATAACATTATGACAGTAAAAAAAAACATTCAACCACATGCTTGCATGGGCCAGACGGAGCTAACCAGAGAGATTAACGAGACAATAAAGAGAGAGAGAGAGGCAGTCCATGGGCGAGGAAACATGATGAGCCAACAGTGACTGATGTGTTTGTGCCAACAGATGCCAACGTTAATATGATGCAGATGTTCAACGTGATTCACTGGGAAGTGGACGATGTTTCGGCGGATTACATTTACCACGGGCGCCCACATTTAAGGACCACACCACTGTCAAGTCATTGGCTATTCGACCATATTATACTCACAGTGGTTCTCAAAGTGAAACATTGTGCTTGTTCCAGGGGTCCCCAGCTATTTTTTATTTTTTTGTTATCAATTGTTTTTATTATTATATCGACAATACAATTATGTTCGAATGGATAAATGTTTCAACAAAAACAAGATACAAACACATACACAACTTAAAAACAACACAGAAGGTTAATTAAAATAATAATACAAATAATAATAATAACAAACCCACCCACCCCTCCCCGGACCAACAATGTCTCGAAGTACCTGTGCAAGGTCACAACACTGTGTACAACACTTAAACCAAGTCTTTAAGCTTATCTGCAACGTTAGACCACATATCAATGTTCCTCTCACTTGCTCCATGTAACCTCGCCGTTGACAGTTCTAAATAAACAATATCTAAAAACGTTAAAGCCCATTGGCGAAATGTTAGGGTATGAGGAGGTTTCCACCTTGTAGCTACAATTCTTTTTGCAGCTGTTAAGCCAGCAAAGAAGATGCGCTTGTGTGTGCAGTTCAGGTGTAGCCGGGACACATCATTTAAGATAAATACAGATGGAGAAGGTGTGATATCAGTTCCCAAAAGTAATGACAATTTAGCTGCAACCATAATCCAAAAAGAGGAAACATTTGGACATTCCCAAACCATGTGAAAAAAGGTACCAATAACATTTGGAGTACAAAATGTGCAGTTGGGGCTATTTAAAATCCTCATAGCACATAATCTACGGGGAGTCAAATATGTACGGTGAACAAAGTTTAAATGAATCTGTTTATGATCTGGATTCCTAGAAGACAATATATTAGACCAAACCGTATCCCAATTAAAATCAGGATCCAAATTCCCTATATCATTCCTTCATAAAGTATCCACAGCTAGGGACCCATAATTAGATTCTAAAAAAAAATCATACAATGTGGAAACGAGGCCTCTTGATCTACTAGCATCGCAGATGAGTCTATGTAAAGGGTGCATTGTAAAGGCGTCTCCAGACCAAACAGACTACTTCAGACTACTTCACTAACTTCAGACTGCAACAGACTGCAACAGACTGGTATTCGGTTGGCAAAAGTTGGCATTTAAGTCTGTCAGCCGACTGGCCATTCATGTGCTAATTTGACTTTTAGCCTGCCAGCGTTGCCAGGTCTGCTTATTATAAGCGACTTTGGGCTTGTTTCCCTGCAAAGCCACTTGGACATAGGGATGTTCCCAGCGTTTTTTCTTCACTGACGTGCAGTGGTGTAAAGTAACTAGTACATTTACTCAAGTACTGTACTTAAGTACAATTTTGAGGTACTTTTACTTTACTGGAGTATTTCCGATCTATACTTGTACTCCACAACAATTATTTTAAATGTTTAGTTACTAGTTACTTTGCAGATATAAATCATTATGAAACATACATTAACCACTTTAGCCCTATTTTATACCTATAAGCTATTTGAAAATAGCAGATCTACAAGCTCACAACGTGTTGCGATGCACGCGTTCTGAGCTTGTAGATCTGCTATTTTCAAACATTTTTGTACTTTTACTTTTGGTACTTTAAGTACATTTTTATACCAATACTTTAGTACTTTTACTCAAGTAAATGTTGAATTCCGGACTTTTACTTGTAACAGACTCAGAGTACATCTATTGCATTCAAGCCTGGAATTTCGTCATTTTAGGGGCAAGGCCACTTGGCCTTTGGTGTTGTAATTTTTTGGAGGGCACAAAGGCCAAATGCCAGGGCAGGAAGGCCATCCAAAAAAATTATAGTCCAAAAATGATTTTTAAGTCCATGAAAATAATGCATTTAACTTGAAGGTTAAGGATGATTGTATTTTAATATATTATAAGAATAGTATAACTATCTGTGAAATATAACCCATTTATTTCACAAAATAATGTGTTGGCAAATGACCAATATTTAGTTATATAGGTCTCAATATGTCACATTCAGCCCTGGACTTCACTGACTGAAGTAGGGGTCACATTAATCACATTAGATTCACAGAATGTATTTTACCCACAAGTTATTTTCATTCAAATGAAATGTGAATGAACTTGCACTAATAATGACTTTAGTTGATTTTTCACTCTTTAAAATATAGTATTTCTTAATTATTAATAATTACAGCTTGTAGATTGGCTATTTTCACGATTTTAAATTGTTTTTAAATAATAATAAAAAAAGGAACATACAAGATTTCTACCCGACAGCCATAATATATAGCCAATATATGGTTCTGTATCAGTATATGAGTCCGTTTTTGCAGATTTCATTCTAATTGGCTACTATGCCTGAATATGAATTTCATGAGCCTGGGTAGGTCACCCTGGCTTGGCGGAGATATGCCCTGTAGCGCACACTCCGCACAGCAGCAGCAGGTGAAAGCAATTCACTTAAACGAGGGTTGTGTTGCACACCAAAAAACGGACTAAAACAGTCACATTATAGCTGCTGAAATAAACTTCCCATTTATATCATTAAAAAGGTGCATTTTTCCTCTGTTTGTTTTTTAACATTGAAGTGAATGGAGCAGCAATTTTTTGGATAGCGTTATCTCCTAGTTCCTTTGAGATAAACAAAAAAAAAATAAATTCAGAAAAATTCAACAAAAAAAAAATTCAATTTTTTTCCCCCATATTTTCGTCATTCCGTCATTGGCCATGATAGCCATAGAGCCATCGGACGGGAATTCCCGTTTTTGGCAGTTAAAGAGTTAAAGGGGAATTTTGGACTAAAGTTTTCTTACCTTTTCTATGACGTTATGATATCTTAGGATGAATGGTACAGTAGAAAAATTTCATAACTCCACCCCTGAGCCGCCACAGCTTAAAAGGTGTGCGGATAGGCCTTAGGTTAGATCACATATTTTAATAGCTTTTTTTTTTTTTTTTTTTGAGAGATCTGACGTTCATAGTGACAGAACACTGTCCCCCAAAAAAAAAAAAAAAAAAAAAAAACAGAAGTCTCGCTAGACAAGATTGAAATCTCGAGATTTCAATCTCGTCTAGCGAGACTTCTGTTTTTTTTTTTGGTTGCATAGTGTTCTGTCACTATGAACGTCAGATCTCACCAAAAAAAACTAACCTAATCTAACCTAAGGCCTATCCGCGCACCTTTTAAGCTGTGGCGGCTCAGGGGTGGAGTTATGAAATTTTTCTACTGTACCATTCATCCTAAGATATCATAACGTCATAGAAAAGGTAAGAAAACTTTAGTCCAAAATTCCCCTTTAAGGGAAGTCTGCCCGGAACTCCATAAGTCCTCATGGCTGTTCTCAGTTGTAAAGAAAAATGAGTTACCTGGCAAATTAAATGTGTCACATAAATTCTGAAATGAACGCAAACCATTCTCATCAAATAGATCACCCAACGTATGAATCCCCTTGGAACTCCATCTAGGAAAGCGAATGGGACGTCCCTCCAACAAAAGTCCTTGGTTATTAAACACTGGGGAAAATAGATTCCATTTCAAGTCAATCTTGCACGTTTTTTCTGCTGCCCTCCACACTGCTACCAGCTGAGACATTATTGGCCCAAAGCGAACTTTGCATTGATTAGTAGTTATATTTGAATAGATAAGATCTCTCAAACCAATAGGATGTACTAAACTCTCCTCAAGCTCTCGCCATGAAACTGTAGTTGCAGAGTCAAACCATCTTAAAAGGGGACGAAGGGTGAAGGCCCAATAATATAATTTGAAATTGGGCAATGAAAGACCGCCATCAGCCCTGGCTCGCTGCAATAAAGAAAGTTTAAGACGTGGACGCTTCCCATTCCATACAAATTTAGATACAGCTGAGTGAAGCTTAGTCCAATACTGTGTTGGCGGTGGCAATGGAAGCATAGAACTTACAAAATTAACCCTAGGGAGAACGTTCATCTTTATGATTGATACTCGAGCTTGAAGAGAGTTGGGCAGTGATGACCATCTGCCCAGGTCAAGACCTATTTTATTAAGAGTGTCACCATAGTTGTTTCTAACAATAGCTTGTAGAGAGGGGAAAATATCTATGCCAAGGTACTTAAATTGGCTCACTACTGGGATTATGGCCATCATTCAGCGGCAGAAGGGCAGATTTTGTCCAATTAATTTTGTAGCCTGAAATGGCACTAAACAGATGAAAAATGTTAAGAACATGAGTAATTGACCTTAGGGCATTCTCAACATACAGAAGAATGTCATCAGCATATAAGGAAATGCGATGCTGTGTGTTTTTGATTGAAATAGAAGTTATCTCCGTAAACTGACGAACCGTCTGAGCCAAAGGTTCGAGTGAGATGGCGAAAAGGAGTGGACTAAGGGGACAACCTTGTCTGGACGACCTGTCAATCGTAAATAGCGGAGAACAAATTTTGCCTGTCAGTACCATCGCTGTCGGATTTGAATACAGCACTTTAACCAAATTGATGAATGTAGCCCCAAATCCCATTTTACCTAATACAGCCCATAAATAGGACCACTCTAAACGGTCGAAGGCTATAAGCGCATCGAGCGATAGCACAGCAGCAGGGGTCCTCAGTTCCTCGGCTCTATCAATGATATGCAGCAGTTGTCTGACATTATCAGAGGCCAATCTGGTTCTTATAAAACCTGTTTGGTCACAGTGTACTAACCTAGTCATATAAACCTGCAAGCGTTGAGCAAGCACCTTAGCAAAGATTTTCAGATCAGCGTTGAGAAGCGAAAGAGGTCTATAACTCGCACAAACCGTGGGATCTTTGTTTTTCTTTAACAGCAAGGATATAATGGCTACATTAACATCCCTGGAGAAGGAGCCTCTCTCAATATCATATTGAAACATATCAAACATCACCGGGCCCAGATCATCCCAAAATGCAGCATAAAATTCAGGGGGTATCCCATCTAGACCGGGAGACTTGCCTTTGCGCATTCCATGAGCTGCCACTTTCATTTCCACTATGGAGATTGGACTATCCAGCGTCTCAACATCTGCCTCATTGAGACTTGGTAGCTGAATTTTAGATAAAAAGTCGTTGCACTTTTCTTCATCATGAGTGACCTCGGAGGTGTAAAGCTCAGCATAAAAGGCTCGAAAAGCAGCATTGACCCCTTTAGGTTCTGTGATCAGGTCTCCATCTGTTGATTTGACACTAACAATATCAGAAAAATGTTCATTAGATCTAAGACGCAAAGCCACTAAATGACTGGGCCTTGAACTATTGAAAGAATAATTTTGTCGTTTCATGAGAAATTCTGAACGAAGTTTAAGAATGGAGTTAATTTATTTTTTAACTAGCTCTCTCTGAGCTGCTGTACTATCAACAAAATTGCGCTGTAGAGAAGCATCTAAACCGGCAAACCGAGCCTCCAAGTCTGGCCGACCTCCGTTTTCTCAAAGTAGAAGAATAGAGTGTTGTATTACTTCTAATAAAGCCCTTAATTGAATCCCATAAAATTCTCGGGTCATCAACCGATCCTGAATTAATATTTATAAATTCACGTAACCCAGATTGGAATTGAGCTACAAATGACGAATCACGTAGTAGTGTGGTATTGAATCGCCATCTAGGTGCTCTATCCATCACCTGGCGTAATGATGCAACACACAACACTGCCCTGTGATCTGAAAGTGACATTGGAAGCAACTCGACCTTGCTAATTTTGTGAAACAAATCAATGGAGCAAAAATGAAATCGATCAGAGAAAAAGAAGCATGCCTTCCAGACAGAAAAGAATAATCCCTGACTGTAGGATTCATTAATCGCCAGACATCAACCATGCCTGTCGAACCTGCCCAAGCTCTCAGCTCTGCAGATGCTAATGCCTGTTCTCTGCCTTCTACATTAGAGGACCTATCCAAGCCATGCTGCCATACTGCATTGAAATCAGAACCGACAATAATTTTAAATTCTGTTAAATCCAATAGGGTTTTAGTTAGCAATTTGTAAAACTCCTTGTCCATGACATTAGGTGCATACACAGACACTAATGCTAGCATTTTGCCCTCCAGACGGATTTTGGCAATAGTTATCCTCCCTTCACCGTCAGATCAGTCACCCAAAAAATCTAATCTTAGTCTACGTCTAGCCAGAATGGCTACTCCCTTGACTTTGGAAGTTGCAGCTGAAAAGGCCAAAACACGATAGTGTTTATTAGCCAGTCGGTTGGCATGCTGCTTTAAAAGGTGAGATTCCTGTATAAAAGCAAAGTCAATTGATTTAGCACGCAAAATCCCCAGTATGCTGGTTCGCTTATGTGGCACATTTGCTCCCCTTACATTAAAACTCAAAAATGTAAATTCTGTCATAACCGTAGATCAAACCTGACATAGGAAAAGCACAGTGAAACATTATTAAGACATCCCTGTTGGTCCCTTGCAAACACCCCTCCCAATGAAAAAACAAAACCCCCCATCAATAAAAAATAAAACACATCAAAAACACGGGTCCCCAGCTAATTGATTGATGGTTAGGAACCAAATGGACCCATGTGGGTCTATAACTCTGAGAGTGTACAAATGGAACCAAATGAACCCTTACGGGTCTATGTACACTCTCAAAGTTATGGGGGTCCATGGCCCTAATGCACAATAAACCAGGGGTCCTTGAAATGTAAAAGTTTGAGAACCACTGCAGTATCGTACTAGCCTGGTAAACCATCCCGGTCGCATGAATTCACATTATCGTGTCTTGTCTTGTGTAGGCTAGTATCGTACAACAAAACTTAAAGAGTTTAAAACCGCCACAAGCTACACCCAACCGGACTTAAGTGTGGTGGATATACTGAAAATTCACTTAAGGAATGACACATTTTGTAAACAGCACCAAAAGCTTTCAAGTGAATTAAAATAAAGTACTAGTTAAAAAAACTAAGAAAAAAAAAACTAACAAAGTGCCTTTTGGCCGAAGGGTGGCAGTAAGGAAAGCTCATTGGGTCACCAAAAGCATTAACATTTTTCCAGAGCATGAACGTGCACAACAGGTTTCATGGCAATCTACCCCGAAACTAAGATTTTAACATATCTTGCATGCCAGTGGAACTTTTGGTCTAATAGTGGCGCAAGCTCACAACAACAGTGCAATGCGAGGCGTTGTGAGCTTGTATATCGGCCACTGCCGCTATTCATCAAAATATGTCAAAATACTGTATATTGTCTCTGTCGGGTGGAAAACTCATTTGTTCAAAACTGTCACTTTTCAGGATACAAATTCAAAAATAGCAAAAGTAGCAGATCGACAAGCTCAAATCGAGCTTGTGGATCTGCTACTTTTGATACTTTTGTATGACGCTGTAGTGTGATGAAGTAGGGAATTCATTTACAAAAAAAAGTTAGAATATGGAGATAAGAGGTTTCTTGTCTAATTCTCCGTAACATACTCACTATGGGATATCAGCTCCCCCTGGCGTTGATGCAGAGCTACATACCATAAACTCCCGGGCCATTCATTGGCTGAGAAGGGTATGTCACGTGTCCGGTAGACCGGAAGAGGTATAAAACCTCTTGCGTGACGTGGCTCATCCTCTTTCGCTTCTCTGCATGGCAGATGCAACAGCACAAGACATACCTTAATAATAACAAACGTAACTTTGATCAGGACAGAAACCAGCTTTAGCCCACTCGGTGGTACTTGTACTAACCAACGGGTTTTCCTCCTATTAAAAAAAAAAAAGTTTTATTATTTCCGCTCCCGCGGCTATCTTCTCTTTCTTTCTTTTACTGCTAAAGCAAGTTTTCCTCCTTTGAGTTTTCCGCGCTCTTAGCCTTGCGGCTGAAAGCTAACAGGTTAGCTCGAGATGGAGGTTCCACGTCCCTGCGTATTGCTGCTCTGCCGCTTGATGATCGCCGGGGATGACCCTCATGGTTTCTGCATCTCGTGCCTCGGTCTCTACAGGGCCGAGGCATTTCCAAGATGCACCGGGACGCTGCGAGGACTGCGCTCTGTTCTCCACGCTGCACCTCGATAGCCGCTTAGCCAGGGCAGCGCCCTGGCTGCGGGAGGCAGCGACGTCTCGTCCCCGGTCGTCGCGGATCCAGCAACACCCCGCATGGACACCGGCCCAGGGAACGTGGGTGGTGGGGCCCACCACGTGCGCTCACAGTCCACAATGGGCCCTCCGGCAGTCCCGGCTGCGAGCGGCGTTAGCCCCCGCTCGCAGCACCTCCAGGCTGCTACACAAGCCGTGCTGCGCAGCACTGCAGCAGCCGCTAGCACCGTGTCTGGGGGAACCACCCAGGTGCAACTACCTAGCGGCACTTCCTCCCCCTCTTCCCAGCCGTCTACTCCGCTGCCACAGCAAGCGTACCGGGCCAGCGGTGCGTCGCCAGGAGACAACGAAGGGGCTCCGGCGACGGCAGCATAGGCGAGGGGAGAACGAGGCAGAAGCTCGTGAGTGAGTTAGCCCAGACTAGCTACGTTAGCTGCTTCGCTAGGTTAACGTCGCCTTAGTCAGGCAGTGTTTTGTTGGCTTAACACCCATGCAACAGGTTATTAACAGCGTTGTCCTAGCCTAGCTTGCCTCGCTAGGATAACACCAGCTTGTTAGCCTTCTCACTCTGTGTATCGAGCAAACCTCGGGGGTTTCTGAAGACCTTGGACAGGCTCATCGGGCGCCATTGGGACACATGTTGTTTTTGTCATAAGAATATGTTAAAACGTTCATGCTGTTTACTGTTTCTGTGCCTGCTCTTGTTTCATACTCATGTTCCAAGTACATAAAGCACATTAGCACATTAGCAGACTCTCACCGGTGCACAGACCGGTTCAGCCCCCCCTCCCCCCCGGCCGTGCTGGGGAAGAGGACCGTGGCTTTACAGGCCTCGATGGACAAGATGGACGGCTCCTCGACTGCCAGATGGCCATGTTTAATGAAAACGAATGCGTGTAAAAGTACAATTTTTTTTCTGCCAAAGAAATAAATGTGTTACATGTTACAAACGATCTCGTTCTTTCACGTGGCTTGAGTGCAGCGGAGCAGTGGAGTCCCCTACCGCGGGCTTCTCTGCTCCAATGCTCTCTGTATATAAGCCCATAATGTCTGTGATGCCCGAACTCCGGTATCCCAGACATTGATGGGATAATATCTGTGCATGTAATGTATCAACGTTCTCGATTCATAAGCCACAATGTCTGGAACACCCGAGTCCCGATGTTCTAGACATTGTTGGATAACATCTGTGCATGTTTTTGGATCGAATGAAGGTAATATAAAAACCGACATCACCCCTGTCCGCCAGAGGGCGCAAATGCGCCAGTGGAATGGGGTCACGTCAGTTTTGCCTTTCGCCTCACAGGCTTCCGTCTCACGGGTTGCAGCGAAACGCCACTGTGGACCGGAAGTCCTTGAGTCAGAAAGAGCGGACCTCTGTCTCCGCCGTTTTGGAGGGACAGATGCCCCCTTTCCCGCACCGCCTCACGATTTGCAGGCCACGTTCGCCTTTAACGAGCGACAAAGCATCCCCTACGGGGAGGAAGGTTTTGTCGCCTCACAGGTATCCGTCCCACAGGAAGTGCCCAAGCACCACTGTGAACCGGAAGTACTTCGGTCAGACATGACCCCTTGGCCGTACCGCCTCACGTTCGCCGCTGGAGGGCGACAAAGCACCTCCTAGGGAGGACGACTTTGTCAACAAGATGGCGGCGGCCAGAGTAAGTTAGGAAGAGAGTAATGACAGTAGCGTCGATCCCATTGTGAGAATGGAATGCGGAAGTGCTCTGTCTACGTCAATGAGATAGTTCCAATGTTGGAACTATAGCCCATAGAGGCCCGCTTTGCGGTGAGATCAAAGCGTGACGTTACTCTCTCTTCTACACTCTGGCGACGGCCAAGGTAGGATTAATCATTGATATATATATCCAGTGGTGTGATCTAGTTTTCACTGTATATATCTTTGGGCTTAATTCTGACGCCGGGGTTTTTCCCCGTGGCCAGTCTCGTGACTCCTCCGAGTCCTCCGTTGGCCCGAGGGTTAGCACCGCCGGCGGCAGTGGCAGCGTCACTGGTCCCCATGGCAACGGTCCCCATGGCAACGCTCCCACTCTCCGAGCGGCTGGTGACGTCATCGTCCAAGCCACTCGCTCGGTGTGTGAAGCAATGGGAGGTTTGCAAATTCAAATCCTTAGGTATTGCTCACAATACTAAAGGGTTTCAGGCTGCAATTCTCCACAAAACCCCCCACTGACAGGAAAAGTATTGTTTTCCCATGCAATGGGTCCAGCAGCCATCACTCTGAGGGAGGAAGTTCCTCCTTCTTGAGCAAGGGCGCTATTAAAGAATTACTTCCGATACTTCTGTTTATACACTGTGTGTGTACAGGGTTTTTCAGTACAGCAGTGACACACTGTGTTTGTATTGGTCAGCTCCCCTGATCCGCAACAACACATTGTGGTTGTATTGGTGTGTTTTCCACGTGCTCTTATGCATAAATTCTCCTATGTCAGACACGGTGTTGTTCCTCTCATGCAGAGGATAAGGCAACCATGTCTCTGAGAGAGGGTTCTCTCTCTCTCCATAGTGAGTATGTTACTCCGAATTTGTCGAGAAACTCGAGGTTACGTTGTAACCCCGGTTTCCTTAGAATTCAGAGTGACATAGTCAGAGAACTATCTATGAATCGGAACCAACTGGTTTTCTATTCGTAATATTTTCTGGTGGAAAAGAAGGGGGGGGGGTACGACCCATTCTGAATCTGAAGGGTCTCAATAAATACTTTGGTCAAAGAGCGGACCTCTGTCTCCGCCATTTTGGAGGGACAGATGCCCCCTTTGCCGTACCGCCTCACGGACTACAGGCCTCGTTCGCCACTAACGAGCGACAAAGCACTCCCTACGGGGAGGACGACTTTGTCGACGCTCCGTCCGGAGCCGTTGGGCTCAGACGAGAGGGCGACGGCCAAGGTAGGCTTATTTCGGACGGCCCCATTTGTCAGAGTGACAGCGCCGTTGGTTTCCATGGAAACAGACAGGCTGCGCTGGCGGACAAACCGGATGCTGACGTCAGGCGAGGTCCCCGTGACCGGTCACGTGACCCCGCCGGGTCCTAACGGACCCTTAGTACCTCTACTGCCTCGAGCGGTCACCTCAGGGTTAGCACCGCTGGCGGCAGTGGCAGCGTCGCTGGTCCCCATGGCAACGCACACAGGGTTAGCGCTGCTAGCACCAGTAGTAGCGTCTTTGGTCCCCATGGCAACGCACACACAAAAACCGGTTCCCTTGGAAACGGATTTCAACGTTTCTTGGCTCATGGTGATTTAGCCTTGACTAGCTTGTTAGCTGCTAGGTTTGCATAACCTCCAGTCAGGCTACTGTTGCTTCAATTGGCGGCGAACTGGCCTCACTAACAACAACACATTGCAGTGTTGTTTTTTGGTGCAGCGCATAGCCAGCCCCGCTAAAGCAACACCACGGTGGCCACCTACCACCGCTACCCTTCCACGGTCTCTGACGGCCCCGCATGTGCGGGTCCGCTGGATCACGTGGCGACATCACCGGTCCAGTTGGAAACGTGTGCGTTGTCCGCACTGGGTGACATCAGAGCCCCTACTAACTCGCTTGCTGAGGCAGCTTGTTGGAGAGTTTGCAGTCCGGAACTGTTTACTATCCCGGTACTTCAGTGGTACACTGTGTGTGTAGGGGTTTTTCAGTACATCAGTGACACACTGTGGTTGTACTGGTCAGCTCCCCTGATCAACAACAACACACTGTGGTTGTACTGGTGTGTGACCCTCTTTGCGGACGGTGCGTTAAGGAGATGGGTGGACCAGCATTGTTCAATGCTTGTTTCCACGTTCCTTTCTATCCACCACGGTCAGGAGGTGGCGCGGCACACCGACGTGACCGTTTACCCACTTGACGTCGCGGGGTTTTTCACCGTCACCGTCCGTCGAGCGTCTTGGTCCCGTCTCAGCGGACCACCTTCATAGGGGATCTCGCTGGGCTAGACCAGGCTCACGGCGCGTCTGTCCCGGGCGGGATAGACAGCTTTTCGGCCTATGGTCTTCGACTTGAGGCGACAAGTCACATACAGGCTATGCGTGCAGGCGACGGGTCTCATGACTTCGGCCTTACACCCGTTTCATTTGGACAAGCCCCACATGTGACCTTTTTTCCCCGGAGGTGGATGTGGGCTCTTGGAGCCCCGTCCACCTGAGGTTATCGGAAGGTCCGGGTATCCCCACGGTGTGTGGACACGCTTAGATCGTGGTCAGATGCAGCCCTTCTGTCCAAGGGGTCAGAATGGGGGCTGTGGTCTCGCGGAAGGTCATTACCACGGACGCCAGCCTCACAGGAGGGGTGCCGTCCACGAGAGCCGCTCGGCCAGGGGGGTGTGGGGTCCCAGTCTACAGACGGCCCACATCAACTACCTGGAGCTGATGACGGTCTTCTTCTGACGGTCAGACTTTGCAATGCTCGGGTTTCGAGGTTGTCATGTCCTGGTCAGAACCGACAACACCACGACCGTGTGCTATGCCAAAAAGCAGGGAGGCCTGGCCTCTCCAGTGTTGGACAGGCTAGCTGGCGATCTGACGCTGTGGTGCGACGCGCGCCTTACGTCAACCAGAGCCTCACAGGTACCGGGCCTCCTGAACAGCGGAGCGACTGTGTTGTCCAGGGGCATTTTTGGTACGCAGATTGGCCTCTCCTCCGGAGATAACAAGCCAGATCTGGGCCAGGTTGGCCGACTGAACTGCTTTATGCATTCCCGTCACTGGAGTTGGTCCTCTCAACTTGGAGAGGGTCAGACTCCACGGACTGTCAGTGCCACTGGTGGCACTGGCGTGTGGCGCGTGGAGGTTAGGAATAATCCTCTCCTCTACAACGAGCCCTGGGCCCTCCCCCCGATCAGAGATCTGCTACGGCAGGCAGGGGTCGGGATTTTCCACAAGCAACCTCAGGACCTAGACCGGTGGGCTTGGCCCGTGAGGGGGGGACCTTGACTTCTTATGGCCTGCCCCCTGAGGTGGTAGCTACCATCCAGGGGGCGAGGGCCCTTTCCACGAGGTCTGCGTACGACGACAGGTGGAACCTGTTCGTGTCATGGTGTCTGAGTCAGTCACCGCCGGTTGAGGCCTTCCGGGCCTCGGTACGCAGCATCCTCATGTTCTTGCAGGACAAATTGAACCAAGGTCTGGTTTTCTCGACGGTTAAGGTGTACCAGGCGGCCATTTCCGCTTGTCACGTGGGTTTCGATGACATGACGGTTGGCCGACATCCGCTGGTGCGTAGTTTTATGAACGGTGCCAGGCGGGCCAGGCCGGTCTCTAGGCCTCTGTTCCCGGCCTGGGACCTGGCGGTGGTGCTGGGGGCGCTTTGCCTCCCACCGTTCGAGCCTTTTCACTCTATGGATCTGGAGATCATTAGTCTCGAAACGGTTCTTGTGGTTGTTTTCACTACAGCTACACGGGTCAGCGACATACATGCGCTCTCAGTAAGTTCGGAGTGCATGAGGTTCTTGGGAGACGACAGCAGGGTTTGGTTAAGCCCAACATGGCGTTTGTTCCCAAGAACGGAATGGTGACCCAGACACCGGTTGAGCTGATAGTTTTTCATCCGCCTCCTTTCGCTTCTGCAGAGGATAGGCGGCTGCACTGTCTCTGCCCAGTGAGGGCGTTGAAGCTCTACTGCCAGAGGACGGCGGTCGGCCGGTCGTCGTCGCAACTTTTTGTCTCCTTCGGCCCAGATGGTCGGAGGAAGGCAGTGACTAAGGCGACGCTTTCTAGATGGAGTTTGGATGCCATTAGGCTGGCCTACGTCAGTAGTGGCGCTCCAGTTCCAGAAGGACTGAAGGCTCACTCTACTAGAGGCGTGGCTACTTCCTGGGCCCTCTCCAGGGAAATGTCGGTCCAGGAGGTGTGCGCGGCCGCAAACTGGTCGTCTCCATCAACTTTTTTTCTACAGCCTGGATGTGGCAGCGGCGTCAGTGGCGCACGCTGTACTGGACATAGCGGCTGTCTCTAGTTAGGGTAGGGGAGGTTAGGCAGGTCTTTTGTGTAACCCGCCTTTTTTCCCTTCTCTACCTTCCTTCTCTTGAGTCCCCTCGGAACCACCGTTGGTAGGTTTCCAGGGGAGGAGGCCCTGTTTCCTTGTTTTCACTTATGGGTCAGACTTGTGTCTGTTCATTAGATGAATAGGCAGACTTGGTCTGTCAGGGTCCTTTTCTTTCAATTATATACCGCACCCCGGCCCGGAGGGCTGGGGCGCCCGTGAGGCCGAAGGTCACGTCCATGGGGACGGGGCCTTATGGCTAGGGGGCGTGCGGACCTGAGAGGGTTTTCGGTATGGCTATAAGCCCCAGGGGGGTTTATGTATCCCATAGTGAGTATGTTACGGAGAATTAGACAAGAAACTCAGGGTTACGGATGTAACCCCGGTTTCTTTAGAATTCGGAGTAACATACTCACCTAACACCCCTGTTTGTGTGCATCTGCATGCAGAGAGCGTGTTAAAGAGGATGAGCCACGTCACGCAAGAGGTTTTATACCTCTTCCGGTCTACCGGACACGTGACATACCCTTCTCAGCCAATGAATGGCCCGGGAGTTTATGGTATGTAGCTCTGCATCAACGCCAGGGGGCGCTGATATCCCATAGTGAGTATGTTACTCCGAATTCTAAAGAAACCGGGGTTACATCCGTAACCCTGAGTTTCTGCCCGACAGCAACGATATAGAGCTTAAGTGGCTGGCTGGCAGCACCCCCACTGTCTTTTTTTTTTTTTACCTGTAACAGGGGTTCTTGATGGCCTCCTCGGGGGAGATGTACATGTAGGGCGACAGCGGCTTGTCGACGAACGCCCCGAAGCCCATGCGCAGGTTGCTGGTGGTCCGGTTCATGGCGTCGGCCAGGGCCCGGCCCAGGGTCCGAAGGCGGAACAGGTCGTCCTTCATGGAGAAGGACAGGTCCATGAGGTAGTAGAGGTCCACGGGGTAGTCCTCCACCTGCTTGACCTTCACCGTGAAAGTCTGGGCGTCATCTAGGACATGGTGGGGAGGGGAGAACTTTACTTTATTTGTTTATTTACGGGACAGTGCATGTTAACCCATTAAAGGACGACTTCACCGATTTTCAACCTATCTTCATATAATAGGTCCTCACTAATACTCATGATTAAAAAAAAATCGACTTGGTCTGTGTCTCATAGGAGGGCTGTGGACAGTCCAGAAACCGTCTACCAGTGACATCATCGTTAGGCATGATTTTTTTTTCCAACAAGATTTCAAATGTTTTATTTATATTTTTATTAACACGAGAACAATGGCTTCTTTTATTGCATTGCAACTTTCCAGGAATAGAAAGCCTGCAGTTTCTATTAGCTTGGATTCCCCATTGATGATGTCACTGGTAGACGGGACTCTGAACTGTCCACAGCCCTCCTCTGAGACACAGACCGAGTAGAAAGAAATGGTACCATTTTATCATGAGTATTAGTGAGGACCAATTATATGAAGATAGGTTGAAAATCGGTGAAGTCGTCCTTTAATACCCGGTTCTACAAATGTCTTCTAAAAACAGTTTTCTGAAAAAACATAGGTTTCTATATCAGTAGGTCTGAAACTTTTTCATGTCAAGGACCACCAAAATTATATGCATCGTTCCAGGGACCCCCTGAAGCAGAGATTTGAGTTACTACGCTTCAAGCAGATATAACTCGGCTTTTCAAATGTGAAGAGCCAAGTTATCGTGCCTTTCCAAATGAGCATGCACTCCGAACGGCCATTCTCAGCTAGACCTTTCAAATGAGTCTGTGCTTTAACCACTTGAAAACCAGCGTCCATATTCTGGGGGGAGCATTAGCCAAAAATAGCAGATCGGCTTTTTTTGGCAAAGAGATTTGGTGTAGACGGAAATATTGTCTACAAAGTACAGTTGTTGTCCAGTTCGCTATAAGACTAGAGGGGTTTAAGTGGTTAAAATGCATTAAAATGCAACAATAACAATTTTGACCCCAGAAAAATTACTGTGCTGTATAGAATAATTGCTAAGAAAACAGTTGATTGTAGCAGCTATATAGACGACGCAGCCCCACCTGGTCTCAGGGTGATGTGGAGCCTCTGAGGTTGGATCTGGGTCACGTCGGCCGTGGCCCCCGCTGCCTTGTTGCTGAGGGTCCGGTTCTCCTTGACATCCAGACTGCTGGTGGGGAACTCCAGCGCTCTTTTAGAGCAGCCGGCGGCCAAGAGCTTGTTCTTGAGGTCACAGCGGGACGAGCCGGCCACCCCATGCCCAAAGTCCTGATGGAGACAACCAAGGAAGTGGTCAGTATAAAACATCTCACACCACGACTTGTGTACTTATTTTCAGTTGCTAAATCTTTTTTTCATTCCAGTGTTAATTTTGACAGCTAATTTTGTCATAGTCATCTGAATTTCTAGTCTAGTTTTAGTTGACAAAAAATTTTACAATTTTAGTCAACTAAATCTACAGTTGATTTAGTTGATAAAAATGTGTTTTGGGGGTGCGTGAGGGCGTCATAATGCCTGATTTATCCTTGGCTATGTGCCGAAAATAGTCGATCTATAAGCTCACAACGTGTCGCAGACCCGTAGTTGTGAGTGCGACACTAAGTGCGACGCTAAGCATAAAATGACTTGTCTTAGTTCTACTGGATCTCTTCTTGTCCCTCCCTAACACAGTTTTTTATTTGTTGACGAAATTGTCAATATATTTAGTCATAGTTTTAGTCATCATATCTTAGTTTTTGTCAGTGAAAAAAGATAGTCGACGAAGATTTTTCGTCATAGTTTTAGTTGACGAAATTAACACTGCTTTATTCATTTTCTGCTCCATCTATTTCATATTCCGGGCAGCTTTAATGGCCCAGTTCCCCTCTGGGATCAATAAACCATGTTATGTATAGGAATAGATCTTTCTTGTGCATGGGTTAAGAACTTGAATGCTTCTGGGTTGGAGGTAACTGATCTCTTCAGAACAATACTCTTCACCATAGTCAGACACCAGAGAACTCAAGCCTGATTTATAACTTCACGTACGCCGTTTCTCGTGCCAAAAACGAGTACATCTACAAAACATTCACAACGTGTCGCATCGCGCCACATTGTGAGCACGTAGTTTTCTGAATAGCAAATAAGCAGACTTTGACAAATGAAATTAGTGTTGACATATAAAGTAGCTTTATTTCTATGTTAGATCATATTTACACAGTGGCCAATTGCTCTGACATCACACTCATGGTAGGAAACCCCAC
>NC_137617.1:11406833-11414333 GCF_963280865.1 Gymnoscopelus braueri | reverse complement strand
ATCCTGGACGGGACACCTGATGTAACACTCATGTGGTGGAGTCAGCTCTGGTAAGACTCATTTAACTCCCCCCTCTGTCTGCCTCTCTCTCTCCCCCCCTGTCTCCCGCCCTCTTTCTGTCTGTCTGTCTGTCTGTCTGTCTGTCTGTCTGTCTGTCTGTCTGTCTGTCTGTCTGTCTGTCTGTCTGTCTGTCTGTCTGTCTGTCTGTCTGTCTCTCTGTGTGTCTCCCTCTGTGTGTTTGTGTCTCCCTCTGTGTGTGTGTGTGTCTCTCTCTCTCTCTCTCTCTCTCTCTCTCTCTCTCTCTCTCTCTCACACACACACACACACACACACACACACACACACACACTCACACACTCACACGCGCGCACAGTGCACACTGTCTGCACACTACAGCACCAAATACAGTAAAGTGTCCATAATGTTCCCCTCCCCAGTGAGGACTAAAGTCATAATGCTACTGGGTGCAAATGGGTGGAGCTGGGCGTTCTCTTCAAGTGCCATTAAGTGCAGCATCCGCTAATAGCAACATTTCCCATTAAAAAAGTCCAATATTTGAACTGAAAATAAACAATAAGGACCTGGAGACTATATAAATATTGAGCATAATAACAATAATGATAATGATAATGATAATAATAATTATTATTAATATAACTTATAATAATAATAATAATAATAATAATAATAATAATAATAATAATAATAATAATAATTATTATTATTATTATTATTATTTAACAAATGTTATTTTTTGCTTAGTTGGTTGGTTTGTTAAAGTTAGGCATTGACAGGGGATGTTGGGGGGGGAGACATTTGCAATATAATGTCAAAATCACACCTATATAACGGGCAACACTGACCAATATCCTATGCAAGAAGAGTGGGCACTGGGCACTATTGCTATTTTGTCCAAAATGTTAAAAAATAAAATATCTGAAAAATAGATATGGTATACATGATTTGAACATGCACAGTAGGCCTACATCATTATCAGACTTAAACTGACCCTTCTTGTTTATGCCCAAAATGATTGGATAGGCTACAGGTTTAGCAATTTGTAGCAACTGTAGAAATATTAGACCTTAATTGTGAAATGTTCAATCATGTTCTAATCATGTATACTTTACATTACTTAAGAACGTTTTACATTTTGAACACATTTTTACATCGAGGTGCCTGTGCCTGGTGCGTGGTGCCCACTCTTCCGAGACGGGTATTGATGCAGGCTGGAGTGTCATGTCTCATACACTCTTGACTCTTCCTGTTACCGAGCACAGTTTGGTTTTACTTTGGTATGCACTGCCCCCCAGTGGAGATTTTCATTAAGACAATGTTATGTTGTCAATACAGGTTCTATTGTCTTGTGGTGTGGATTCATGTATTTATTTTAAATTGCCTGTATATAATTCTTCCACATTGAAGCGAAAGACGAATTATCACTTTTTTTGGGTTGTTGTTATGATTGCAAAGACAGACACTAATGTTAAATCTAACTATAAATGAATCCATGTAGTGTATCCTATAGTTTAATTTAGTTTAAAAGCAGGTTAAGGAGTTTATATGATAGATGTTCTTATTTTTTTACCCCCTTTTCTCCCTTTTTCAACCCAATTTAGTCGTTATGCCAATTATTTCCTCCCCAAACACATTTGTGTGTTGTCACTGCTGTTGTATCCTACTGACTCACCTGCCAGTGAGGAGCCTCACCGGGAGGACATAGAGCCTCCGTCCTACTCCTCCTGTGCAACACTCCCTAGTCCCTGCTGACAGGTGCCGCCCATTGACTGTAAGTGCCGCCTCAGCCATAGTAGTAAGTTCATAGTAGTATTACGGCTAAATTCTGTTCTAGGGCGCGTTTCCCCTTTAAAGTTGCGTCACAGCTCTGGGAGAGGTCTTGAGGTCACCTTTTCACCTAGCTCTGCAAAATGTCTAAATTGTAAATGTAATTGTAGGTATTTTGTTATTGTCTAACACTGCAGTTGACAAGCTGTGACCTGAAAAGCCCTGATGTTTTGTTTACCGTCTTAAGTTCAAATCGAGGTTCAATTTATAAGCTCTTCATGATGAAAGCACCTGTGCGTCCATTCCCACATTGTCATCGAGTGTCATCAAGTAATACACATAAAATATAAATTCATCACAGCTTAGCAATACATTCCTGATCTTGTCCCTGCTTGTCACTCCTAATGAGAATTGAGAATTCACTTGAACACACTAGACATCTAACACAGGAGGATAGCCAATATGCTGAATTGAGACAGATATGAAAACAAGATTGGACAAGAAGACTTACAGTACAACACAAGTTACACAACATGACACACACAAGTCCAAAAAAATGAACAGTAACCTAAACTAAAGGCCCAGGCACTGAATGAGAAGCAACAGTGACATTTAGAGGACAAGCAGTGAACCGCACAGGAGTTGTTACAAAGTTTGTCAGCCTTTTCATTTCCAAATAGATTATACTACAATAATTAATTTGTAATACTGTAGGCTACTGCATCACACTGGTCCCCCAGTGCAATCAATCATCTGGAATCTGGAATGGCACCCCCTCTTGTCAACCCAAAGCCGTTAACGATAACCACTTGAACCCCAGCGTTCATATTCTGGGGGATTAGACAAAAATAGTAGATCTACAAGCTGAGCTTTTAGATCGGCTATTTTTGGCGAAGAGATTTGGCGCAGACGGGAAAAAGAGGTCCAAGTACAGAGCCACCTTAGGTCCAGTTTACTAAGTCTAGAGGGTGTAAGTGGTTAAGTGGTTCAGATTCAACTTTATTGTCACATCACAGGTTTA
Organism: Gymnoscopelus braueri; assembly: GCF_963280865.1. Classification (NCBI taxonomy): domain Eukaryota; kingdom Metazoa; phylum Chordata; class Actinopteri; order Myctophiformes; family Myctophidae; genus Gymnoscopelus; species Gymnoscopelus braueri. The sequence continues at coordinate 11,411,527 of NC_137617.1, read as the reverse complement.
CAGGTGTAGAAATGCGTGTTAAATTACAATCAATCAAGCAATTCCAAGAAGGAAAGGGGTAGATAATATAGGAAAAATATCAACAAGGAAAACATGTCATATACAGTATGTCATATGATCAATATCCTAATATAATATGAGCAATGTCAACATACATAAAGTGCATGGTTAAAAACACAGTCCCTTGTGTAGTCTCTTGTGCACGTGAGACATCACTTAGTAGTAGATATCAAACATGCCAGTGTATACAAAAGTGACATACTTGACTTTTAATCCTCTTTATCCCGCTCAGGGTCATAGGGCGCTCACCAGAGCTCTCCATCTCACTCGTTCAAGTGGGAATGGTTGCTTCTGGTTTCAGATTCTGCAGTGATAGAAGTACTCAAATTCTTTACTTAAGTAAAAGTATTAATACCATATTGTATAAACAGTCTGTTACAAGTACAAGCTTGGTATTAAAAATGTACTTGAGTAAAAGTACAAAAGTATTAGCATCAAAATGTACTTAGAGTACCAAAAGTAAAAGTACTAATTATGCAGAAGGTCCCATTTCACAAGTATTTCACAAGTATAACTCAACTAAGTATGACTGAGGCCTCAAGTCTCCCAGGCAAAGGATTATACAGCCCCAGACCACACAGGGCCAGACATTACACAGCAGTGGCTTGTGTAGCCTACAAGCCGCCCGGCCAACTCTTGCCACTGTGTGAAGGCGCGAGTGCCGACACCACTAGCAGAAGTGACAGTACACAAATACATACAATTACAATTTAGGCATTTAGCAGACGCTCTCATCCGATTTACGCTCTTAAGCTTGCTTACGAGTGATAAGCAAGGTGAATAATCTCATACATTGAATGCTGAGAGAGCAGTGTAGTAGCTCAAGAAACTAGTATACCAGGTAAACCATGATCCTAACCTAATATACACATACACAATGATAATAATAATGATCCCAATCCAATCTGGGCCTCTGTGTCGACAGACAAGATAAGGTGGTGACACGTTCAGATTCATCACCAGTTTAAACTCTTTTCGTTCAACAGCTGTCAAGATATAAATAATATTATTATGAAGTCCTTCAGTCCGTCACAAGAATAGCACATCAGGGAGGTCAGGTGAAATTTCAGTGGGTTCCAGCACATAGATATAGAAACCTAGATACCTCATTGGCCGCTGCAGTTCATTGGAGCGACTTGTATCGCGGCCGGCCGCCATATTAGAGGGGGCACGCTTCCTGACTCCTGGCCAATCACAGCGCGTCTTTTCCGGGACTTGTCAGAATCTAGTTGTATAAAAATATCCTGTTGTATTTTTATTTTATTTATTTATTTATTTATATTTTTAATCAATGCAAATCAGTATCGGTAAAGCAGAGGTTAAATATGTAGAAATCAACCAAATGTGGCAAGGAAGGAAGGTGTGATAGAGAGGGGAAAGTGAGGCATCTTTATCACATTCAAGAGAGTGTGAAGGTTAGTAGGGTTGGTAGAGGAGAGAGGAAACAGTGTTGACAAGGTTAAGGTCGGGGCACTGGGCACTACATGAAACACTGACCGTGGTAGGAAATATCAGACAGGCTTGTGTGAGGAATGTCAGGAAGAGGAGTCAGTGGAGCGCCGTAGTTCTGAGCTGCAGACGGTATGGGACAGAGAAAGATGATTACTGAGTATGGGAGAGAGAGTGCAGGTCAGAGTACTGTAAGGGAACTGTACATACGCATACTGCAGGTACAGTATATGTGAGTGTGAGAGAATTAGACTGTAAGTATTTTGTATCATACAGTGATAAATGCTCCACCAATAAACTGGATGCCAACCACTGTAGAAGAAAATAATAGTGAAAGCTGATCTCTAGATTGGCTATTTTTACAGTGCGGCTGTGCGTATGGCCTTTTTAGTTTTGGCCAGCAGTTACACTTATTTCCTGTGTCATCTACAAACTTAAACTGTGATGACAGGGAGGGATGTCAGAGTGCCAGAGCTAGTGTGAATTGTAATTGCTTGTACACCACTGAAGAGTGCAAATTCTGATTTCACCCTATTGCCTCAAAAATTACAAAGACAAAAGGAATGCTTGTACACCGACACAAGGGTCAGTGAATTCAAGTTCCTCGGGGTACACATCACTCAAGACCTTAAATGGTCAACACACACCACACACGTGACAAAGAAGGCCCAACAACGCCTCCACTGCCTCCGGCAGCTGAAAAAGTTCAGTGTCAGCCCCAGCATCCTCAGGTCCTTCTATAACAGCACGGTCGAGAGTGTGCTATTGTACTGCTGTACTGCTTGGTATGGCAGTTGCACTGCACTCGACAGGGGGGCCTTGCAGAGGGTGGTGAAAGCGGCCCAGCGCATCATTGGAGGTGAACTCCCATCCCTCCAAGAACTCTTTGAAAAAAGATGCATTGCCAAAGCAGATCGGATTATCAAAGACACTTACCACCCCAGCCATAAACTCTTCAAGGCCTGCAGAAACCCTCGCCCTGGCAAACGGTTTCTTAGCCTCCCAAGTACCACCAATAGGACACTAAACAGCTTTTTCCCCACGGTAGTGAGACTGCAAAATAAGCAGTAGTGTAGGACTGGCTGTACACTCTGGACACACTGGACTTAATTATTGTTGTTTATCTTTTATCTATTTATTAATATGAGTGTCGTCAGGTTTTTCAATTAAACGATCTTAAAGTTTTTTTGCACTCTCAACTGCTGTTGTTGTTTTAAGCTGCAATATAATGTTTTTCACCCACTGTTTTACTTGTAATTCATGTGATGTGACAATAAAGTTCTATTCTATTCACAATAAAGGGAATGCCCACAGAGTTGCAAACATATTATTATTTAATGATCCATAGTGACAAAATTCAAAAGTGCTATCAAAAGGGTGTACCCTTTAGTCTTCTTGGTCTTTTGTTTGGCTTGCATATCTGACCACGATACCTTTTCGGACAATTCAACAAGAGCGTAAACTGTTCTCTAATCTTTGTTGAGACTCAAAAAATGACAAAGCAGCAAAAACACACACAAAAAACACCCTTTGCTTCTCTCCCACCCACACACTCCTTTACACACATCTGTTTCCTGAAGTCCTCTTCCATCTTTTCCATAACTGTCTGTCCCTTTGCCCAAAGCACGCTTTATTTCTACATTTATTGCTGATACAGATCAAATGGGCGTAGTTTCTGTTTCAAAAAGTTTCTATTCTCAAAGATCTTATGCTTTGCAGCCATGTATGCCCTGGTGCAGTGCAGTTGGTAGTAGCACATTCCTGTATACTTAAGGGCCTCGTCTTTCTATTTCTTCTGTTCCATTGCTTGGAACTTTCTTTCTTTTTTTTGTGGGCTCACTGATTTCTTCCCCGCTCACGTTATTTTTTCTTTTGCTGCTGGTAGTCATGGCTGCCAGTTCCCACCTGATGTTGTGTGGGAGTCCCGCCTGCTCCGAACCATAATGAATAACTGTTAGCATGCATAATGTCTTCAGACTAGGACATAAGTCTAAGATGTACAGGTCATTGGATGCATATCCTCCAAAGAGGCTGATACAATCTCCCACCATGCAACAGCACATTCTAGTGTGTGTGTCCGTCTCACTCAGCCAAGCTAACATTGGTCAAGCTTCACGTGACACGTGACAATATGTTGTCACCAATGCTTTGATTGGCTAGCGAGACGCATGATGAATATTTTTTAAAGTGAGCTTCCATCAGCCAAGCTAACATTGGTCAAGTGACACGTGACAATATGTAATATAAATAGGTAAGACAGGATTAATCAGGAACAGTACTGGCGGAGACCTGTGCTCCGAGGAGCACATTTTCTAGTTTCATTTCATTTTATTTTGTTTCGCACATGGTAGTGTATTACAGTACATATAGTTCATATCATAGGATATTAATTAATTAAATCCAATAGCGAAAAGGAACAGGCAGAAGAATAAATTCTTATTGATATCTGACCCCTATCCAGTTTTAAAAAAAGATATACTTGATGATCGGCGCATACAACCAGTACTTGCACTAGATGCAAGTTTAAACAAAACCAAAATCCCAAATAAAACAAGCAAAACAAGCAAAACAAAACGAGCAACAAAATGAGCAACAAATGAACAATTAAACGTATATAGTAAACAACTCCAAAGTCCAATCCTTTCTTATTCATCTTCTTCATATTGTCTAATAATTTTACTTTTTATAAAAATAAATAAATTGATAGATATTTGTACAACCTTTTATACCCTTGGGTTCAACCGTCGTCCAGATAAAGGTATCTGAATTGAATTTCCACATATCATTGAAGGTCTGAGTCATGTTGTGGCCACCGATTATGTACAGTTCTCCATTGTAGGCAAAGGCTGAATGACAACAGCGTCCCTCTGGATGAAGCTGAACGGAAGGCGTGCTCAGCCAGCAGTTGGTCTCTGTGTCAAACGCTCTGATGTTGTTGTTGTATAATAGTTAGTAGTTGTGTTGTGTAGTTATGTAGTCATAGTGTTGTAGTTGTAGCTCCCAAATACAAACATGTTTGTCCCAATGATGGTGGCAGAGCGCTCACATGATGTAACAGCCGGAGTGCCCCTGGTGTTAATCGAAGACCAGACCATTGTGCCGGTATCCAACTTGTGGATGTCATAGTGCGTCCAGTCAGCTGGGTGTAACCTCCAGTGGTGGAAAAAGTACTCAAACGTTTTACC
>NC_137617.1:11394333-11401833 GCF_963280865.1 Gymnoscopelus braueri | reverse complement strand
GGATAGAGGGCAGGAGAAAAGAGAGAGTTTAGTCAAAGCTAGAGGGGCACTATGGTTTGACGTGAGAGAGGTGTGTAGATCCACAGGAGCACAGAGAGGGAGAGAGAGAGAGAAAGAGAGAGAGAGAGAGAGAGAGAGAGAGAGAGAGAGAGAGAGAGAGAGAGAGAGAAGAGGGCGAAGGGAGGGCTTGGAAGCGGACTGACACAGGGTGAGAGAGAGAGAGAGAGAGAGTCAGGTAGCCTCAGGGCAGTCCAGCAGCTCCTCTCTCAACATACCCCCTCTCCTCTCCTCTCCTCTCCTCTCCATCCACTCCAGCACTGTGGAACCTTGGGCCAGGGGGGAGCAGCATGCTGTGGGGTGCAGGCTGGCTGGGCGCTCTGCTGCTGGGCCTGGCGGGCCACCTGGCCCGCGCCTCCGGGCCGGAGTTCCAGCATCACCGCTACGAGGACCTGGTCCGCGCCCTGTTCGCCGTGCAGAGCGAGTGCCCCTACATCACCCGCATCTACAGCATCGGCCGCAGCGTGTTGGGGCGCCACCTCTACGTGCTGGAGTTCAGCGACAACCCGGGCATCCATGAAGCGTGTAAGAAAGAGCCTCATTTACTTGTTTAACCACGTTAACCTCATTATGGTTGAGCTTGAGTCCATCAGGGCTCTATACTAGAGTTACTACTACTGTTATTGTGGGCAAAGCTTTCGCTGAAAATAGCAGATCGACAAGCTCACACCTGGGCGTTGTGAGCTTGTCGATCTGCTATTTTCAGCGAAAGCTTTCCCCACAATACGGATGCTGGTGTTTAAGTGATTAATTCTATTACATGAGATGAAACGTGTATTAACCCTAACCCTTATTGAATCATCATTCATTCATTGATATGCATACAGTATCTGTCTGTACATGCATGCACTATTCAAGGCTTCTGGGATGTGCAGCAGCACTTTACTTTTCCCTCATGTCAGAAGTGTTGGAAAGTAATTGAAATAGGTTATGTGAACCCCTAAAGTTAGGTTAGTGAACCCTCCATATTTTCAGCGGTGACATTATGCGGTTCGATTCTTGTCCTCGAAACATCAACAAACAACACTAGCTCTTGTAGTAAAGTGCATTCCTGTCAAATGGATCTTCTCTTTTGTTTTTTGCACTTCTTGCTGTGGGGTGTGAGAACTGCTGCTGCTGCTGGCTGCCTGGAGACAAGAGCTGTCAGTGGGGGTTGACAAGATGAAATACAAGATTGTGGCTCTCTGGCTCCGCGAAGTTTAGATTCTGTGGAGTGTGTTATTCTGTGGCTTAATAGCGGAGTAGGAAAAAGCAGAGTCGGGGCCCAAGCTGGCTCCTTGCCCTGCGCTATTACTAGGAAAACATCAGTGGAACGACATTTGTGGAAAGACTTTCAGAGTACTTCATTGGGAGTGAGTGGGGGTTTTCGTTTCGGGATTGTTCTCAGAAGGGGTAGCAACAAAAAAACATGCAGGCTACCCCTTCAGGACATCTGTGATTCATTTGAAGCTTTGTTATCTGTTCAAACACGCCCGGCGGCGATGCTTTCAACAGCTGAGGAGGGTGACAGCTTCACAGTTTACAAAGTGTCACTTTGAGTCAACAGTTAGTTCTGAACGAAAATTCGTATTATTTGCTTTTCTTTTTGCTTTGGCCATATGTACACACAGATAGAAAGAATGACAAACATTTTATGTGATGCAGTTGCCATGTGCTGCAAATGTGGAAACCTCATAGCTCTCTGGTCACAGTGACACGCAACTTGCAGTAAAACATCTCGCTTTTCAACCAGCGAAGTCGAGAAAAAATAAAAAGGAGGAGAAAAAAAAGCTTGATGATGTCTGCGAGATTTCTACAGGGCCTGTAGTGCCTTTTGGCTGAGGGCTGAGCTAGCTCATTTTTTTCAGCTCCCCTCTCTCTTGCACAAGTAGCGGCTTCCTCTGCCAGAATAGAAGGATGTGTACGTGTTCCCGCGGCAAGGTGACCGGGGGGCTGAAAAACAGGAACCAATGCCGCTGACGGAGGGGAACCACGAGAGAGAGGTCTGGCGTGGGTTGACCCCTCCGCTGTCGCACACAGGAAGTCAATGTCGTTCACATGCTGCTGAGTGCAGGCTTTCTTTTTATAAACATAGAGGAGAGTGGACAATCACCTTTTGCCTTATGCTTCCCTGTTTAATTTATTGACACAAACACTATGCACTCCTTACCAATAAGACAGCTTTAAAGGGAGACAGTGTATAAGGGGAAGACGGGCAGTAGGAAAGCTGAGAGACAAACAGTGTAGGGGAGACGTGCAGTAGGTAGGCTGAGAGACAAACAGTGTAGGGAAGACAGGCAGTAGGAAAGCTGAGAGACAAACGGTAGGGGAGACGGGCAGTAGGAAAGCTCAGAGGGAGACAGTGTAGGAGAGACGGGCAGTAGGAAAACTGAGAGGGAGACAGTGTAGGAGAGACAGACAGTAGGACAGCTGAGAGGGAGACAGTGTAGAAGAGACAGACAGTAGGACAGCTGAGAGGGAGACAGTGTAGGAGCGACAGAAGAAACATATAGGGAGACAGTGTGAGACAGACAGTAGCACAGCTGAGAGGGAGACAGTGTAGGAGAGACAGAAGAAACATAGAGGGAGACAGTGTAGGAGAGACAGAAGAAACATAGAGGGAGAAAGTGTAGAAGAGACAGACAGCAGGAACGCTGAATGGGAGACTGTAAGAGAGACAGAAGAAACACTGAGAGACAGACAGTGTAGGAGAGACAAGCCGGACAGAGGGAGAGAGGATGTGGTGAGGTTTGATCCAAGGCTATAGGGAGGATACATGTGTTTCCAGAGACCAGTATACAACATGCTCACTGGGCACAGAGCTGTCTCCCCAGGGCATCCTCTCTCCCATTCCTCACACAGACCGTCGCTGTCCGGCAGAAACCTCGTATCTCCATATTTCGTCATAGTACAGCGTCACACAAAAATAGCAAAAATAGCAGCTCTGCAAGCTCACAACGGGCCACGTTGTGAGCTTGTAGATCTGCTATCTAATGAACATTTTGAAGAGAAATAGCTAAATAATAACTACACTGGATCCAACGGAACAACAGGTTATTATTATTTCTTTTTTTATTATTTATTATTTTCTGAAAAGTAGCAGTTTTGGAAATACAAGGTTTCCACCCGACAGTGACGAGACACTGTTTTCTAAGCCCTAGACTCAGTTGGGCCCTTTTTGCATAAAAGTTGCTGGAGGTGCAATTTTTCTTTTTTTTAAATACAGTTATGAATGATTCTCATTCATAAGGCCAATTAAAAGCCCCCAAAGCCACAGCCTTCTTTAGGAATGTGAATTAATCAGACTGTCATCACTTTTTTGGCACAGGGATCCTTTGGAAAGTAAACGTTGTTGAGCATGGCGGGGTTTCTCTCTCCGCACTGAAGAAGAGGCACCAAATCACTATCATGTTGGAAAGAAAGGCATCAATCAGCTGACCAAATACAGCGTTAACTGGATCAGGGCAAGGTCTCAGACAAAGTCCTGCGTGAGACTGCTGGGTCTAGCTATATATCATCACTGTCGGGCCGGAAATATTGCTTGTCCAAAACGGTTACTTTTATGGAAAAAACAACCTGTGTTCCAATGGACCCATTGTAGTTATTACTACAGATTCAAGTACACAATTGTTCCTTTTAACTTCTTTTCAAATATGATGCTTTGTATGGTTTGTAATGTGAACCTTTCAGTAATATCTATAAAAGATGCATCATTATTATTAGTCACAAGCTCTTGTTAATACTTTCCATTGGTAAAATTAGTGCAAAACCCACAAACACACTTAAAGGGATAGTTCACCCCCAAAATGACTTTTTCTCTATCGATAAGTCTAATATTTTTTATTTTTGGTCACATTCCTAAGCCAATAATTTGATGACCGGCAGTGGTTCCGGTAGGAGACACAAAGAGTCTCCTTTGTGTCTCCAGAACTCCTACCAAATTATAGGTTTAGGAATGCGACAAAAAAAAATATATATCCATGAATTCAAGTCTCCATGGGGTGACTAGTTTTTTGGGTGACCTATCCCTTTAACCACTTTCAACCTGGCGTTCCTACTTTGGGCATGTCATTATAGACATAGATAGTGTTGTGAGCTTGTTGATCGGCTATTTTTGCTACTTTTGTGTGACGCAGTCAGGATAAAGTATGAAATAGGGCATTCATTTATGGGGGGAGGGACATAAAAAAAAGATTAAACATGGAGATATACGTTTTGCGCCAAACAGTGAGGATATACAGTCAATGGTCATGGGCTATAGCTGCAAGCCCTCGTTGCCGTTTGTCCGTCTTTATGGCCAATTAGGTAAACCCCAGGACTGTTTTGATAGCTGGCCAATCAGTGGCAGAGACCCCAAGGGAATAACCCCATGACCTTATCCAAATAATGCCATCAGCTCCAATCAGTCTCATCTAGAGTTCTCAACGGTCCTGAAAGTTAACTGGGCCCTAACTGGGCCACAGTAAGAATTTGAGAACTCTAGTCTCATCTTGGGCAACACAAAGTCCCAGAGATTCACTGATTGATTCAGACCACTGCAATGCCACAGCATATCAGAACAAAAAGAAAGCTTCAGAATGTCATTGCTGACTGACTGGGCGTATTCCGGTTTAGCAGGGGTCGTTTTTTCAGACCAAGGACCCCCCAGCTGAGAGAGAGATGAAGCAGGGACTCCCACTATATATTGAATAAAATCAAAATAATTTTTTTTTTTTTTAAACTTTTTCATAGATTTCATATAATAGTTTCATGGACTTGTTTGACAGCACAATCATTGTGTAGCGTTCTGTTGGATTCATGTTAATGTGTATTTTCCGGCAGTTAACCACTTAAACCCCCAATACTTAGAAAACGTAGTACTTGGTCTGCTCTTTTTCCCATCTTTGCCAAACATAGCAGATCTACAAGCCCACAACGCCTCGCGCTGCAAGGCGTTGTGAGCTTGTAGATCGGCTATTTTTAATGTTCCCCTTAATAGGTATGCTGGGGTTCAAGTGGTTAATGTAGGAAGAGAAAGAAAAAAAGTTGCTATCACACAAAGATTTGGCGGCCCCCCTGTAGTAACTCTGAGGATCCCCTAGCTAGGGGTCCCGGACCCCCTGTTGAAGACCTCTGCGGTACAGCGTAGGCTGGTGGTGTTTTCCTGGTGTTATTAGTTGTGAGCAGAAATATTGTGCAGGCCCGTGGCTTTGTGGCATCTGAAGGCTTTACACATAATGTACTGTGCCAATGAAACACACACACACACACACACACACACACACACACACACACACACACACACACACACACACACACACACACACACACACACACACACACACACACACACACACACACACACACACACACACACACACACACACACACACACACACACACACTCACATTCATGCTTTAACAGCACTTCTGGAAGCAAAACGCTGCCGTGTGGGTTCGGTTTGGTTTCCCCCCCTTTTAACCCTTTGCTCTCTGCACTCCCCCCCTCTCCTCTCCCCCTCTCGCTTCCTTCGCTTCCTTTCCTTTTCCCAGTGGAGCCGGAGTTCAAGTACGTGGGCAACATGCACGGCAACGAGGTCCTGGGCCGCGAGCTGCTCATCCAGTTCTCGCAGTTCCTGTGCCAGGAGTACAAGGCGGGGAACCAGCGCATCATGCGTCTGATCCACGACACGCGCATCCACATCCTGCCCTCCATGAACCCCGACGGCTACGAGGTCGCCGCCAATCAGGTGACGTAGTGGCAGCTGTTGCTGGGAAGAATTCAACTACATTTTCCGTCAACCACCTAGACTGCACCGGTGATGCTAAACCCTTTTTTTATTTCAAGGAAACCCCCCCTTTGATATGAATTAGCCCACGGCTAATACAATACGTCTCTCCAGTACGTTTGATACAATTGTGGACAGTGTGCAAATGGACCCACAGCAGTGTTGATTTCGACAGAAGAGTTTGATTTAGTTTTAGTCAGTCTTTTGAATAAAATTCCATTTAGTTTTAGTCATATTTTAGTCATCTGAAATGTTTTTGTTTTTGTTTAGTTTTAGTCTACTTAATATCATAGTCAGAACAGATGAAAAAAACAATTAAGGCACTCTTCCAAAGCTTTAATACAAAAGCTAGTTCATCATTGAACACATTTAAAAGCCTAATCAGGCCTTACAGAAGGGCATGCAGAAAGACTTTCTGCATGCCCTGAAGAAGGCCTGATTAGACCTGAACTATAGCCTTTGTATTAAGGCTTTTTAACTTCTTTGGAAGAGTGCCTTGTTTTTTTTTAATCTGTTAGTTCGCAGTAGTTCTCTGAAATCACATAATTCTATTGTACGCTGTCTTCTCTTCATACACCGTTGGAAAGGTTATTACGTTATAACCACGAGGCCTCCCATTCTCACACCCCGGATCGGCCATACCAAGATAAAACATTCTCAGTCCTTATATTTATCTTATTACCTTTCCAGCTCTCGCCCTGGCTAATATGATTGTATGGGCATGTATGCATGTGGACCAACACACATTATAGATAGTTTACAACAGTGGCGTCCCCAGGAATTACATTTAGGGCAGGCGAGATTTTATTTTGCACCCTCCCCCGCACCCCTCTATTACCCCCCAAAAAAATAATTTCAACTCAATCGATCAAAAACCGGCGAAAGTGGTCGTTTTCAAGATGTTTTGGCCATTTTCTCTGGAACGGAAGGTCCAATCTGCTCAGTTCAAAGCGTGTTAGATGCGTGACTTTGAGGACATTAAGCACGCATCTTTTCGGGTTATTTGGGTTTTGGGCGACCGCCTGCCCTGCCTCTACAGTGGGTACGCCACTGGTTTACAATCCACACACTTATGGCGGTCAACACCACAGTTCAGACGGACTAGTACAATCATGTATAGGATCATTTCATTCATACATTCATCTCTCTCTGTGTGTGTGTGTGTGTGTGTGTGTGTGTGTGTGTGTGTGTGTGTGTGTGTGTGTGTGTGTGTGTGTGTGTGTGTGCGTGTGTGCGTGCGTGCGTGCGTGCGTGCGTGCGTGCGTGCGTGCGTGCGTGCGTGCGTGCGTGCGTGCGTGCGTGCGTGCGTGCGTGCGTGCGTGTGCGTGTGTATAAGGTTATGACATTCCAGGAGCCCTGGAACAAAACATGTTTGTCTTCTATGTGTGTTGTTTAGATGGGAATTATGCCGTGTTCTTGCCCACAGATGTGTAATATATCATTTAGGACAGATTCTAGGTTTGATATCATTGTTCTGTTAATGTCTGTTATTACCATATAGTGTCTCTGGGGAAAACAACTGCCGCTATGCTAGGGCTAATTATATGGGCACACACACACACACACACACACACACACACACACACACACACACACACACACACACACACACACACACACACACACACACACACACACACACACACACACAGTCGTGAAAAAAATACGCACATGCATTTACATGCATATGCTTGGA
>NC_137617.1:11281833-11389333 GCF_963280865.1 Gymnoscopelus braueri | reverse complement strand
CATGAATGGAGTGGATTATTGGAAAAACAGTGGAAGTCACGTGTGGTTGCAGGTGTAGACTTGGCCCTTCAAAATATATATACACATTTTTTAACGGTTTGCCATTAGCCGTTAGTGTTATCCGGTTGTCAATTTCTTAACGGTTAACGGGTAACGGTTAACGGTTGGCCATCCCTAATCTGACCGCTTAACACACAGCCGTGTTAAGTGCTCTGACGGGTGGGTCCATCCATCGGTAGCTCCAGAATGAACAGGGAAACTAGAGGCAGGCACAAGCTTCTCGGCCCGCGTCTTTGAAACAACCCAAAGTGGTTGTTATTTCCCGTCTCGCCTAATTCCAGGTCCTCCATTTTGAGAAGGTTTTCAACCAGAACCAAACCACCCACTCGCTGCCAGCGGGGTCAGTTCCTAGAAAACCCTTTGTTTACTTTACACAGCCTCTCATGGAGCCCGTTCTCAGTTCCCACCTCTAGCAGGCTGTGTTTGTGCAGCAGCCCCACAGTGGCAATTAACGGCTTGTTCCAGTTCCAAGTAGTAAGGTGTGAATATTGCCTTTATAGTAGTGGTTCTCAAACTTTTTCGTGCCAAGGGCCCCCAAATTGATATGTATTTGGCCGTGGTCCCCCCAACCTGAAAATGTTTTGTGCCAGGGACCCCCAGAAGAGAAGATTTGTGTTAAAAAAAATCACGAATCTCAGAGCAACACGTTGTGAGCTTGTCAATCTGCTATTTTCTGCAAAAGGTTTCCCCACAATACATACGGGTGCTGGGGTTTAAGTGGTTAAAGGAATACTTCACCCAAAAAATTAAGCCTTGAATTCATGGTGATGATTTTTTTCCCCGCATTCCGATAATCCAATATTTCACTAATTGAAGTTAATAGGAGACTAATCTTAACAAGAGCAAAAACATATTTAAAACAGAACTCTTTGAACCTGAATCATCAATAGGCTCATCAGTGATTACACTGTGAGAGCAGGAGTTTATCTTATACATACAGTACTTGAGTAAATGTACTTAAGTAAAAGTTACTTCCCACCATTGCTTAAGCCAGTGAGCTGGCTGGCTATAGTGTTTATTTGCCTTCCATACCCCTGCACAGGGAGAACTATTACTACATGTCACCATGATTTATGGCTAGGATTGAGTGAGCGTGCTTTAGTGGTTTTAGCGTCTACCAAACAATGTATGGCAGCCTAAACCTGCAATTTGAACATTTCACATATGGTATCTGTAAAACCACCTTGTCATGTGTCACAAAAGAGAGTGGAGAGGAGAGGAGAAAAGAAGGGAAGAGCAGAGCAGAGGAGAGAGGAAGGCCTGATAGGCATGGGACTCCCTCTTTCTTTGGTGTTTCGCCCAGGTGGGCGTGGTTATATGACTAAACCTAACCTCACAGAAAATCCCACTTTATATTTTTTTTATCTTTTGAAATATATATATATATATTCAAAATAAGAAATTTTAAAAAGGGATATTTTCTTGTGAGTCGCGACCCATAAAAATTAGTCCGCGACCCACAAATGGGTCCCGACCCACCGTTTGGGAACCACTGCCTTAACATAACCTCAAAACCACGCCCACCTGGGCGAAACACCTGGGAAAGAGAGAGTCCGTGATAGGCATACCTATTGAACAATGTCCACCAGAATCCAATTCCTGGGGCTCTGGGGATGGTGATTCATTCTAGCCAACACTTTGGTCCTAAGCAACATGCTGCATATTGAAATCTACTTGCTGTATTGCCATGTAGTAATTATGCTGCTAGTGGTTCTCAACCTGGGGTCCAGGGACACCCGGGGGTCCTTGGTGGGGTTCAAGGGGGTCCGCAGCCAAATGACTCACAGTTAGGACTCAAAAGGACCCTTACAGGTCTATAACTCTGAAAGAGCGTACACATGGAACCAAATGGATCGACCGTCCATTTGGTTTCATTTATACTCTTTTTGATTGAATACTTTATTAGTCAGAAATGTAAACAGCACGGAGTAACTTTAAGACATTAAGGCTAAAAGGATAACAAAAAGTCCTGGGGACTTTGTTTCCATTGTGGTCCTATTCAATGAATCAACATAGCTCTCATAGATAAATTAACACTGAGGATTTTACAGTGTCTGTAGATTGGGGTCCCAGGGATAAAAAAAAAAGAAGTGGATGAACTCTAGTGAGGTTTGATAACCACAAATGACTTTGGTGACCACTAATAGGCAGATTGCACAGCCCTATAGGGACTATTAACATGGGCTTTTAACCATTTAGTCTTACTTTTACATAGTCTAAGCCGAAGGTTTATTCCTTCAGTCTGTTTGCTGATGGACTGAGGTTTCTGAACTGCTCACTGGACTGTTTCAGGTCTATACAGTCAGATATTTGCCTTTTGTCTCCGATTGTTGATAATGTGGAATGTGGTTCCTGAAATGCTAAGAAGGCTGCTTCATCCAGTTAGACTAAAATGAAAAGGACATTCCTTTTTTCTTTTCTTTTTTTATTAGGGAAAGTGAAGTGTAAAGCATGATTTGTACTTAGTTGCATGCTGGTGTTGCATGCCGTAAATAGCAGATATACAAGCTCACTGTGAGCTTGTAGATCTGCTATTTACTGAGCATGACACCGGCACGCAACTACGTATAAGTGAGGCTTCAGTTGGTACAGGTATGACAGATGGTAAAGTGGGAGGGCTGGTCCAGAGACAGTGGAATTTATACTGGCAGCTTTCGTTTAACAATACAGGGATCGGTTGCATTTGATTCATTCAACAGTTGAAAAGTTGAAAAGTTCCTTTGCGTTTATTGTACATTATTGCTGTGAAGTAACTTAATGACAATCTAAATGCTTCACTCAACAACTAACTAGAGTCTCAACTAGGGTCTCCCTGCTTCCGTTGCTAAGACATTGCAGAACCAATCCAACGTCTTTAGGGCAGTAGTTCATATTGGAGAGAAGATCGGATTGGTTTCCAATGCAGTAGGCATCGGTTTGTTGCGGACTCGCCGCTGTTCTAGCAACTACCTTCCAACACCCCTCCCCCAGGGCAAATAAAGGCTGCGTTTGTGATGAATATGAATATTTTCCATTTCTCTATATTCATATCAAAGCTTGCATCTCCATATTTAATTTTTTTCCCCATAAATTAATGTCCTATTTCATTGTACAAAAGTGTCGCACAAACGTAGTAAAATAGCCGATCTACAAGCTCACCACGTGTCACTTCACAATGCGCCGTGAGCTTGTAGATCGGCTATTTTCGCAATGTTTTAAAAAGTCTTTAAAGCGAAAGTGTGTCTGTGGGTTTTATAAATTGAACCAATGAAAGGTATTAACAAGAGCTTGTGACTAAACAGGCCTAATACTGTAACTATATCGGATCCATTGAAACACAGTTCAGAAAGTAACAGTTTTCTAGGTTTCTACCCCCACAGCCATGATATTGATATACTGCAGGGGTCTTCAACGTTTTTCAGTCGAAGGACCCCTTAGCTGATACAGAGATGAAGCAGGGACCTACATACGTATATTGTATAGAGTTGTGTTGCAGATTATAGCTTCATAGACTTGACAGCACTATCATCGGCATGTCAATTAATGTTTTTTTTATATGGTGGATTCATGTGTATTTTCAGACCCTTAAACCCTCAGCACTCTGTACTTGGTCTGCTCTTTTTCCCCTCTACACCAGCCTCTTTGCCGAATATAGCCGATCTACAAGCTCGCAGTGTGAGACATTGTGAGCTTTTAGATCTGCTATTTTTGGCTAAAGTTCTCCTCAGAATAGGGATTCTGTGTGGTTAATGTAAAAAAAACTAAAGTTCCTTTCACACAAAGATTTGGCGGCCCCCCTGTTGTAACTCTGAGGACCCCCTTGGGGTCCCGGACCCCCTGTAGAAGACCCCTGATATACTGTATACCTATACTCTGTGCCACAGGTGGAACCAGAGACGTTAGCGGTCATCAAGTGGATGCAGAACTACAACTTCATCCTGTCGGCCAACCTCCACGGAGGGGCGGTGGTGGCCAACTACCCCTTCGACAAGGCCAGGGACTCCCGCATCCGAGGGAGGGCCACCTACGCAGCCACAGCGGACGATAAGATCTTTAAAAAGGTATACTCCGCCACACATAGGAAACCATTTCCAGCTGGTGATATTATCACAGAAGTGTGCGTGTGCGTGGTACAAGCATAGCCATATAGCATAAAATCTTAGAAATAGACATTGCAAAGACAATTTTCTTGGTTGTTTTATGGTTGGAGTCTGGGGAGTTAGGCTTAGGAAAAAAATAAGATTACGGTTAGGTATTTAGGGTTAGGTTTAGGTGTATCAATTTAATAAAAGAATATATCATGATGCAAAAACTTCAGGATCTTTGTAAGATAATTGATAAAAAATAAATACTGGATTTGTGTAAGAGAAATATATATATATATTAGAAATTTGGTCATTTGTCTGGAAATGTATTTTGTGTTTAAAGAATAGTGAAAAATCGTATCGTGAACCTAGTATCGTGATTCTAATCGTAGCGTGAGTTGAGTGAATCGTTACATGCCTAGTTGTAATGCATTGTGAGCTTGTAGATCGGCTATTTCCGGTGCGCGACACACTGGCACACAACTATGTATAACTCAGGCTTTAGGGTTAGGTTTCAAAACGGGAAAACAGGCTAAAAATGGCATTTACGAAATCGCCGTCCTAAAAGTTTGACGAGCCGCAGTGGCCTTGTGGCGACAGTGTCTGCCAATCCTCGGCAGAGTCACACCAAAGACCATAAAAACGGTATGTACACTACAGTAATGCCTCCTTGGCACGAGCATCAAGGGTTGGATTGTGGGGTAAGTCCCGGCGACATACTGTACTAGCATCATGTTCAGGGGGGTGTACTCGGACATCAAGCAACCCTTTCAAGCCGCCTCACGCTACAGGAAACAGGAGATAGGCTCCTGAACCATGGGCCAGCAGGCCACATGGCTCGGGAACTGTTCGTTCCCAAGGCTAATGTTGCTTATATCAGTGGTGCACAAACCTTTTCATGTCAAGGACCCCCAAAATGATATGTATTTGGCCACGGAACCCCATCTCAATATGTTTTTTTTCCCCAGGGACCCCCAGAAGCAAAGATTTGAGTTCAAAATGTTTGCTTTAAATATATATATATTAGAGATGCACGATTATGAAATTATGACCGATATCCAATTATTTGCTGTGCCATATCGGCCGATACCGATACCGATATATTATATATTATATTTATATTGAGCTCATTGCTGAATTTTTTTATTTTACTCTTTTGTTTTGCTGGTGAAAGTTGGTGGTAAACCCCCCACCCCCCTTCCTACTAACCCTACTGTGATGAAAAATATTTATCGAATAAATACATTAATTATATATATTCTTCTAAGTAACAAACTTAACTATGACATTGTTTATGTATGCTATCTGCTTAATACAGAATTATTTGAATCGTTGTATAACACAAAACCATATGTTATGTGGCCGATGAAACTAAGACCATTGAATCTCATTTGTTATTAGTGTTATTCATATTGTCTGTTGCCAAAAATTCATGCGTGCGTGCGCGCGTGTGTGTGTGTGTGTGTGTCTCCACTGACCATGTGTGAATGGCCGTTGTGTTGCAGTTGGCGAGGACCTACTCGTTCGCTCACAGTTGGATGCACAAGGGCTGGAACTGCGGCGACTTCTTTGAAGAAGGAATCACCAACGGCGCCAGCTGGTATTCACTGTCCAAAGGTAAGACTTCCACTCTCTGTCAGTCAGTCCCACTCATTCTGTCAGCCAATCAGAGCTGTGTATGTAAAAGGAAATGTTAGACAAATATGATATGAAGTTTGATGACAGTGTGGTTCCCAGATTTTTTTTGTTCGAGGCCTAAAAGATACATTTGGCGTCTCTGCCGGGACCCAAACTAGTGAAAATGCCAGATCGTTGTGAGCTTGCAGATCTGCTATTTTCACTAATTATTTAAAAAAAAATCCTGGATAAATTTTTAAAAAAGGACGATATTTTTGGGGCTTTTTCTGCCTTTATTTGAGAGGATAGTGGGCTGACAGGAAATGGGGAGAGAGATGGGGGGTGACACACAGCAAAGGCCGTTGGGATCGGGAGTCGAACCCGCGACACGCTGTAAGACTGCTTTACCAGCCTATGTGGTAGCCAGAGGGCGCCCCGAATTTCCTGGATTTTTTGTTTGTTGTTTTTGCATTTATAAAATTATTGTGAAAAAAAGATAATACATTTTCTTTTCTTTTTATCTTTTGAAATAAGAATGTAAAAAAATTAAGGAAAATTTACTCGTGACCCATAAAAATGGGTCCGCAATCCAAAAATGGGTCCCGAGCCACTGTTTGGAAAACTGCGACACCCATCCACCCAAAAGAAAAACTAAACATGGTTCGTAGGGGTGATTCAGACAGTTGGTTTCTCCGCAGCATTCCAAACGTGCCGCTTTTCGAGCTTTTCAATCTGCTACTTTTGGTACTTTTGTGTGACGCTGTAGCACTATGATCAAGTACATCATTAATTCACAAAAAAACACAAAGAGTTAAAAAATGGAGATAAGAGGTTTCTGCCCGACAGCAACAAAAGATGACTCCTTTAACTAGGGAATCAGTTGAGGAGGGCAGGTACAAGTATAAAGTTGATTATTTCATCTTCATCGCATCGTCATACATCTTCGGTCTGAGATCTTCAGAGAATCCTGCAGAGGTATATATATACATGTTATATTGGAGTGTTGACTTTTCAGAGAGGAACTCATGCCACCGTTTGAATCGCCCACACTCTTCTCATTTAGCAGGGACACGTTATGTTTACTTTAACTATTTGCTCCAAGAATTATGTCATAGTTCCACCAGGTTTGTTTTCCCCTTTTCCCCGACCAATCCGAGGCTCTTTGACATATTTTTCAGCCGTAGTTCTTATCCAGAGTGTCTGGAAGTGCAGGTTAATATCTACTGGCTCTTTTCGACTATGAAGGGTAAACCCAGAACCTTCCATAACCTGAAACGTCCCAGAACCTGTCAAGTTCTGTGATGTTTTTTAACATGTATATTATAACCAGAACCACCCCTGAAGGGGAAGATATGTCATGAACAACAAACCTAATAAAAGAGCAATCTACAAGCTAGATTGGCAATTTTCGCTAATTTAAAAATTGTTTTGAACTTAACCCATTAAAACTGGGAAAGCATCTGTGCCAAACATCAGATCTACAAGCTCACAGTGCGTCACTTCGTGCCGCGCTACGAGCTTGTATGTCTGCTATTCTTGAAAAAAATTGAATAATTTAGAATTTTATAACACAAATCTTCTCTTCTGGGGATCCTTGGTACAAAACATTTGCATATGGGGGTCAAATAAATATACATTTTGACACAAAAATTGTGCAGCAGTTCTCAACCGTTTCTGGATCAGGGCCCACTTGAAAAAAGGCGTTTGTACAGTAGTATACTTTAGGTTCGTAGTTCCTAGTTTAACCACTTAAAAGGGATATTTCACTTTCAAATAAAATAAACATAACACATATATTTATAAAATAAATGAAAAAAGTAAGGAAAAATCACAGCCCTTCACGCATTAGAATGTCCTTCTAATGTGTGAGGGCGCTGTGATTTTTCCATTACTTCTTCATTTCTTTTTTATATATCGTTTTTAATGTTTATTTAATTTGAAAGTGAAATATCCCTTTAAATCCCCTTTTGTACATAACTATTTTATATTATTATATTATCAATAAAATCGTAGTATTTGGGCAATTATTTGGGGGCCCCATTTGCAGTATCCTCACGGCCCGCAGGTTGAGACCCTCTGCCGTAGAGTATATGGAAACAAATCCAGAACCTGTGAAAAACGTTACACTGCACGGCATGGTTCACTGGGTTCTTGTATAGTCGAAAAGAACCATAAGCTTCAAATCCCAGTGCAGTCAGCATGTAATACATATGTCTCAGTTATTGTTACAGCATCTCAACCAAGGCTCAGAGACCATAACCATACATGATTAAATAAAAAGAGAAACAAACATACCCCAAAGTGTATAAATAATCAAACAAAAAGAGGTAGGAGGAGGAGATCCTGGGCCAAAAAGAACAAAAGTTGGGGGGAAGCTACTGGGCCATGACCTCGCCATCCGTCGAACCTCACTGTTCCTCCCTAAACTACCAAAACAAAACATTAAATCTGAACTAAACCAAAAAATAACCCCCCCCCCCCCCCCCCCCCAAAAGAAAATGTGTTGCTGGAGGTCTCCCACCCAGAACTAAAATTACTAAACTCAATACCAAAGTATGCTGAGCGGGGGTGGGAGATAGACAAAAAGAAAGGTCAACAAAACAATTCCCTGAGCTACAGGTTGTAGTCATAGAGTTATAATACTGTATATCTAGAGGGCGGCCTGCCCAGCCCCCAGCTATTCAATTCAATGAAAGTTGCTCAGTGGCGTTTGAAGCACCTGGAAGTCTGCCGGAAGTACCAATGTCGAAGCCAATATCGGAGCCGTTTCAAATGGTCGTTTCAAATGGTAGACGCACGCGCAGTAGCAGACAGACAGACAGACAGACAGACAGACAGACAGACAGACAGACAGACAGACAGACAGACAGACAGACAGACAGACAGACAGACAGACAGACAGACAGACAGAGACAACACCCATGCTAGTGTGCGTTCAGGTCATGGCTTTAAGCCTGAGTTATAATGTACATAGTTGCACACTGGTGTCTTATTGCCTATATTTGCCCAGTGTTCGCCTATTATGACATGCCTAGAATAGAATAGATTAGCGACGAAAGGGTTCATGTGTTTAAATGCCCCTGAGCAACCTAACCAATCCAATCCACTTTATTTATAGAGCACATTTAAAACAACAGCGTTGAACCAAAATGCTGTACACGCAGTGACAAATATCTAGACAAACAATAGTACGAGTAAACAATAATACACAATAAACAGGGAAAAAACACACAGAGGATTCAACACATTGCCTAATGGAAACAGCAACTCTCAGTCTGAATCATCGAGAGCCAAGAAGTTTGAGACGCTCTAACATGGGTTGGGATATCGTTCCACAGTTTTGGCGCTACAGCGGAAAATGATCTATTCCCCCCACCCCCGGGTCTTCAGCCTTGTTTGTGGGACCTTAAGAAGTGAGAGTCACTTAAGAAGAAGTGACTGGTCAGTAGACCTCAAGACCCTTGTAACCCCTCCAACTGCTCCTCAAAAGAGTTAGCGCTCGAAGCCACTACTGGGTCACTAATGGGTCAATGCAGTCATTAATTTCCCCTCTGGGACCATTACACTACAAATAGCCTTTTTTTCCCACCTGCCATTGCAGGCATGCAGGACTTCAACTACCTGTACACCAACTGTTATGAGATCACCCTGGAGCTCAGCTGTGACAAGTTCCCTCCAGCTTCAGCCCTGCAGAGAGAGTGGCTGGGAAACAGAGAGGCTCTGGTGTCCTACCTGGAACAGGTTGGAACACGCACGCACGCACACACACACACGCACAAACACACACACATGCGCGCGTGCGTATACTTAATAAAAGGTGCACTCAGTAAAGCACAAAATCTCTGCCAGGAGGCATGCCCTAATAATAATAATAGTGACATATGCAGTTAAATGTCTACCTACAACCATGAAAGAGTAGCGTGGCATGTGATTACCAGTTTGTGCATTGTCTGTACTTCCTCCTCGGGATATCCTGAACACCAGAACACATGACCCACATGTTATTTTCAAATCCAGCATGCTCGTTCCCTATGGTTAATACTATATAACTAGTACATCTGCAGAGGTTGGAGGGAGACCGGAGTTCAAATCCTGGTTGTTAAAGATTGCATCTTTAGCATTTACCCAACAAATTCTCACTGGCTAACTGGAAAAGCAGACAAAAGCTACTGTCAAAGGGATGTAATTCATTATGATTTGCAATGTGAGTGGAAAGTGTAGCACGTACAGGCTGAACGGACATTTTTTAAATGTGTCAATTGAAAATGATAAATGGTCTGCATTTCTATAACACCTCTATCCAAAGTTACAATGTTACATTCACACATTCAACACACATTCACACACCGACGGAGGAGGAAACCATGGAAGGAAACCAACCGGCTCATCAGGAGCAGCTAGAGGTTCAGTGTCTTGTCTTGCTCAAGGACACTTCGACATGATGCCAGGCAGGAGGTGCCAGGGATTGAACCGGTGCCACTCTACTTCCTAAGTCTGACTCAGTAGAAGATTTAACCATTATGAACACTTCATGTCATAATAGGTACATTTTCAGCAAAACATGCAGATCTACAAGCTCACAACGCGTTCCATTGTGATTCCTTGTGTGAGCTTGTCAGCTACTTTCAACGAAGAAAAAGAAGTTGACCAAGTATAGACCCCTGGGGGACCCCGGTCAACAAAGCATAATAGGGTTTAAGTGTTTTTTTAATGGCCCAGTAACAGAATGTTCTCTTTGTTCTCCAGGTGCATCATGGGATAAAAGGCATGGTCTATGATGAGAACAACAACCCCATCGCCAACGCTGAGATCTCTGTGGGCGGAGTCAACCATGATGTGACCAGTGGTGAGAGGCGGGCCTTAAACCCAATTTATTATAAGTCATCCTACTGTGTCGCTATGTGTAAATAAAATGTGCATATTAAAGGTAGGGTAAGTATCTTTGGTTCAAATAAGTTATAATTATTATGATAGTACTCATTGCTAGAGTGTTTGTTCAGTAACAGTCTCCATTCCAGCTCTTTAAACAGAAATGTATTTTTCAGGTCAGGATACCAATTTTATCCAATCAGGATAGAGACCTCAGTCAGGATACAGATTAAAAAAGTGATAGTGGAAGTGATGACAAAATGTTGATAAATGGGTACTCTCTCCTGATTGGCTGAAATTGTGTCACCTACCTGAAAATGTATTTTCTGTTTATTAAAGAGCTGTTACTGAACAAACACTGATTGTTATCAGAATTACTGTCTGATTACTATCAGAATATAGGCCTAGTGCTTTAACCTTTTAACAAAAAACGTTTTGTTTTAACCAAATCATATCACTTACCCTACCTTTCATTAGATTTCAACCACAGAGCTGAGGAAAGAGCCTCTGCTACTGCAAAACCATTTTGACAAGACAGACCACTTATTTGCATTCAAATGAAAGGGCACTAAAATGCCATAATATAGAACCCTGTTGAGTTGTGTTGGATAAGCTTGCCCTCTAGAGGTGATTTGGTGGACGTGCACGTGGAAAAGGAAAAGTCCATAGTGGTCTGTTCGGTATTATATAAAATAGGACTGGGCGATATGGACAAAATCAAATGTCAAGATATGTTTGACCAAATATCTCTGTATCGATATTGTGACAATAATATCTTGCAGATCTGCAATTTTAGCATCTTTTGAAAGCTTTTGTATGTAAACAAGTTTAAGTTATTAAAACCAGGCAAAGACAACACTTACAGTATGCCATACAGCATATCAATATTACAATATACAAAATTTCAGACATTGATGTATTGATAATGATAAATTGACCAGCGCTATCATAAAAAACTGTTAGCAACTGTATTAACTACTAACCCCTATTTTATACATTCAAACATTTTCAAAAATAGCGAACATAAAATAAGAATAATTGAAGATTTATTTTATTTTATTTTAGGGTAGACAATAACATTTTTACTCCCTTTTTCTCCACAATTTGGTCATTGTGCCAATTAATTTCTCCCCAACACACATTTATGTCACTGCTGTTGTATCCTACTGACTCACCTGCCAGTGAGGAGCCCCCACCGGGAGGACGTAGGGCCTTCGTCCTACTCCTCCCGCCCAACACTCCTCGCTGACAGGTGCCGCCTCAAAAGTTTCACCCTCCCCGCCCGGCTTCCCTCCCCCGACAAAGCCGGATGCACCATGGTGGATTTGAACCCACAACCTCTGTGGTGGTGGGCAGGGACTTTTATCTCCTATTAATGACATGCATAGACATGCCAGGTTAAAGGTGTTTAATGAAATCTATTCTCTTGTAGGAGTGGATGGAGACTACTTCAGATTATTACTGCCTGGAACCTACAGTGTGACGACCTCCGCCCCCGGATACCTCCCCTCAACCAGCTCTGTCACTGTGGGGCCTGCTGAGGCCATACAGGTGTGTGTGTGTGTGTGTGTGTGTGTGTGTGTGTGTGTGTGTGTGTGTGTGTGTGTGTGTGTGTGTGTGTGTGTGTGTGTGTGTGTGTGTGTGTGTGCGTGTGCGTGTGTGCGTGTGTGTGTCTGTGTTTTTTCATGGCTAAGAAAGATTTTTAGACCTAGTGTTACCATTAGTAAAAATTGCAGATTATTATTAAATTTAGGATTAGTTTTAGGGGTTAGCATTAGGGGTGGGATTAGCATTATGTTTAGGTTTACGGTTAGGGGTTAGAAGGTTGGGGTTGAAATCATAAGAAATTGCATTTTAATGACTTAGCAGACTTTTTAAAGTCTGCACAAGGATATAAAAACAAACAATACAAAAGTGAGAACAATCAAAGAAACAAAACGATTCACAATTTGAAGACAGACACTAAAGTGATGAACTCTTGAATTAAAATAAAAAAGGTTTTTGGGTCCTCGGGCAGACATATGGTGTTAAGCTTTAAAGTTATTCTACTGGCATTGTTTTCCCAGTTATTTCACAGTAAAGTCCCAGTTGGACCAAACGAGGTCCA
This sequence comes from Gymnoscopelus braueri, assembly GCF_963280865.1. Classification (NCBI taxonomy): domain Eukaryota; kingdom Metazoa; phylum Chordata; class Actinopteri; order Myctophiformes; family Myctophidae; genus Gymnoscopelus; species Gymnoscopelus braueri. Next base: position 11,376,616 of record NC_137617.1, on the reverse strand, counting down.
TTTAATTGAGTTAAACAAACACTCAGGATTTTACAGTAAATTGTTCCCTCTCTTTCTTCTTAACTTCACAGCTGCATTTTTACTTGAAGCCAGCACCAAAACAGAACCAGAACATCAAGCAGAACCACCACGGCAAGAGGAACCACGCATCCAAGATGCCCGTAAACCTTGGGCCCAGATGAGACACGGACAGTGACACAAGTGCACGCACACACGCACGCACCCCCACACACACACATGCGAATGAGGGGAAAGAACATTAGCATAATATATAACTTTCCAATTATATTCCTATAAGTATCTTTTGTCGGACCTCATTGGTGTGTGTGTGGATAAATATCAACTGTAATAAGGACATGTGACAAAGCCTGATGTGTTTGTATATAAGTCTGGATTTGTAAGGAGAACAGCCATTCTGTATTTTGTAAAGGACATTATTTTTTAAACTTTCGCAAGTATACTTGGTGGAAATAATAAAAATGAAAAGTAATACAATAAAAAACTATAAAACCTTTTTTTGGCTGCATGTCTGCTTTCATTTTCTATTTAATATATAGTATAGTCTCTGTAGGGTGGAAACCTCATATGTCCAAATCTAATCTGTTAAAAAAGAATACCCACAATTCTAATATGAAGAACATCCTCATCTGCATCTTGAAACGTAGCTAATCCTAAACCTCTCAGCACTCAGCTGATGGATAAGAGAGAACCATGGACCCACAACCACCCACCGACACACAGTGATGGAAAGTAACTAAGTATATTTACTTAAGTACAATTTTGAGGTATTTGTACTTTACTTGAGTATTTCCAATTTCCAATACTTTTACATCTACTCCACTACATCTCAGAGGCAAATGTTGTACTTTTACTCCACTACAATTATTTGAAAACTTTAATTACTAGTTACTTTTCAGATATAAATTATGATATAATGAAACACTCATTAACCATGTGTGTTTCACATTTTATACATAGGCTACATAGGCTATTTGAAAATAGCCGATCTACAAGCTCACAACGCGTCGCATCGCGACGCGTTGTGAGCTTGTAGATCTGCTATTTTCAAATATTTAGTACTTTTACTTTTGGTACTTTAAGTACATTTTGATGCCAATACTTTTGTACTTTTACTCAAGTCAATTTTGAATTCTGGACTTTTACTTGTAACAAAGTATTTTGATATTGCAGTATTGGTACTTCTACTTAAGTAGAGAATTTGAGTACTTTTTCCACCACTGCGCGACACACTCCTTCCAGTTGTCTCACCTTCATGGTGGTTCTGTTGTTCCTCTAGATGTCATCCTTGCTTCTCTTTCAGGCTGTAGTTCAGTTTTCACTGCTGTTTCAGTTGTCTTTGGTTCAGTATAATTGTCAGGGAGGACAGCCCCTGTGTTAGTGAGCCGCTAATATACAATTGTTCCATTGATTAAGCCTGATTTATACTTTGTCGTTTGACAGCCTGAAAGGCCTATCAATTAAGCATACTTCTCAGTGTAGGCAGGCCCCCCCACTTCTTCTGTAGGCTACTTTGTCTACATCTACAACAGTGAAGATGCAAGTGTTCCCTACATCTGCCTCTTGCCTGCTATCTGCAAAGTTGCTTTTATTTAAGTAGCGTGTTAATTAAAAGTGTGTTTCATTACACTTTCAGGGATGAGATCAATCTGGAAAGATATAACTGCATTTTTTTAACACACACACACACACAAACACACACGCACACTCATCGTGTGTGTCAATTTGCGCGATTTAAACGCATGTTTCATCCCGTGGCTTAGATTTTCTTGACCACAAAAATGCAAAACATCTGAGAGCAATTTATCTAAATCAGCATTTATTATAACATTTTAGCGGGAACGCACAGTATCAGTGTGTTTCAGGCTGAAACAAACTGATACTGTGCGTTCCCGCAAAAAATGTCCGGGCTGAAACTTTCAGCCCGCATGAGAGTCTCTCTCATGCGGGCTGAAAGTTTCAGCCCGGACATTTTTGCGGGTGGACAGTGTTGCCATGTCCGCTTATTATAAGCGACTTTGGGCTTCTTTCTTTGTTTGGTTGCGGGTTGCGTTTTTTGGGCTTCTTTCTAATCTAAAGTGTAGTTGCTTAAATGTTGTTTAAAAACCAGTGGTTCTCAAACATTTTCATGGCAAGCACCTGCACCCTCATTAATATATATTTGTCCACAGACCCCCATCTGAAAATATTTAGTGCCAGGGATTTGTGGTGTAAAAATGTTCCAACGTTACCTCTTTTTCCCCCAAAGTTTTTTTTCTTTCTTTTTTTGAAAAGAGCAGAAATACAAACTACTGGATCGACTGTATATCAAATAGCCGTAGCCTAGTCACTTCTTTTGGGCTTGTTTTCATAGACATGGTTGCTTATTTCTCTCGCAGAATCTGGCAACATAACACAGAACAACACACACACACACACACACACACACACACTCACACACACACACACACACACACACACACACACACACACACACACACACACACACACACACACTCACACACACAGACACACACACACACAGACACACAGAGACACACACACACACACACACACACACACACACAGCAGAGGGTTACAGAGAGAGATTCTGTGTCATAATTTGATGTAGCCTGGTACCAGACGAATCTGCGAGTGCAAATTTTTTTTTGAACTCTGCGATTTCGGTCTGCTCCAGAACAAAATCTTCCTGGCTCCAGAGGACGTGAGTGACCAATCAGGGCCCAGTATTCGAATATGGGAGCCTGTAATAGAGCGTCGCAGTTCCCGCCCACTTCCTGTTTTTTTTGGTGCCGGAAGAAAAAACTCAATGCATTTTTCCATTGACATTTCCAAAAATATTTATATCTATTAATTTAAGCCTCGAATCAAGCCATCACGAGATGACATGAATCATGACCATAAAACGTTTTTTTCTGTGATTTTTTTAAATTTTATATTTAATTATATGATATACTATATTTAATAAATACCCTTTGTTTTGCCGTTTGCAAAAAAAAAAAATCACAGAATCAAACGTTTATGGTCATGATTCATGTCATGTCATGATGGCTTGATTCGAGGCTTAAATTAATAGATATAAATATTTTTGGAAATGTCAATGGAAAAATGCATTGAGTTTTTTCTTCCGGCACCAAAAAAAACAGGAAGTGGGCGGGAACTGCGACGCTCTATTGGTATTGGTTGTAGGTCTAACCAATTGCGTCGAGGGCCATTGTTTTTATCCCGCCCCTTGGGAAAAAAACTTCCTCATGGAAGCACCAGTCAGACTCATATCCACGGATTCCATGCAGTGATATAGTCTGGTTACGCTAGGCTACATTTTATGCACATTTGGCATTTCTACACGGGGTTCGTTCGACAGAGACTATTGCGTTCAATCTAACGCTAATGCTAAGCTAGCTTACAGTCTAGAGTAAGTACATTACTCGTGAGCAGACGTTTTCTAAGTTTAACTTCCCCAGTTGGACGTTTTGAGGGATGGTCTGCTGTTTTCAACCTGAAGACACAGAGGACAATCCAGATAGTTAGTTCTTCTGGCTCCGTGGGATGAAAAGACAGTGACTGGACTGAGATACCTTGCTAACCTGCTACAATACCTGCACTGTGACTGTTGGGAGTATCCAGGAACATCAAGGTACAACACTAGCCTTGGATCAAGACTATCATAGATGTATTTTGTTTTATCGATTTTGACATTTTATATCTACGATAGTCTTCGCCTGCATCCCCCAGTGCGCCCTGCACTTTCACCAGTAAAGTCTGTATTTCTCCGAACATGTACAAATGGAAAATATAAGGTGCTTACCCGGTAGCCCCGGATGTTAACTCTGCATTCAGAATCTTTGTACACTGTATTAGTCCGTATTGTTCAATATTTATGTGTTTTAATCCCGTCTGTGCCTGAACGCCATTTTCCCCCTCGTTTATCCTCTTGACATTGAGTGTAATACCGGCGTTCACCGGATGCGCCCCGTCACTACACTGTGTGTGTGTGTGTGTGTGTGTGTGTGTGTGTGTGTGTGTGTGTGTGTGTGTGTGTGTGTGTGTGTGTGTGTGTGTGTGTGTGTGTGTGTGTGTGTCATACAAATATTACAGTTTTAGTTCTTAAGTGACTTGGGGGTGATAAATTGTGGTTTTCACTTGAATATTTCCTTTGAAGAGGTATACATTGTTTTGGTATATTGTGTAACATTAAAAGGATCCGTGGCTAATAAGCCAAATATGCCTTAGTTCATCTTTCACTCAATAAGGGCAATGCCTGTTGCAAGTTGATGTCATTTATCCACGTGTGGTCTAGCCAAGCCCCCACAACCCAGTGTTTTCATTGAAGTGGAATGGACATGCTGGCCATTTGAGGTACTGCAGATGGGGCCACTGTCGGGGTATCAAGAAGACTCACTCCAAAACCAACTCACCCCATTGCTAGGAAAACTCACTCCGGAAAACTCTCCAAGATTTTCGGGGGTAGGAAAACTCACCCCAGGACCTGAGAAAACTCTCTCCGGAAAACTCACCCAATGGTTTTTAACTTTGTGGAAAACTCACCCCAATGGTTTTTAACTTTGTGAGCTTTCCATTTTCACAGAATGCTTTCATAATGTGATGGTGAAAAATGGTTTTAAAAAAAAGAAAAAAGAAAAAATCTTTCTTTGAAGGTATAGAATTACCAAATTATGTTGTTCAATTATATTTAGCTAATTAAAGTGCTTTAAATACAAGGTAGATTTCATCAGAAAAGTGAACATTCCAATGTCAAATTATGTTGTTCAATTACATTTAGCTAATTAAAGTGCTTTAAATACAAGGTAGATTTCATCAGAAAAGTGAACATTCCAATGTGTTTATAATCAATGTGTTTATAATGCAAACAAATACTAACTTAACAAAGAAAAATGAAGAAAAACTCCAGTGAAGGTAAAACACAGGTATAATGTTTTGTTTTCTGTGTGAACACATTTGTGAGAAAAGCTTTTGGTAAGCATTATTGAACTTTAGTTACTATTAGATATACATTTCACTATCGTAAACATGCATTAAACACTTTTCCCTATTTTTACCTAGGATATTTAGTTACCTGCTACTTTGCTGGTATAAATGATAACATTATAGAACATTGCATTGCACACATGCATTGTTTGAGAACTTTAGTTTTTAGAAATATTACTTTTGGTACATTTTGATGCCTTACTGTGTGTGTGTGTGTGTGTGTGTGTGTGTGTGTGTGTGTGTGTGTGTGTGTGTGTGTGTGTGTGTGTGTGTGTGTGTGTGTGTGTGTGTGTGTGTGTGTGTGTGTGTGTGTGTGTGTGTGTGTGTGTGTGTGTGTGTGTGTGTGTGTGTGTGTGTGTGTGTGTGTGTGTATTACGGTACAGGCCAAAAGTTTGGACACAACCCTGGCAAACACCATCTGATTCAATGTGTTTCCTCCATTTTCATGACTACAATAATCAGGCCTTCATGGTCAAATATCTGCTTGGAAATCTCTGCTTAGGAGAGGCAACAAGCAGAAGAGATGTTTTGGGCCAGGTTTTCTGCTGCAAGATATCACAAAGGACACAGCTCGTCATCTAATCTTTGCCACACAACAACAACGTGAGCTTCTCCGATCTGTGAAGCAAGTGTTCATGGATGGAACTTTTCGGGTTGTGAAGAAACCGTTCACGCAGCTTTTCAGCCTTCATGGATTTCTAATGGATGAAGATGACATGGTTGTCAAGCAAGTCCCTCTGGTATTTGTGCTAATGTCAAGGAGGAGGAAGCGTTGCTGTGTTCAAGGCCATCAAGAACATTGCTCCACACCTGGACAATGTGGAAATGGACATGGTGACAGATTTCGAACCAGCCATATGGGAAGCTGCTGCCAAAGTGTTTCCAAATGCCACGATGCACGGCTGTTCTTTCCATTGGGCCCAAGCTGTGATGCGTGCAGTCCAGCTAAAAGGCTTGATAGTGGCATATAAAACCAAACCAGATGTCAACAGGTTCATCCAGAAACTCTTTGCTCTACCATATCTGCCCGTTGATGAGATCGAAGGAGCTTTCAATCGGCTCGCATCATCTGGCACAGAAGAGTTTAAAGAAGAGCTAAAACCTATTGTTGACTACATCCGAAACACCTGGATAAATGGCTGCCAGCAATACTCAAAGCCAACCAGCTGGTGTGTCTACAACCGCGCCATCAGAACCAACAATGACGTAGAAGGCTGGCACAATAAACTCAATAAAGCAGCAGGAGGACGAGCACATCTGCCATTGTACACGCTTGTGGCATTGTTGTACGCTCAAGCTGATTGGATCAGGATCGAGCTGCATCTTCTCTCAGCGAATCAGCTATGACGCTATCAACGACGAACGACGAAGAAGACACAGCGCAACCTGTTCCAGTTATGGAAGGACTATGAAAACCAGACGATTTCCATCAGCCAGTTGCTGAGGAAGTTATCCCACCTCAACTCTGTGATTCCTGTCACGCCCCGCCAGGTCGACCCGACACCTGAAGAATAGTCTGAAGGACAGTAGCACACTGCAACTTTTTTACTATTTTTGACAAGCTTTTTTTCCTTTATTATTTTAACAGCTCAGATAGGCACTTTTGGCCATTTTTTTCTATGCAGTTATGTCGTAGTAACTGTGTTCTGACCTGTTGTTTTACACTGCCTCTTTTGTCAAATAAACTGATCTATTCCTACATTTGACCTCTTGTGTTGTGTTATGGTGAACAGCAACTTGTAGCTTATGTGTAAACCTGATATTTAGAGCAGTGTTTCTACAAGTTTTGGGCTTTTCTGCTGAAATCAATATAATCTTGCCTCCTGTCTACATGGACAATGATGACAATATTTTAAACACAAAAATATCATTGAACGACATAATTTGGTAATTCTATACCTTCAAAGAAAGAATTTAATCCAGTATGGATTAAACATGTCTCATTATGAAAGCATTCTGTGAAAAAGGAAAGCTCACAAGCCGGTAGATGTGCCTTTTTTAAACATACAGACTTGGTGTAGAGGGGAAAAGTTAAACCCACCCACAAAACAAAAACTCACTGTACTTTACACCATTGAGTTTTTCTGGGGTGAGTTTTCCTACCCCCGGGGTGAGTGTTCCGGAGTGAGTTTTCTCAGGTCCTGGGGTGAGTTTACCCACCCCCCGGGGTGAGTGTTCCTAGCTCCGGGGTGAGTTTTCCTTTTTGAGTTGGGGTGAGTCGGTTTTGGAGTGAGTCTTCTTGTATTCACTGTCGGTGGTAACGGTGGTAGACGGTGCTCAAGCCCTGGCGCGCTCACAAATAAACTCTATGATGCAAAACGCGTCACTTCTGTGACGCGCAGTGGCCCCAAATAGGCCGCGCTCACCACATTTCCTACCCGGAAGAAGGGGTGAATTAGCTTCATACGCTGGGTGAGCAACTCAATGCAAGTGGATGGGAGGGGATATCCGGTGCCCTCTCTATTATTTTTTAACTCTATGGGTCTAGCCCTATGGAATGCATGTGAAAATATAAAACGTAATATTAAAGGTTAAATGACGACTTTGTCTATTTTAAAATCTTCATATAATTGGTCCTCACTAATGCTCATGATAAAATGGTACTTTTTCTACTCAGTGTCTCTTTCTACTCGTGTCTCAGAGGAGGGCTATGGACAGTTCAGAAACCTGTGTACCAGTAACATCATTGTTGGGGAATCCAAGCTAATAGAAACTGTAGGCTTTGTATTCCTGGAAAGTTGTAATGCAATAATAGAAGCCATTGTTCTCGTGTTAATAAAAATCTAAATACAAAAATTTAATCTTGTTGGGAAATAAAATCCTTTCTGTCCTCCTATGAGACACTGAAAAACGGTACCATTTTATCATGAGCATTAGTGAGGACCTATTATATGAAAATGGGTGAAGTCGTCCTTTAATATGAGCATCAAATTCATATTTTAAACATGTTTTTTTAACTGTTTCTAAAATAAATACAATATTTAAGGTGTTTTAACATTTTATTTTTAGTTAGGGCAATAATAATTTATTAAGGCATATTTGGCTTATTAGCCAATGATCCTTTTAAAACGTGTTTCCTGAAAGAAGAGGGACATTTCATATTGAAGTGAAAGTTTATTTTAGTATTATTATTATTTTAATTTGCACAAATCATTCATTCACTAAATAATTGAGAATTACGTGTAGTTATCAGTTTAAAAGTGGCAGTATCAGTGAGTCATTTTTAATTAATAAAATAAGTATGTATCATAGTAAATTAATCATAATAATTAATTAGATTCTTAATGCACGTTACATTTGAAGTGATACAATAGACATTTGCACACCATTGTAAAAAGCATCAACAGACTGCGGTGCTCTCAGATGGTCAGGGAGTGAGCAGAAGGCTGGTCGCCCCCATGGTACGAAGCTTGGTCTTGGGGGGGATGGAAGAGGTTAGTGTTTGCAGAACGGAGGTTGTGAGTCGAGCTTTGTGGTGTAAAAGGTTTTTGATGTAGGAGGGAGCGTTGCCGTGGATGCTTGGGATGTCCCTCCCAATGTGCAGCAGTACAACAGTGTGAGATTTAATTTAGCTTGAATCCATGTATTCCACAAACAACTGGCTTGTTGCAGATTCTGGACAAATAACTGCCTCATTCTGAACTGCTTCATCACTTGAAACCTATTTTATACTTCACCGTATACGACGTGAATGAAAATAGCCCACCTACATACACTTGGGTTGTACATCTGCTATTTTCAACACATTCTCTTCACACATTTTGGGTAAAGGTTTTGAACATTTTAGAAAATGTTTGACATGCCCAAAATTGTGATGCCAGTTGAAAGTTGTTAATTTTAAATATATATGTTTTTCATCTTCACTGTTTGACTGTTTATTTTTATTTCAATTATGATATATATATAGTCTATACCAAATTGTTTTACTGTGTGTGTGTGTGTGTGTGTGTGTGTGTGTGTGTGTGTGTGTGTGTGTGTGTGTGTGTGTGTGTGTGTGTGTGTGTGTGTGTGTGTGTGTGTGTGTGTGTGATGCCTACAAATGATGTCAATCTATCAAGTCACAGCATGCATTCCTACGACTCAGCAGCCCTGAGTCCTGACCATCCAATGGCTCCTCCCACCTTCACCGGGGAAGACAACAACCACACTGATACAAGCAGTGAGTCTCTCACGCACACACACACTCACGCGCACACACACACACACACACACACACACACACACACACACACACACACACACACACACACACACACACACACACACACACACACACACACACACACACACACACACACACACACACACACACAGAGTGTGTACCCAAATTGGTACACTGTATATCTGTAGTCATGTTATCAAGATTTATTTGTCAGATTCTATTCCGATTGACTATGATTGGCTTTAACATTTTGCTGGAGAGCCTGAGGCCCGTTTTGCACCACATGCTACAAGCACCACTGTACTGATCGGCGGGAAACTTTGCACACGCACTCCCAGTAGGCCAAGGAAGAATCTCCACCACAATTATTAATCAAATCGGCATGTTATTACTCATACAGATTTTCTCCAAACCTCACGCAAATCTGTATACATTCTCTGTATAGTAGGGGGTACTAACCACCAAAAATGGCCAAATCGTTACGCGGCGGATAAAAGCATGACATTTGATACAGATGTCCCTTGGGTCATCCTAAAACATCCTAGAAGGGGTGCCCAAAAAAATCTGAAACAGGAAGTGAGTTATGGACAAAATTCAAAATGGCCACCTAAACTGTTGACCGTTGACTCAAAAGACACCAAAAGAATCTCCAAAAAGCATACAATTTGGCACATATGTCCCTTGGGTCATCCTAAGACATCCTAGAAGGGGTGCCCAAAGGAATCTCAAACAGGAAGTGAGTTATTGACTAAATTGAAAATGGCTGCCTAGTGTTGTCAATTGACTCAAAAGACAACTAAAGAATCTCATAAAAGCATACAATTTGGCACACATGTCCTTTTGGTCATCCTAAGACATCCTAGAAGGGGTGCCCAAAAAGATCTTAAGCAGGAACTGAGTTATTGACAAAATTGAAAATGGCCGCCTACAGTGTTATCTATTGACTCAAAAGACAACTAAAGAATCTCATAAAAGCATACTGATGTATATTCCTGGTCGAAAGAGTGGCTGTATTAGTCTCCTGGAGAAGGGTTCAAGAAGGGAAGTTCCAGGCCAAGGTTTTCAGTTAGATATCATTTTATTCCACCCAACAGGCAAGCTGCCTGGTTAAGGTCAGATTAGCAGAGCGCAGCATTTTCATACAAACACAATACTTATACTGTATACCTTTTGCCACAAGAGGAGGAGGCTAGGTGGCTAAGCCCAGCCCCTAATCCCAGTGGGCCTATCACACATCGAATACATGAATATTGAGGGTCGTGGCCGAACCCACTATTGAAATTAATTGTGTCTTCACACTGTACCAATTTTGTCTTGTCTCTATTTATCAAACTTTACTTTTGCACAAAACCTTGTTTAGTAATCCTTGTTCAACATCTCTTAAGCTTTATAATAAGCCCACACACTTTATACTTTCATGTTTGCAAACAGTAGTTAGAAATCCAATGAGTCAACAAAGTTGTAGTTACTTTAAGACTGAATATTTTCCTTAAATGACATTTCTCTTTGTTAACAACACAAGTCATAGTTATCCAGACTTTAATCATTTTAACTACACCCTGCAGACCTAAGACTGTAGAATAATAAAAGTGTATATATTTTACTGTCATCTTGACCTGGCTTCCAACCATTCACTACACATTTGCTGTCTGCGGCTACAGCCCAGGAAGGAACAAAGGGTATTTTAATCAGTTCAAACCAAAACAAAAGAATGGCTCTGTTGGACTCCAGCCAGCTTCAAACATTCTGTATACAATAGGACAATAGATTTCCCTTGTAGATGTAAACACAAGTTTCTTTGGTTAATCAAATCAAGGCGCTGTCTCTGTACCTTCACCTGCGAGTGTCAACACCGGAATTCTAAAGATTTACTTCTCTAAAACAAGACACAAAAGGTTGGCAGAGCAGCCTGTTCCATTTCTCACCTCACCTGGGCTTCTAACACAATGGCCAGAACTTTAGGGAATGCAAATTGATCGCATCTCAGCCTCAGCCTTCATGAACAACTGGAGAAAACCCCCGACCAACATTTAAATTCATCAGTGTGTCTTTACTTCAAGCAAGTTCTGCTGTCTTATAACCTTACTTATATTCAAATACCACGCTTATGTTTGACAAGTATACATCAATACAATTTGGCATACATGTCCCTTGGGTCATCCCAAGACATCCCAGAAGGGGTGCCCAAAAAAGTCTTAAACAGGAAGTGAGTCATTGACAAAATTGAAAATGACCGCCTACAGTGTTGTCGATTGACTCAAAAGACAACTAAAGAATCTCATAAAAGCATATCATTTGGCATACATGTCCCTTGGGTCATCCTAAGACATCCTAGAAGGGGTGCCTGAAATGATCTGAAACAGGAAGTGAGTTATTGACTAAATTGAAAATGGCCGTGTACAGTGTTGACAGATGATGCAAAAGACACTCATAAAAAATAATCTCATAAAAGCATGACATTTGGTACAAATGTCCCTTGGGTGATCTGAATGCATCCTAAGGGGTGCCAAAAAAAGTTTTAATAGTCTCTCAATGGAAAACTCTCCTCCCACACGGGCTGCACTGCTACAATATTCAAATCGAGCAGCCAATCTGGCATTTGGTCCAGAAGCCTGAAAGCTATGCAATCTCTACCATCTCCTGACAAATATGGATGGATTAAAGTCGCTGATTCGTGGACACCTTTATGGACACTCTTGCCAGAGGCTGCTTAAGTTTGTAGAGAACTCAAGTGTGGCTGCAAAGCTGAGCCCTTCTGTTCGAGAAAGTGTAGATGCCGGGATGCTGGGTTACCTTGCAGAGCATTATGCCAATGTGCTGGTAATTGCGAAATGGCACACATGAATGTAGTTACTAAACACTAATCACAAAAAAACAGTAATGATCAAGAAGAAAATACATGAGAAGATAGAGTGTAAAACAAGCAAGAAGATGTAGAGTGCAAAATAAATATGATGCAGAGAGTAAAATAAGAATATGCAGAGTAAGATAAGATGCAGAGTAAAATAAATAAGAACATGCAGAGAGTTAGATAAATAAAGAAGATTCAAAGAGTACAATAAAAAAATTATGCAGAAAGTAAAATAAATAAGTGATGTAGAAATAAAAACAGAAGGTAGACTACAAAATACGGCAGGTTATGCACTGCATAACCTGTCGTATTGAGTCTGCATAATATGCAGACTGCCATGGTCAACTCTTTAAACAGCCATTTAGAATTTCTTCAACATGGTCCCTTCCTAAAAAGTTTAATAAACAAGCAAACAAACAAATAAATAACCCCTTCTAGGATATATTAAGAAGCACTCAATGTACATACCAAATTATACACTTTTATGACGTCCCTTTATGTTTTCTTTTGTGTCAACTGCTTTAGGCGGTCACTTGCTGTTTAAAACCTTTTTGGGCACCCCTTGTAGGATGCGTTCAGATCACCCAAGGGACATTTGTACCACATTTCATGCTTTTAAGAGATTCTTTAGGTATCTTGCATCATCTTTCAACACTGTAGGCGGCCATTTTCAATTTAGTCAATAACTCACTTCCTATTTCAGATTATTTTGGGCACCCCTTCTAGGATGTGTTAGGATGACCCAAGGGACATATGTGCCAAATTGTATGCTTTTTGGAGATTCTATAGGCTTTTTGAGTCAATCGCCAACACTGTAGGCGGCCATTCTCAATTTAGTCAATAACTCACTTCCTGTTGAAGACTTTTTTGGGCACTCCTTCTAGGATGTCTTAGGATGACCCAAGGGGACATGTGTGACACATTTTATACTTTTTGGAGATTCTTTAGTTGTCTTTTGAGTCAATCGACAACACTAGGCGGCCATTTTCAATTTGGTCAATAACTCACTTCCTGTTTCATATTTGTGTGGGCACCCCTTCTAGGATGTCTTAGGATGACCCAAGGGACATGTGTGCCACATTTTATGCTTTTTGGAGATTATTTTGGTGTCTTTTGAGTAAACGGTCAACAGTTTAGGTGGCCATTTTGGATTTTGTCCATAACTCACTTCCTGTTTAAGATTTTTTTGGGCACCCCTTCTAGGATGTTTTAGGATGACCCAAGGGACATCTGTATCAAATTTCATGCTTTTATCCGCCGCGTAACGATTTTTCACTTAGTGCCCCCTAGTCATGTGATCAAGATGTATCTGTCGCATTTCTCATACTCCATTCCGATTGGCTTTCAAGTTTGTCTGGGGAGGCCTGTTTTTTACAAATGCCTTATATTGTTTAGATTTTTTATAGTACTTATACTCAGGATAAAAATAAAATAAACGTTAACATTCGTGATGCTGTTTTTGTTAAAGTCGTAGTAGGTAAGTCCAAACAAAAACGATTTTTAGCAACCTCTGCTGGTCACTACCGTTCATTGCAGGTCTTTAGTTTATTCCTGCATTACCCAGAACATAATTTGTTTTCACCAGTGTTGTTTTTCCATCTTCAAATCCTATAAAGCCATAAAAACAGCGTGAGATTCCTTTTTGTTAATAGCATGGTAGTTCCTGGACAAACAGGAAACCGGTGCATTTCCATTTCCGTTTTTCCGGCCGGATGACGTCATTTTCGCGGGAAAGACGCCCCTGTCCACTTTCAATAGAAAATATGTTTATAAAAGGCTTTCTGGGGTGAAATTCATGGAATGGGTGTTGTGAAACATTTGATATACAAAAGATATACAATTTAACTTAAGTTTTTTTGAAAAGGTTACCAAGTAATAGCTTTAAGTCAAATTTATGCTCCATTGTACAACTGGCACGTGGTGAACATTGCCGATCTACAAGCTCAAGTTACATCTGCAACTGAGCTTGTAGATTTAAAAATTTCACTGCTCAACACCATTGTGCGCTGAATTATAAATCAGGCTTTACAGAGTGCAAATCTGAAATCTAGAGTTATAATTGGGATCAATGGACCATTAGTATTTTTTAGCCCATTAATCTGATACATTAGGAAAAAGTCCCAGTTTCCGACGCCACTGACTTCATTGTTTCGGTATCAACACAACAACAACATGTCACTACAACATGCATGCACGTGCACACATAGACATGAAAGAGGGCTTGAGCCCCTGCCCTTTTACCCGTTGGTAAAAAAGGTGCCCTCTGCAGACCATGAATGCAACATTTATTATGGTGAAAAATAAATGGTGAAAAAAACCCAAATGCCCTACTCGAAGGCAGCATTCAAGGCTAAGAGAATTGCCCCTTTCTTACTCTCTAAACGCCGCATCTCCAGTAAAGCTTGAGTATACCTAGACTCTCGTAGAGATAAAGGATTTCAAAATCAATAAAATACATCTACGAGAGTCTTTATCTAAGGCTACTTAAATACTTAATAATTGAAACTGCTCATTTTACTTTGTTAACCAGTAATTTAAGGCTAATACTGGATTGTTAGGGCAGGCTGGGTGGTTGTTGTGGCTGTTCTGGCAAAGATTTTTTTTTTGTCAATGTGATCAGGGCAAGAAGGTTGTGTCCCGCTGTTGTAGAGTAATATGCTGAATTGCTCATATAGATCATCAGTGACAGTAACTTTTGAGTGAATATTGTTCATGTTTGTGGAGTTATTTTTTCAGTATAACCCTCGATTCAGTGTTAATTTAAAATGAGATATTCCTCTAAATCTGGGTAGAAATGTAAAAAAAAATATAGCTGCAAGCAGCGATAACACGGGGCCAGTGAAAGAGAGAGAGAGACAAGGAAACTGGAGATGGAGAGAGAGAGAGAGAGAGAGAGAGACATGGAAACTAGAGAGAGAGAGAGACATGGAAACTGGAGAGAGAGAGAGAGAGAGAGAGAGATGGAAACTGAATAGATTGAAGAGAGAGAGAGAGACAGACATGGAAACTGGAGAGAGAGAGAGATGCAAACTGAAGAGAGAGAGAGAGAGAGATCATCATGATCGCCTCAACACATCGTCGGGGACAGGGATCGAACCGGTGACCTCCGGACTCATAGGCTGCCTTTCTTCTCATTGAGCTAGAGATATGATAGTCCTGGTAGTGTCTGTTGATATATATAAGCCGTTCCGTCCCTGACGGACCAGGCCTTTGTTTCGCTAACTACTCTAGATCACTGGTTCCCTAACCATCTACCGATAGAGAAATTGTATGTCTCCTCGGAACAGAAACCATTGAAAATAGCCGATCTACAAGCTCACAAAATGTTGCCACAGAGAGAGAGAGAGAGAGAGAGAGAGAGAGAGAGAGAGAGAGAGAGAGGAGAGAGAGAGAGAGAGAGAGAGAGAGAGAGAGAGAGAGAGAGAGAGAGAGAGAGAGAGAGAGAGAGAGAGAGAGAGAGAGAGAGAGAGAGAGAGAGAGAGAGAGAGAGAGAGAGAGAATTGAAGAGAGAGAGAGAGGAAAACGGAATGGATTGATTCGACATATCATCCTATTGCCCTTAATAGGACTCGAACTCTCAACCTTCGGACTGACAGGCTGCAACGCTACCTATAGTGCTATAGCTTTGTGCAGGCTGATGTTGTCTGTTGAAGATCATAAACTCTTGCCTTCTGTCATGAACCAAGCCCCTGTTTCACTAACACTAAGATCACTCGTTCACAAACCATTTACCAATAGAGAAATTGTATGTCTCCTCGAAACCGAAACCAGTGAAAGCGGACGATCTACAAGCTCACAAAACGTTGGTATCTGAAAAGTTGTGAGATTGTAGATCAGCTACTTTTACAATGAAGTACGTCATACATTGAAAAAATGTACTCTCAAATAAGCATTTCAGGTTATCTTTAGCATTTGCACATGTATTCATTGATACAGTCATGTTTTTTGCAATTCAACTTAAATGAGTCTGCATCAAGTGAGGCTTGAACCGGCAACCTTGCGGTCGTGAGGCACTCGCTTAAGGGAGAAGCCATTGGACCAACAGACAAGCCCTGTGAAAAAAGAGATCACACAGATGATACAGTTTCACGCAAATAGCTGAAAAATCCTGGGTTTAAGTGTTTTTCAAACTGCTCAAAATTGCGGACAATCTAAGGGCGGAGCTTACTGGTCAACGTGATAGATGTGTTCCTCATGAGTCAAGGCACATGTGTAAGCAGGTTTAATGGCTGTCGGCCAAACGAAGCATGACTTTTGCCTGTTTAAAGTTTGCATTTTCAAAAAATCGCTATAGCGCCCCCCTTTGACCAATTGGAGTAAGATTGGTTTCAGTGATATTTGGAATGACCCTCAACATTACCGCAAAGTTTCAAAGAAATGTGAGTCTGCATGTGTGTGTTAGGGGCAGATGAATAATTGTCATAAAACTGCAATATTCATTGGCTCATTAAAGCTTAATTTTTTCACTTATGGAAAATCTTTTGCACATGTTTGTCGGCATAGGGCAAAGTTCATGTGTAAAACGTTTCGTGCAGATTACTCAAAAATCCCAGGAGGAGATAGGTTTTAACTGTTTTTCATATAATTCAAAATGGTGGGAGATCTAAAGGTCAGAGGTCAAAAGTCAGAGGGTAAAAGTTGTTCATCATGAGAAGACGCATGCGTGTATTGAAGTTTTATGGATGTAGGTCTAACAGGGCATGAGTTGTACCTGTTCAAAGTTGGCATTTTCAATTGAGTGCTATAGCGCCACCTTTTGACGAAAGATTGTGAGAATTATTTCTTGATCGTTTTTCATGACCATCTACCATATGGCCGAGTTTCGTAAAAAGCGACAGCACGGTTCAGCCGGAACTGCGAAAAGTGGCAGAAACAGAAGAATACTGCCAATCTTAAAACAGGTCCAGAGCTGAGCTCTGGCCCCGGCCGGCGCCAGCAAAAGGTGCCCTTTTGAAATTCCAGCCCCTGCCTCTCCAAATCCCTCTGCACGTCTCTGCACTACAACACTAGGCACAACGTGCGCGATTCATTTACGCTTTGTGTAGTCTACTTTTCATTGCTCACTACACATTTGCCTCCTCGGAGCATAATTAATTTCGTCCAACACAAATTCACCACATTAGCGACCACACCGGAAGGGGAAACCCTTTAGCATCATTTAGCGTGAGCACAGCCGAGGGAAAACAAAGCGGCGGCCATTGAAATGTGTCCAGGGGGCACGGTGGTGCAGTCGGTAGCGCTGTCGCCTCACAGCTAGAAGGTCCTGGGTTCGATTCCCGCAGGGGACGCTGTGGCCGCTGGCGGCGTGTTCTCTCCTCCGCATCATCAGTGCCCATACCCTAGGTGGGGTTGGCGAAAGGGCCTCTCTGTGTGGAGTTTGCATGTTCTCCCCGTGTTCCCTAGGGTAGGTATCCTCACAAAAACATGCAGTAATCCTGGTCACTATACTGCCTCCCCCTGGCCAGCCGGGGCGCATGATGGAGGGGAAAGGAACTGGTTGGAATAACGTGTTCCTTCCACGCGCTACGTCCAACCAGGGAAACTCTCCCCTGTCAGGTGACAAGAAGGTCAGTTGGCTCTCATGCATTGAAGGAGGCATGAGCTCGGCCCTGGCCTCCCTAGGTTGGCAGAGGGAAGGTAGTGCCCAGGATTACATAGACAATTGGCACTGGGTGTAAAAAATGGGGTTACAAAATCGTGGGATAAAAATTAAATTTTGCTTTCGGTTTGCGTGTTGAAACACACCGCTGTTGCAATGAACGTGTACACACTGTACTGTCGAGTTACAACCGTGCCTGTGCCTCTGCCTGTCTGCAACGAAGCAGCCACCCAGCCACAGGGTTGCCGGGTTTGGCGCGACTAACAAGCAATGCACACACAATTATTTTTATTCTTACACTTTGCTTTCGCTTTCGTTTTCCGATGTGCGGGCCAGGTTACTAGAGCCCGTGCGCGGCTAGGGGGCAGGGCGCCCGGACCTCTAGTTTAACACATCACCCGCCAAAGTATTAAACATTGTTTGTTATCCCCTTGCCAGCGTAATTACCTTTATCCGATGATCTTTGAAACGCCGTGGAAGCGACATTGTGTACAAAAGAAAACTAAAAAAATAGTCATTCAACAACATTCCAACCGCGATCCGCCATTTTGGGCCTTTGGCCCGCTGAAAACGGTGGTTTTCAATGCAAAAAATAGCAACTGAGTTAGAGGTGTTTTTCTGAAAATCCCATAGTCAGGGCGGGTGGATGTGATGTTTTTTGGAATGATGTCACATCCACACTTCTTTTCTGAGTGACGATGGATCATCCCAAAGCTGTGTTACGGTGCCTAAAACAGCGTGCCAATTATTTTTTTATAGAACGACTTTATGCGTCCATGGCGTTGACGCATAAAGGTCAGCATAAAGGTCAGCATAAATGGTGTTTTCTATATTTCTCACGAAAAAAATAAACATTTTCAAGCATTACAAACAAAATGTGTGGGCTGTGTTTTCTCTTATCTCAGTAAGAGTGATCTTGACCACTGTTAAAACAAATATGAACAAAATATGACAACAATAACAGAAGATCTGTTATATCGCTTCCTGCATAATGTAATTATATAATTGTGGTTCCTTTGCTTGATGTTTTGTGTAAAGGGCATTGAAATGCCTTGTTGTTTTTTTGCTATACAAATAAAAGTGCCTTGCCTTGCATGAGGCCCATTGAATTGCTCTCTGCTGACGTTAGCTCCTCTCCCCTCGTTCTAGATCTCCAATTCCTTCCTGATGTGTGTAAAGAGGAGTCTTCCCCTGATCACAAGGAGAGCAGCCACAGTCTGGTACAGGTGAAACTAGAACCTCCACAGATAAAAGAGGAACAGGAGGAGAGCAGGTCCAGTCTGGTCCAGGTGAAAATAGAAGACCCTCCACAGATTAAAGAGGAACAGCAGGAGAGGAGTTCCAGTCTGGTCCAGGTGAAAATAGAAGACCCTCCACAGATTAAAGAGGAACAGCAGGAGAATAGCTCCAGTCTGGTCCAGGTGAAAATAGAAGACCCTCCACAGATTAAAGAGGAACAGCAGGAGAATAGTTCCAGTCTGGTCCAGGTGAAATTAGAAGAACCTTCACAGATAAAAGAGGAACAGCAGGAAAGTAGCTCCAGTCTGGTCCAGGTGAAAATCAAAATTCCACAGATTAAAGAGGAACAGTTGGAAGTACTTCTAAGACCAGAGGAGGCTGCAGGGTCATCGTTCACATTGCTAGCAGTGAAAAGTGAAGATGATGAAAACAGGAAGACAGAGCCTCTAGCAAGCACCTCAACTGAACACATGAAAACACAAGCTTATGTAAAGGACTGTGGAGCATCACAACCAACTAGTGATGAGCAGCTCCTGTCTTCACACTGTTCTGAATCTGATACTGATGACAGTGATGACTGGGAGACCAGGGATGATGAGTCGGTTTTAAACACACTGACATCATACAAGACGCAACATGTGGAAGGACAGAAATCTTCTTTTAGCAAGCTGTCCCAGAACCTGAAATCATTTAAACAAAAGCCATACACGAGGAATCAAACAGGAAAGAAAAACTTTAGTTGTACAGAGTGTGGCAAAGTCTGTAGTACCAAGGGTGTTCTGAAAACACACATGAGGATTCATACAGGTGAAAAAACCTTTGCTTGTACAGTTTGTTACAAAAGCTTTAACCAAACTGCAAGTCTGAAAAGACACATGAGGATTCATACAGGAGAAAAGCCCTTTGCTTGTTCAGTTTGTAACAAAAGCTTCACACAAGCTCAATATATGAAAATCCACATGAAGATTCATACAGGCAAAAAGTCCTTTGCTTGTACAGTTTGTAACAAAAGCTTCACACAAGCTCAATATATGAAAAATCACATGAAGATTCATACAGGCATCAAGCCCTTTACTTGTACAGTTTGTAACAAAAGCTTTAACCAAAATCCAGCTCTGAAAGTACACATGAGGATTCATACAGGCGAAAAGCCCTTTGCTTGTACAGTTTGTAACAAAAGCTTTAACCAACATCAAAATCTGAAAAAACACATAAGCATTCATACAGGCGAAAATACTTTTGTTTGTAGCTCATAGCTAGCTTGTAGCCCTGAAAAAACACATGATTGTATTGTCCTTAACAGGACTTGTGGTATCACATCTCTAGGGACACAGTCTTGGTCCCAAATGATGCTTACAAGAATGCTAGTGTCTTCCTTCATCTCAGTTTTTTGTAAATTAAACCATGAAGTGAGATTTTGAGTGCTCAAAGGTCTGGGTGTAACTAATCGTAACTCCTTACACATCTGTATCACATTCTTTGAAATCAAAGCTGGGGACTTTGTTTCCTTCTGCCTCACAAGGTGTTTTCATTTGTTTCTTGCCACTGCACCATAACCGTTCAGGCGGCTTTCTGAACTGTCGACAGCCCTCCTCTGAGACAGACAGGGTAGACAAAAATGGTACCATATTATAATGAGCGTTAGGAAATCTTAAGACACACCTTTTTAGCATTGCCTTTACCTAGGTTTTAGCATTACTCTATTTTACTTTTCTCTTTTTCCTTTCATTAAAGTTTTTAATTTCTTTCTTCTTTTGTTCTGTTAAGCTCATTGGGTTGCACCTGCTGTATGAAATGTGCTATACAGTATGAATAAAGTTTGATTGATTGATCAATATGCACACGGTGACCACTTGTTGCATTTTTCTATAACATTGTAACCAAATGATGTATCAATCATGGTGATCCATACTTATAAGTTAGAGTAAGTGGTCTTGGGAACCAACGTGGCCCATAGGTCAGGAGCCTAATCTCCTGTTTCTCTAGCGTGAGGTGGCAGCTTGATGTACAAGTCCTGTACAACCTCTGAACATGACTTATGTCACAGGGTTTCCCAGTCAAACCCATGATGAGTGCCAAGCAGGGAGGCATTGGGTACCATTTTTATAGCCTTTGTTATGAACTCGGCCAAAGATTGAACCCCCGACCTCCCAGTCTCAAGGCGAACACTAACCACAAGGCCACTGGTGATTCATATAGTCATTCATATGCAGTGCGAGGAGTTGTGAGCTTGTAGTTCGGCTATTTTCACAAAAGTATTCTGTGGCATGAGTCGAACTATATGTAATGCCTACAATTCCAAGTGCTTGTCACGGTGGGGTGTCCCCAGTTCTTTGGGGGGGTCGCGGGCCTCGGCCTGAAAAGTTTGGGAACCCTTGGTCCATCATGATCTAGGTGCCTGAGAGATTGTGTCCTCTGGTCTGGTGGCCCTCTTGAGCGCACATCCAGACCTGAGGAAGATCTATACGACCAAAACGTTGTTCCTGGTTCCTGGCAACTGACTGGGTGCAGATGTCCTTTTTCACACTTTCAGGGATAAAGAAGAACATGGAGAACATTTAAGGATAGAATGAGGTCATTGATAAACTTTCCAACACTTCTTTAATTAGCGTTTTGGCTCTGCCAAAAAGCTTTTGTGTGCTGCCTGCCCGTGCCTATCTGACTAAACAGAAGTGGTGGACAAAGTATATATTTGTCGGGCAGAAACCTCTCATCTCCATATTCTTTAACTTTGTGTTTTTTTTGTTGTAAATTAACGCCCTACTTGATCTTACTACAGTGTCAAACAAAAGCATCAAAAGTAACAGATCCACAAGTGATGCGTTGTGAGCTCGTCAATCTGCTACTTTTTTATTTGAATCCTGAAAAGTAACAGTTTTGGACATATGAGGGTTCCACCCGACAGAGATGACATACTCAAGTATTCAAAAGTACAAATTAACGAAGTACATAATCAGAAATTGTCAGAAATTAAAAAGTACAATATTTCTATTTAAAATGTGAGTGAAAGTCATCAGTTTGGAAAAAAGCTCCAATTTAGTTTTTTACTTAAGTACAGCACTCAAGTATATGTACTTAGTTACTGTCCACCACTGCTAAAGGAGTGCTGAAGGACACTACTAGAGGGAGCAACCATGTTCTGGTTCCACCCAAATTTAGAACAAACATGGGAAAGTTCTCATTCTACTGCTCTGCCACCAAAATGTGGAATGCCCTGACACCATCCATTAAAGGATGTGAATCACTGGTGTTTTTCAAAAATGGCCTGAAAAAACATCCATCATCTATGTTTTTCTACATATAGTGTTTGTATTTGTTGATGACATGTATTAGTATGTTAATAATATGTTAATGTTTTTATGGTATGTTGATGTATTGAATACATAGGACCACGATGGAAACAAGTCCCCAGGACTTTTTAGCCTTAATGTCTGACTGTACCACGTGCTTTATACATTTCTGACTATTAAAGGAGTTCACCCAAAAATGGACTTATTTTCTATCAATTCGACACCCCATGAAGCCTTGAATTCATAAAGAGTTTTTTGTCACATTCCTGAGCCAATATATAAATACATTTTACAGATTTTTTTGGGCCTTTATCGATAGTTTAACAGTAGAGACAGACAGGAAACAGGGGGAGAGAGATGGGGAGAGACATGCAGCAAAGCTCATCCAGGCCCTCAGCCAATAATTTGATGACCTCCACTTTAATTTTTGTATCTGTATCCTGACTGAGGTCTCTATCCTGATTGGATAAAATTGGTATCCTTACCTGAAAAATAAATTTCGGTTTAATAAATAGCTGGAGAGACATGGAGACTCCTGTTACTGAACAATTTCACTCTATAGTAACGAGTACTATCAGAATATAGAGCTATTTAACACTTAATTTAACCAAAGATAATCACTTACCCTACCTTTAATATGCTAATTGTATTATTTAAACAGAGCGACACAGTAGGATGACGTATAATAAATTGGGTTTAAGGCCCCGCCTCTCACTGGTCACATCATGGTTGACTCCGCCCACAGAGATCTCAGCGTTGGCGATGGGGTTGTTGTTCTCATCATAGACCATGCCTTTTATCCCATGATGCACCTGGAGAACAAAGAGAACATTCTGTTACTGGGCCATTAAAAAAACACTTAAAGCCTATCATGCTTTGTTGACCGGGGTTTATACTTGGTCCACTTCTTTTTTCCCTCTACATCAACTCTCTTCACTGAAAGTAGCTGATCTACAAGCTCACAAGGCATCACAATGGAACGCGTTGTGAGCTTGTAGATCTAATTCTTTTGCTGAAAATTCACCTATTGGCCCGGACCGCTGGCCTAGTGGCCCGTGTCGCAGGTTCGAATCCCGACGACCTTGCTGTGTGTCACTCCCCGTCTCTCTCTCCCCATTTCCTGTCTAAATACTAAATATACTACCAATAAAAGGCAGAAAAAGACCCAAAAATATCTTTAAAAATAAAAAATAAAATTCACCTATTATTGACATGAAGTGTTCATAATGGTTAAATCTTCTACTGAGTCAGACTTAGGAAGTAGAGTGGCGCCGGTTCGATCCCCGG
The DNA here is from genome assembly GCF_963280865.1 of Gymnoscopelus braueri. Lineage (NCBI taxonomy): Eukaryota > Metazoa > Chordata > Actinopteri > Myctophiformes > Myctophidae > Gymnoscopelus > Gymnoscopelus braueri. The sequence goes on along the minus strand of NC_137617.1, from coordinate 11,353,181 downwards.
CACCTCCTGCCTGGCATCATGTCGAAGTGTCCTTGACTAAGATAAGACACTGAACCTCTAACTGCTCCTGATGAGCAGGTTGGTGCCTTTCATGGTTTCCTCCTCCGTCGGTGTGTGAATGTGTGTTGAATGTGTGAATGTAACATTGTAATTTGGATAAAGGTGTTATAGAAATGCAGACCATTTATAATATTCTAATGACACATTTTCTACATTCCCGTTCAGCCTGTAATACATTTTCACTCATATTGCAAACCTTTTTCATAATGAATTACTGTACATCCTTTTGACAGTAGTACCACTACTTCCTGCTTTTCCAGTTAGCCAGTGAGTATTTGTTTGGTAATGTTAAAGATGCAATCTTTAACAAACAGGATTTGAACTCCGGTCTCCCTCCAGCCTCTGCAGATGTACTAGTTATATAGTATTAACCATAGGGAACAAGCATGCTGGATTTGAAAATAACATGTGGGTGATGTGATGTGTTCTGGTGTTCAGGACATCCCGAGGACGAAGTACAGACGATGTACAAACTGGTAATCTTATGCCACGTGGTGGAAAAAGTACTCACATTTTTTACTTAAAGGTAGGGTAAGTGATTTACTTTTGTTAAAATAATTGTTAAATATAACTATATTCTGATAGTACTCATTGCTATAGAGTGTTTGTTCAGTAAAAGGAGTCTCCATGTCTCTCTCTATTAAACAGAAAATGCATTTTCAGTGCTCTCTCCTGATTGGCTTAAATTTGGTCACCTACCTGAAAATGTACTATATTCTTTTTACTAAAGAGCTGGAGAGACCCCTGTGACTGAACAAACGCTCTGTAGCAATGATTACTATCAGAATATAGTACTTAAATATCAACCCAAAAATATCACTTACCCTACCTTTAAGTAAAAGTATCAATAGTGCAATGTAGAAATACTCTGTTACAAGTAAAAGTCCGGAATTCTAAAAGCACAAAAGTATTGTCATCAAAATGTACTTAAAGTACCAAAAGTAAAAGTACTCATTATGCAGGATGTCCCATTTCAAGTTTTCAAATGTATAACCATTTTTGAAAATAGCAGATCTACAAGCTCACATTGCGACGCATTGTGAGCTTGTAGGTCGTCTATTTTCAAATGGCCGAAATATGTATGTTTTGTAATAATAATCAGAATCTATAAAGTAACTATACTAAAGTTTTCAAATAATTATAGTGGAGATTTCAAATGATTTTAGACAGCTGTGGACAGTTCAGAAATCAGCCTACCAGTGACATCAGCAGGCAGGTTTAGTCATTTCAAACAAAATGTAATTTTTTTTTTCAATTTTGTATTAATGCGAGAACCTAAATGTGTTAATATCTACACCAGCATATATGAGGTTAACATTCTTTCGGGAACGCGCAGTAGCAGTGTGTTTCAGTCTATGGTTTCAGCCCGGATGAGAGAGAGGGGCGGACAGTGTTGCCATGTCCGCTTATTATAATCGACTTTGGGCTTCTTTTTTTGTAAAGTAAAATATTGGTAGTTGCAGGTTGCAGTTTATTGGGCTTGTTTCCAAAATGTAGTTGCTTATTTGTGCTTGTTTCCTAAATGTTGTTTAAAAGCCAGTGGTTCTCAAACATTTTCATGGCAAGCACCCCCATATTAATATGTGTTTGTCCAGTTGGACCCCCATCTGAAAATGTTTAGTGCCAGACTGCCAGGGATTTGTGTTGTAAAAAAAATCCCAAATGACCTATTTTCCCCCCAAGATTCTCTCTCTTTTTTTTTTTAATAGCAGATCCACAAGCTTGTGGATTGGTTGTTTTCAAATAGCCGTAGCCTAGTCGCTTCTTTTGGGCTTGTTTTCATAGACCTGGTTGCTTATTTCTCTCGCAGAATGTGGCAACGCTAGACAGAACAACACACAGCAGAGAGTTACAGAGAGATTCTGTGTTACCATTTTATGCACATTTGGCATTTCTGCACGGCGTTCGTTCGACAGATACTGCGTTGTGTTGAATCTAACGCTAATTCTAAGCTAGTTTACAGTCTATAGTCAGTAGATAACACGCGAACAGACGTTTTCTAAGTTTAATTTCCCCAGTTGGACGTTTTGAGGGATGATCTGCTGTTTTCAACCTGAAGACACAAAGAGGACAATCCAGATAGTTAGTTCTTCTGGCTCCGTGGGATGAAAAGACAGTGACTGGACTGAGATACCTTGCTAACCTGCTACAATACCTGCACTGTGACTGTTAGGAGTATCCAGGAACATTAAGGTACAACACTAGCCTTGGATCAAGACTATGATAGATGTATTTGATCGATTTTGAGTTTTGACATTTTTATATCTACGATAGTCTTGGCCTGCATCCCCCAGTGCGCCCTGCACTTCCACCAGTAAAGTCTGTATTTCTCCGAACATGTACAAATGTAAAATATAAGGTGCTTACCCGGTAGCCCCGGATGTTAACTCTGCTTTCGGAATCTTTGTACACGGTATTAGTGCGTATTGTTCAATAGATATGTTTCAATCCCGTCTGTGCATGAACGCCATTTTTCCCGCCCCTCGCTTATTCTCTTTACATTGAGTGTAATACCGTCTTTCACCTGATGCGCCCCGTCACGACCACCCATTGAGGAATACAGGGAACTGCCGACAGAATCCGACACAGACGGGATTAAAACACATATCTATTGTAAAATACAGACTAATACATTGCACAAAGACTCCGAACCGCGGGTTAACATTTGGGCCAACCGGGTAAGCACCTTATATTAATGTTTTGTACATGTATGGAGAAGTACGGGCTTTACTGGTGAAAGTGCAGGACGCACTGGGGGGTGCAGTCAAGACTATTGTAAACACGAAAGTAAAAGTCAAGACTCGATAAAATACACCTATGACCTGTGTTGGTGCAGCAGCCATTACCAGCAAAGGTCTAGATAGCCTGGACTAATACGGAGGATTCACAAGTTCACAAGACACTGACTGAATCTCACAAGCAGTGGTGTAAAGTTACTTAGTACATTTACTAAAGTACTGTACTTAAATACAATTTTGAGGTACTTTTACTTTACTGGAGTATTTCCAATTGTCTATACTTTTACTTCTACTCCACTACATCTCAGAGGCAAATATTGTACTTTACTCCAGTACAATTATTTGAAAACTTTAGTTACTTTGCAGATATAAATATATTACATTATAAAACATACATTAACCACTTTAGCCCTATTTTATACCTAGGCCATTTGAAAATAGCAGATCTACAACATACATTAACCACTTTAGCCCTATTTTATACCTAGGCCATTTTGAAATAGCAGATCTACGAGCTTGTAGATCTGCTATTTTCAAACATTTTAGTACTTTTACTTTTGGTACTTTAAGATACTTTTGTACTTTTACACAAGTACATTTTTAATTAATTTTACTTGTAACAGATTACTTCTACATTGTAGTATTGATACTTTTACTTAAGTAAAACATTTGAGTACTTTTTACACCACTGCTCACAAGTGAGCCAGCCGTGATCTGTTTGTTAGCACCACCTGTGTTAACACAACCCTCACACTGATTGTGATTGACAGACAGATGACATGACGTCCGAGTATAAGAGCATTCGAAGTCAAGTGTGTGTGTGTGTGTGTGTGTGTGTGTGTGTGTGTGTGTGTGTGTGTGTGTGTGTGTGTGTGTGTGTGTGTGTGTGTGTGTGTGTGTGTGTGTGTGTGTGTCAATAATTACAGTTTTTAGTTTAGTAGTGACTTGGGGGGGGGGGGGCGGGGGGGTGATAAATGGTGGTCACTTGAATATTTCATTTGAAAAGGTATATATTGTTTTGGTATATTTTGTGTAACATTAAAAGGATCCCTGGCTAATAAGCCAAATATGCCTTAATACATTATAATTGTCCTCTAACAAAAATGTTAAAGTAAAACCATCTTAAATATTTTAGAAATAGTTCATCTTTCACTCAATAAGGGCAGGGAAACAAACTGTTTCTAAAATAAATACAATATTTAAGGTGTTTTAACATTTTATTTTTAGTTAGGGCAATTATAATTTATTAAGGCATATTTGGCTTATTAAGAGTGTTTCCTGAAAGAAGAGGGACATTTCATATTGAAGTGAAAGTTTATTTTAGTATTATTATTATTATTATTATTTTAATTTGCACAGATCATTCATTCACTAAATAATTGAGAATTACGTGTAGTTATCAGTCTAAAAAAGTTTTTAAAAAAGTGTGTATTACAGTAATTTAAAGGTAGGGTAAGTGATTTTCTTTTGTTAAAATAAGTATTAAATAGCTCTATATTCTGATAGTAGTCATTGCTATAGAGTGTTTGTTCAGTAAAAGGAGTCTCCTTGTCTCTCCAGCTCTTTATAAAACAGAAAATACATTTTCGTTTCAGTTTCAGTTTCATTTCCAATTTTATCCAATCAGGATAGAGAACTCAATCAGGATATAGATTAAACACGTGAAATTGGAAGTGATGACACTAAGAAATGAGCAGACAAAATTGGAACTGGAACACTATAAAAATGAAGCTTAAAAATGGGTACTTTCTCCTGATTGGCTGAGATTTTGACACCTACCGGAAAATGTATTTTCTGTTTATTAAAGAGCTGGAGAGACTGGGAGACTCCTGTTACTGAACAAACACTCTATAGCAATGATTACTATCAGAATATAGTGCTTTAACCTTTTAACCAAATACTTTTTGTTTTAACCCAAAAATATCACTTACCCTACCTTTAATCATAATAATTAATTTGATTCTTAATGCACGTTACATTTGAAGTGATACAATAGACATTTGCACACCATTGAAAAAAGTTAAAAGCATACGAGGGCACAAAGCCGAGAGGTAAAACCAGTGTAGCCAGGGGCGTCACTACCGTCACGCAGACAACGCGGTTGCGTTGGGGCCCATGACGTTAGGGGCCCCTCCCCACCCAAGGAAAAATAATAATAAAAATAAAAAAAACCTGGGTGGGCCCCTTAACATTGTAATTGTTAACCAAGGTTGATTTTATGTCGAAACATACTATCTAAAATTCGGACCATGACTGTCACTTGTTAATTTCATGGGAGGAGGGGAGGCGGTTTCTGTGTTTTTCCTTCATTCAGTAGTGTTTGGTCGGTTACAAACCGTTGTTAATATACCCGAAATCCGTCACAAACACGCAAAAAAAAGTATCAGGGCGCACATGCACGCGCGTGCATGCACGTTCATGAGGGCCCGCTGTGACCACCTCGCGTCGGGGCCTACTGTTGCCTCGTTACGCGACTGAGTGTAGCTAAAATGCGTTGTTAAAATGGTAGGTCTTTAGTCCTTAAAAGCATCAACAGACAGTCAGGTGGTCAGGGAGGGCATTCCACAGTCAGGGACTGAGCAGAAGGCCGGTCGCCCCCATGGTACGTAGCCTGGTCTTGGGGGGATGGAGGAGGTTAGTGTTTGCAGAACAGAGGTTGTGAGTCGAGCTTTGTGGTGTAAAAGGTTCTTTGATGTAGGAGGGAGCGTTGCCGTGGATGCTTGGGATGTCCCTCCCAATGTGCATCAGTACAACAGTCGTGAGATTTAATTTAGCTTGAATCCATGTATTCCACAAACAACTGGCTTGTTGCAGAGTCTGGTCAAAGAACTGCCTCATTCTGAACTGCTTCATCACTTGAAACCTATTTTATACTTCACCATACGACGTGAATGAAAATAGCCCACCTACATACATCTGCTATTTTCAACACATTCTCTTCACACATTTTGGGTAAAGGTTTTGAACATTTTAGAAAATGTTTGACATGCCCAAAATTGTGATGCCAGTTGAAAGTTGTTCATTTGAAATTATTTGTTTTTCATCTTCACTGTTTGACTGTTCATTTTTATTTCAATTATAATATATATCCAGTCTATACCAGTCAAATTGTTTTACACTGTGTGTGTGTGTGTGTGTGTGTGTGTGTGTGTGTGTGTGTGTGTGTGTGTGTGTGTGTGTGTGTGTGTGTGTGTGTGTGTGTGTGTGTGTGTGTGTGTGTGTGTTAAAGCAGATGCCTACAAATGATGTCAATCTATCAAGTCACAGCATGCATTCCTACAACTCAGCAGACCTGAGTCCTGACCATCCAATGGCTCCTCCCACCTTCACCGGGGAAGACAACAACCACACTGATACAAGCAGTGAGTCTCTTACACACACGCACACACACAGTGTGTACCCAAATTGGTACACCGTATATCTATATTTATTTGTCAGATTTTTCAGATTCTATTCCGATTGACTATGATTGGCTTTAAAATTTGCTGGAGAGGCCCGTTTTGCACCACATGCTACAAGCACCACTGTACTGATCGGCGGGAAACTTTGCACGCGCACTCCCAGTAGGCCAAGGAAGAATCTCCACCACAATTATTAATCAAATTGGCGTGTTATAGCGCCACTATGAGACAAAATATTGTATGCAAAATATTATTTTTTTTACTACTCCTACAGATTTTCTCCAAACCTCACGCAAATCTGTATACATTCTCTGTAGTCATGTGCAGGGGTGCACATAACTGGTGCGCAGGTGCGCACGCGCACCCAAAATAAATAATGCGCCGCACATCAGACGACTTGAGGCGCTTTTGCGTACCAACAGCTGGGACAGGAATTTCCAAAAATAAAAGCCTGGAGATCGAGGCTAGGAATTTACTTCCTGAAGCCACACTCACACATGCACGGTGATGCACGCCCATACACACCCATGGGGAGGAGGCGGAGGGGACGCATGCTACAGTGCACGTGATTGTGTGAGTGTTGCCTCGAACCTCCTGACACAGTCAGTCGCGCGACTCTCCAGACACTCGTCACCGATGATGAACGCACCGTGATGGTGCAAAATATGCCGTGAACGTCCCAATCTGGCGGATAAAAGCAGCGCAGCACAGGGTTGACAAAACGGTCCCGGGGTGCACCGAAGTTACATCTGCAACTGAGCTTGTAGATTTAAAAATTTCACTGCTCAACACCATTGTGCACCGAATTATAAATCAGGCTTTACAGAGTGCAAATCTGAAATCTAGAGTTATAATTGGGATCAATGGACCAATAGTATTTTTTAGCCCATGAATCTATCTATACATTAGGAAAAAGTCCCAGTTTCCGACGCCACTGACTTCATTGTTTCGGTATCAACACGATAACAACATATATGTCACTACAACACTAGGCACAACGTGGGCGATCCATTTACGCTTTGTGTAGAATACTTTTAATTGCTCACTACACATTTTTCTCCTCGGAGCACAATTAATTTCGTCCAACACAAATTCACCATATTAGCGACCACACCGGAAGGGGAAACCCTTTAGCACCATTTAGCGTGAGAACAGCCGAGGGAAAACAAAGCGGCGGCCATTGAAATGTGTCCAGGGGGCACGGTGGCGCAGTCGGTATCTTCGCCTCACAGCTAGAAGGTCCTGGGTTCGATTCCCGCAGGGGACGCTGTGGCCGCTGGGGAAGTGTTCTCTCCTCCGCGTCATCAGTGCCCATACCCTAGGTGGGGTTGGCGAAATGGCCTCTCTGTGTGGAGTTTGCATGTTCTCCCTGTGTTCCCTGTGCATGTTCCCCCTGTGTTCCCTCACAAAAACATGCAGTAATCCTGGTCACTATACTGCCTCCCCCTGGCCAGCCGGGGAGCCTGATGGAGGGGAAAGGAACTGGTTGGAATAACGTGTTCCTTCCACGCGCTACGTCCAACCAGGGAAACTCTCCCCTGTCAGGTGAGAAGAAGGTCAGTTGGCTCTCATGCATTGAAGGAGGCATGAGCTCGGCCCTGGCCTCCCTAGGTTGGCAGAGGGAAGGTAGTGCCCAGGATTACATAGACAATTGGCACTGGGTTCCAAAATCGTGGGATAAAAATAAAATTTTGCTTTCGGTTTGCGTGTTGAAACACACACCGCTTTTGCAATGAACGTGTACACACTGTACTGTCGAGTTACAACCGTGCCTGTGCCTCTGCCTGTCTACAACGAAGCAGCCACCCAACCACAGGGTTGCCAGGTTTGGCGCGACTAACAAGCAATGCACACACAATTTGTTTTCTTCTTTCACTTTGCTTTCGTTCTCCGATGTGCGGGCCAGGCTACTAGAGCCCGTGCGCGGCTAGTATTAAACATTGTTTGTTATCCCCTTGCCAGCGTAATTACCTTTATCCGATGATCTTTGAAACGCAGTGGAAGCGACATTGTGTACAAAAAATTAAAAATAGTCCCCGTGGGTAGGCGGAGGCATCTGTGTATTCAGAGGAACAACAACATTCTAACCGCGATCCGCCAATTTGGGGCTTTCTGAAAACGGTGGTTTTCAATGCAAAAAACAGCAACTGAGTTAGGTGTTTTTCTGAAAATCCCATAGTCAGGGCGGATGGATGTGACGTTTTTTGGAATGTCGTCACATCCACATACTTCTTTTCTGAGTGACGATGGATCATCCCAAAGCTGTGTTACGGTGCCTAAAACAGCGTGCCTAATTTTTTTCTATAGAACAACTTTATGCGTCTTGGCAAGCAAATGCACTATTTAATTAGAGCGACTTTATGTGTCCATGGGGGGAAATTAGTTAATACAATCAACTTAATCTTTATTAAATGATGTGTTTTCTATGTTTCTCACGAAAAAAAAGAAAAAATAAACATTTTCCAGCCTAGGACAAACAAAATGTGTGGGGCTGTGTTTTCTCTTATCTCAGTAAGAGTGATCTTGACCACTCTTAAAACAAATCTTACAAAAGATAAGCAAAAATAACAGATCTGTTATATCGCTTCCTGCATAATGTAATTTTATAATTGTGTTTTCTTTGCTTGATGGTTTGTGTAAAGGGCATTGAAATGCCTTGTTGTTGAAATGTGCTATACAAATAAAAGTGTCTTGCCTTGCATGAGGCCCATTGAATTGCTCTCTGCTGACGTTAGCTCCTCTCCCCTCATTCTAGATCTCCAATTCCTTCCTGGTGTGTTTAAAGAGGAGTCTTCCCCTGATCACAAGGAGAGCAGCCACAGTCTGGTACAGGTGAAACTAGAACCTCCACAGATAAAAGAGGAACAGGAGGAGAGCAGGTCCAGTCTGGTCCAGGTGAAAATAGAAGACCCTCCACAGATTAAAGAGGAACAGCAGGAGAGGAGTTCCAGTCTGGTCCAGGTGAAATTAGAAGACCCTCCACAGATTAAAGAGGAACAGCAGGAGAATAGCTCCAGTCTGGTCCAGGTGAAAATAGAAGACCCTCCACAGATTAAAGAGGAACAGCAGGAGAATAGCTCCAGTCTACCTTCACAGATAAATGAGGAACAGCAGGAGAATAGCTCCAGTCTGGTCCAGGTGAAAATAGAAATTCCACAGATTAAAGAGGAACAGTTTGAAGTACTTCTAAGACCAGAGGAGGCTGCAGGGTCATCGTTCACATTACTAGCAGTGAAAAGTGAAGATGATGAAAACAGGAGGACAGAGCCTCTAGCAAGCACCTCAATTGAACACATGAAAACACAAGCTGATGTAAAGGACTGTGGAGCATCACAACCAACTAGTGATGAGCAGCTCCTGTCTTCACACTGTTCTGAATCTGATACTGATGACAGTGATGACTGGGAGACTGGGAGGATTCATACAGACGAAAAGCCCTTTGCTTGTACAGTTTGTAACAAAAGCTTAACTCGTGGCTCAAGTCTGAAAAACCACATGAGGATTCATACAGGCGAAAAGCCCTTTGCTTGTACAGTTTGTAACAAAAGCTTTACGGAAAGTAAAGGTCTGGAAACACACATGAGGATCCATACAGGTGAAAAGCCTTTTGCTTGTACAGTTTGTAATAAAAGCTTTAACCAAACTCCAAGTCTGATAAGACACATGAGGATTCATACAGGCGAAAAGCCCTTTGCTTGTACAGTTTGTAATAAAAGCTTTATCCAACATCAAAATCTGAAAAAACACATGAGTATTCATACAGCCGAAAAGCCTTTTGCTTGTACAGTGTGTAACAAAAGCTATAAACAAAGTCAAAATCTGAGAAGGCACATGAGGATTCATACAGGCGAAAAGCTCTTTGCTTGTACAGTTTGTAACAAAAGCTTTATGGAAAGGGAAGAGCTGAAATCACACATGAGGATTCATACAGGCGAAAAGCCCTTTGCTTGTACAGTTTGTAACAAAAGCTTTACTCGTGGCTCAAGTCTGAATAACCACATGAGGATTCATACAGGCGAAAAGTCTTTTGCTTGTAGCTTGTAGCTCTGAATAAACACATGATTGTATAGTCCTTAACAGGACTTTACTCTCTAGGGACCCAAATGATGCTCACAAGAATGCTAGTGTCTTTCTTCATCTCAGTTTTTTGTAAATTAAACCATGAAGTGAGATTTTGAGTGTTCAAAGGTCTGGCTGTAACTAACCGTAACTTCTTACACATCTGTATCACATTCTTTGAAATAAAAGCTGAGGACTTTGTTTCCTGCTGCCTCTCAAGGTTTTTTCATTCATTTCTTGCCACTGCACCGCAATCGTTCAGGCGACTTTCTGAACTGTCCACAGCTCTCCTCAGAGACAAGGTAGACAAAAATGGTACCATATTATGAGCATTAGGAAATCTTAAGACACACCTTTTTAGCATTGCCTTTTTAGCATTGCCTTTACCTAGGTTTCAGCATTACTCTATTTTATTTTCCTTTTAAAGGACAACTTTGTTTTTTTACAACCAAGGTTTATATTTCAGCTTGTAATTAAAGTAAATAAAAGATGAGTGTTATTTGTTTTTCATTTACTGCTTTCTATAGTTTTAATAATTTTCGCGATATGTTTTACAGTGGGCGGGGGCATTCTGTCCGGTGGCTAAATATGCCTTTTTTACACAATAAAAAAGGTCCTGTGGTCTTTGATGGCCAGATGAGTTATTGGGGGCTAGAAGAGCTACAGTAAATAATAAAGAAAACGCTGGATTATTGTGTAAAACAGACATATTTAGCCACCGGACAGAATGCCCCCGCCCACTGTAAAAAGGATCGCGAAAATTGCTAAAACTATAGAAAGCAGTCAATTTAAATGTTTTAACACTCATCTTTTATTTACTTTAATTACAATCTAAAACAAACCTTGGTTGTAAAAAAACTAAGTTGTCCTTTAAGGACATCACACACTACAGGATTCTATCCAGATTCTCGGGCTTGCCCGAACGCAGCAATAATAAATAAATATAATAAATGAAAAATATCACTGGCCACGTTGGCCAGCTGCCTTGCTCCGAGATGATGTTATTAGTAGCCTATATTTTATATTAAATAAAGTAAACATTACAATACGTACATTTTCGACCATTAAAATCATGTTTCAAGTTTTTTAAGAGCATACACTGACTGGCGATTGTGCAGTGTTATTTTCGACAGCCAGCTGCTCTCTTGAGCTGCATCTCGCAATAAACACTGCCACGTCTTACCACGGTGCATTGCATCAGAGCCGATCTTCAAGCTCACAACACGTCTCATCACTTGTGGTCTTGTATACGCATTATGTTATCCGTTCGACACCTTCGTGCGACAAAAAATAAACCAGGCTTGAGCTTGCTATGCAGTGGCACAGAGTTCCCTTGCAACATTTTGCAAAATCAATGGATTTAAGAACTATGAAGGGTGCATAGCCTTGGATAAAGACTAGGCTTATCATAGATATATTTTATCGAGTTTCAAATCGCAAATATTAAATTATGGACAATACATTTAACACCTGGCCAGAATAATATTTTAATCTATTTGTGTTATAGTAGCCTACCTATTAATCTATTCCTCAGTCAGTGAATACAGACAGAGAGACACAGACAGATAGAGAAATTATGCAGAAAAACAACTAGATTTTTGGTTTGGTAAAGATAAAATAAATAGCCTACATAAATGAAGGAATGTCAGGTGAAAATATTTTATGTCATCACCAGTCAGTCAATTTGATCCACGCAGCTGCACCTGATTGTCCTACATAAACAACCTGACGATATGAAAAGTGTGTGCGTGCCAGATTAGCCCGCTCTCTGCACAGCGGCCCCCGTCCTTTGCGTCCGAATAGCAGCGTCTCTCTCTCTCTCGTTCCCCCTCTGTGCCGTTCCATACTAACCTGACTCCGTCAAATGGAAGAAGCTTGCGACGCACATTTTGTTTCACAGCCTACTTCCATCTGAGACTCCGGTAGCAGAATCGATGACAAACAGCGTTTCATTTGTTCAAGATACTTGGCAGGTGATAGGATGATCCCGCCCCTAGCAGCCGCTGATTGGTTCGCAAACGCAGCGACCGGGCAGCTCTACTCCCTGTGCAATCCCAGACTCCTTCCTGAAATCAAATGCAAATGAGATTTCCGGAGGGAGGGGGGTTTACCAGGCTAGTTCCATACAGTAGCCTTTTCTGAAAAACTCTGGCAGTGAATGAGTTAATGTCTGACTGTACCTTGTGCTGTTTACGTGTATGACTAATAAAGTATTCAATCAATCAAACTTCCATGACTGCTGGCAATCTTCTGTTTTTAACCAACAAATGAACCAGGACAGGCCATACTAGCTGTGAGGCGAGTGTGAGATTATGTGCAGAAATGAAACATAAAATCAGCTTTTAGGTTTTTGGCGAAATACCTCTTTTAATGACAGAATCATAGGGCTTTTATGCCAACCCATTCCCCATGTTTAAACTATGGCACTGCAAAAAATCACAACAACTTTAAAAACATGAACATTATATAACAAAGTCTACAAGCAGCGCAAATACTGAGAGAGTGGACCTGGATGTTGTCGACCTGGACACAACGCTATGAGCACAACCTTTACACAGGTAGCATACCACCAGTCTTCTATTGATGGTCACTGATTAGCTCTGTTGGAGCAGGTGGGGGGGTTTAAGTGCTAATTGGTCAAAGGCACCTCAGCAGTAATTATTGAGGGAGGTCATATTCTTCTGGCTGGTGTTGGGGGGGGGACTCTAACCCAGTGGTTCCCAAGCTGGGGTTCGGGGCCCACCTTGAGGGCGCGCCAAATATCAGAGGGCTTTTTCAGTTTTTTAATTTAAAACATTTTAAACATGTTGCACACAATCATAACTTGCATTTTTTTGTGGGGTCATTATATTGTCAAATAAGCACGAAAAAAAGGTCTAGATGTTTCACAAAGTAAAAGAAAAAAATAAGTTAAAACAGCTGATCTACAAGCTCACACAGTGTGAGCCTTACTACACCGAGCTCACACAGTGGGAGCTTGTAAAAATCGTCTATCTTCGTCATTCGTCCTGCGTAAAGTGTACAGGGCTTAATGTCTGAAAAACACAAGAGTGTGTGTGCGTGTGTGTGGGGCGGAGGGGAGGGGAGGGGGTCTTTTGGCAGATTTAAGAAGTGGGGGGCTCCAAGGAAAAGAAGGTTGGGAACCACTGCTCTAACTCAGTGGTTCTCAGACTTTTTCTGGACAAATCTTTCGGGGCAAATCTCTTAAAAGTGTTTGCGGCCCACCCATCTGACCACTTACCACGGCAGTCAATCAATCGATTGTGTTCCAGCCTGGATCAATGGAACTAACGTAATATTAAGTTACCATTTATCCGTATCAAAATGAAAAAAAAAATTCTAAGGTTTTAAAGAAAAAATACGGACTGTTTTGGGTTTGGGGCCCCCACTTGCACTATCATCGCTGTCTGGCAGAAACCTCATATCCATATATTTTTTTAAATGTCATGTTTTTTTTCTCGTGATTTCCTGTAGTACTTGATCATACCAGAGTGTCACACAAAAGAGCGTTTTGAGCTTGTAGATCTGCAATTTTTTTTATCCTGAAATCCTGAAAAGTTACATTTTTGGACATATGAGGTTTCCACCCGACAAGCAAACGATATCCTCCCAGCCCACAGTTTGAAAACCACTGCTCTAGGCCAGTGGTTCCCAAACGTTTTAGCTCGAGCCCCAAAAGAGAAATTCGATGTCACCCAAACTAGTGAAAATAGCAGATCTACAAGCTGTTGTGAGCTTGTATATCTGCTACTTTCACTACTTCTAAAAAAAAACGAAACAGTTTCATTACATTCTTTTGGAAAATGTTAGAATTGTTTTGAACTTATAGTAATTTTATTTTTTATTTATTTTTAGACATTTTTGAAATGTTTATTTTCTCGTGACCCACAAAAATGGGTCCGCGACCCACAGTTTGAGAACCACTGCTCTAGCCCATTAAAACCGGGAAAGCATCTGTGTCATTTTAGATTTTTTGCGTTGCCTATTCAAAAACAGCAGATGTATAAGCTCACAGCGCATCTGCTATTTTTGAACATAAAACAAAAAAGAAATCTTGAAAAATGTGAGAACCACAGATTTTGAAGGCATTTGTAGAATGGGCCTCAGGTCTTAATGGTCCTAGGCCAGGGGTCTTAAACGTTTTCAGGCAAAGGACCCCCTAGCTGAGAGAGAGCTGAAGCAGGGACCCCCCACTATATTGTGTCTCAGATTAAACTTTTTTTGTTTACTTGGTCTGCTCTTTTTCCCCCCTCTACACCTATACCTCTTTGCCAAAAATAGCCGATCTACAAGCTCACAACGCCTCGCAGCGCGAAGCGTTGTGAGCTTGTAGATCTGCTATTTTTGGCTAAAGTTCTCCTCAGAAAAGAGATGCTAGGGTTCAAGTGGTTAAGGTAAAAAAAAACATATCACACAAAGATTTGGCGGACCCCCTGTAGTAACTCTGAGGACCCCCTAGGGATCCCGGACCCCCTGTTGAAGACCCCTGAGCCTAGGCGGTGATGCAGCAGTGATCACAGGGCCCCACTTCCCTAGCTGCTGCTGGGGCTAAAGAAGAGGAGTCCACACTGCAGTCCAGACCACCGTCTCAGTACCTCACTGGACCCCCCCCCCCCCTGCATTTACTGAAACCTCCCTTCACAGCTTCTTTTGTTCAGAAAAAAATAAATAAATACAAAAAACATTGTTTTCGTTCCGGTAAACAAAGCTTGTATAAATAGTGGTGGTGGTTGCAGCGTGTGTTTTCAGTGGTGACAGAGTGCCCTCTGCTGGTCACCTGAGGTCGAGCACGCTGATGTTTGAGTCCCTCACTAGGACGTGTTTACATACCTGAGAGAGAGAGAGAGAGACACAGACAGACACAATTAGTGTAAATAAAATAAATAATTAACATTTAAATAAATATTCAACATTGTGAAGCGTTGTGAGCATATAATGACATGCCCAAAATAAGGATGCCAGTTTGTGCCACACATAAACAACACTCACTCAAAAAGAATATGCATATACGTGTTTATTTTGACCATCCAGCGACCCACCTGAACCCCCTGCTGTGACTAAATTATATACGAGCCACAGTTTGAAAGCCGCTGGACTAGGTTTGGTTTAGTTGGATCACTAATGTACCGTTTTATGCATATATACACACACACACTAGTACATACTCACAGAGAACAGGGGAGGTTCTTTAGAGTGTGGGTGAAACCCCTTCAGTCTGCAGCCAGACACCTCACACATACCTGCAGTGGTGAGTCTAAATACACCAGTACTGAGAGAGAGAGAGAGAGAGAGAGAGAGAGAGAGAGAGAGAGAGAGAGAGAGAGAGAGCAGTATTTAACTTTATTGTTCACTCCCCTTTGTATCGTTTATTAATTGAGGCAAACATCCGAGAGGGATGATTTGGGCTTAATGTGCAACATTGTTTTCTCATTCAACAGTAAACAAACCAACATACAGTATAAGTGTATAGGCCTACAGGCTATTTGCACATTTCTAAAGTTACAATTTAATGACTTTAAGGACCGCTATTTTCACAATATTTATCTGTGGAACCGATCAAACTAAATGTAATGCCTCAACTCCTACAATTCCAAGTGCTTGTTAGGATGGGGGGTCCCCCAGTTCAAATATGATTTAGGGGGGTTCCCAGTTCAAATAGGATTATTTTGGGGGGGGTACCCAGTTCAAATAGGATTATTTTGGGGGGGTCACGGCCTGAAAAGTTTGGGAACCCTTGGTTTAGACAGACGCTAGATTTGATGCTTACTTACTGTCCTAGATTCTTTGAAGCACTACAGCGTTTCCTTTTCACTCTACCTACTTAGCCTGTGGTTTGCTGACTAGAGTTCATGGCACTTACTCTGATTTGGCCCTTGTGAGTCTCTCTGGATAAGTGCATCTACTAAATGGCTAAACTGTCGACAGTAAATTGTAATCAGCGACGGTGAAGGTTAATGTTAGAGGTTAGGGGATAAATGGAAATCAGTCAAGCGGCACTCAAGAGTACAAGGACGCGTGTGCCCGTGTGTGTGCGTGTGTGTATTACTATACTTGTGAGGACCAAACGTCCCCCCACAAGTATAGTATATGTTTGTCTGTGCCTACTCATTGTATATTATTGTCGGCTTACATTGCATTGTTTGCTTCCTGTTTTGCCTTTCTGTTTTTTTTAGTTTTTTGCTTTGTTTTGCTTTTTACCTGTACAGCACTTTGGTTGACCTGGTCATGTTAAATGTGCTATATAAATAAACTTTGATTTGATATAGAGTTATGCCTGATTTACACTTAGTTGCACGCTGGTGTCGCGCACCGAAAAATAGCCGATCTACAAGCTGGTGACTTTTTACATCAGCAATTTTTTCGGCTTCAGTGGTTACGGTTAAAAATGACAATAAAACAAGAAATGGCATTCGCAAAATCACTCGTCTTAGAATGTCGATGTCGTCACAAGTATAGTGATACAAACTTGTGTGCGCGTGCATGCGTGTTAGTGTGTGTGCGTGCGTGCGCGTTACACCTACTCATTGTGTTTGGGGGCGCAGACGATAGCGATAGCCTCAGGTAGCATGAGCTGGTAGGAGCAGTGTGTATGGAGGTCTACACTGGACAGGAACGCAGTCTGTGTAGGATGGGTCTGGAGAGAGAGAAATATAATCACTTATTGACATAAACCCTACAGTATATAGCTGTCAGCAGGAACAGCAGTGACAGCAGTGACAACACACAGAAATTAGGAATTAATTGGCATAATGACAAAATTGGGGAGAAAAAAGGGCTTGCAGATCTGCTGTTCTCTTCAAATCCTCAGGATAGGGACAATAGGGTGCAAGTGGTTCATGGAAAGTTGTTATTTGGCCCTAAATGGATGTTACTGGGTGACTATAAACACATTAACATCGTCCTTTTTTCCTTTTTTTTAAGGTTAAATGTTTTGGCTTTTATGCCTTTATTGATACGATAGTTAGTCTGACAGGAAATGGGGAGTGACATGCAACAAAGGCAGTCGGAATCGGGACTTGAACCCGCGACGCGCTGCCAAGCTACTTTGGAGCCTACAGTAGGTGCCTGGACCGCTATGCCAGTGGTCCAGGCCACACATGTAACATGTCTGTGAATGTCCTATAGGTTCTGGAGACTTTCTGCTGCTCGGTTATTCTTCAGGGCCGTTCAGACAGGGCGCGACACAAGGCCTGCATTCTCGCCTGGATCAGTGGTGGTCGCACTGCGCTCCTCGTGTGAACACATACACACACACAATCGCTCCATGAGTAAATGCCAGGCGATCTACGCCGCTTCAGCTGTCAAATCATTGTCCTGCACGTCGCATAGGAAAAAAAGTTGGAAACAATTTCACTTAAAGGTCGGGTCTATAATGCATTATAGTCACATTTATAATGCATTGTAATGCTTTTTATGAGGCTTCATAACACTCGTTATAGATGTTTATAATCACGCATAACAACTTATAACAATGTTGAACAGTACATTATAATAAGTAATAATAAGGGCGTTATAATGAAATATGAATGTGATTATAATGCATTATAGACCCGACCTTTAAGTAAAGTGCTACCAAAAGGTTTACCACAATCCAGCTCTCGTCATAGGCGGGCGTGTGCGTGAAAAGAGCACGTACGTGACAGTTTCACGGGAGTGTGCCCCACTTGTCGCTCCGACTGTCAGATCCCCCGCGCCTCCCTACCTGCCCGCTCGCCCTCTCATTGGAAATGAACAAGGCGCGTCGGTCGCTTCCCATCTGAAAAGCCCTTTGTTCTTCCCCAGAAATAGGCTCTCCTTACTTCCTTCACAGGTGTTACCAATGATACTAATGAAGGCTCTGTTCCATTCTGGAGTCATGGTGCTCATATTGTGCATGCTGGCTCACTAGAAACACTAGTGGGTCTCAAAGTGTGGTCCAGGGACCCTCATGGTTCCTTGAGGGGGTGTAACTCTGAGAGTGTACAAATGGAACCAAATGGACCCTCTTCTCAGAGTTATGGGGGTCCTTGAAATTTTAAAGTTTGAGAACCACTGTGCTACACTAAATGGAACAGAGCCTTCATTAGTATCATTGGTAACACCTGTGAAGGAAGCAAGGAAGGGGCCCAATTTCTTTCCAATATGGCTGCTGTCAGTGCTGTGCATAGAGCCTATTGCAGAACAATTTCAAGAGTTTCAAATAATCACAAATGGATCCACATCTGTAAAGTGAAAAGACTAATAGCAGCTCTTCTGCAAAAGAATCAGAGAAAAGCAGCTCTCGCCTCTCCCTCTCACTCTCAATCAGTTCAATTCCAATTTGATGTGCTTTATTGGCAGGAGACAATATTGCCAAAGCAATTAGGTATAAGCAGTGGACATATTGAACAATCTAACAATAAAACATAATCAAAATGATTCCATCGAGGTGATGAGACGTGAAGGAGACACACACACAGACAGACAGATGGTGAGTCTGCTGTTTCCAGGGTGATGGATGCTAGGTTTTACCTACCAGGAGATATTCCCTTTGGATTTGGTCTGAGGGTGTTTCACATCGTCTACATTTATGTTTCATTTCAATAAAAGACATGTTTTGCTTTTTTTTGTATGTAACTATAAAATAGAGACTGTTTCTGATTGGTCACAGTGTTCAGACTATGTTTCTGATTGGTCACAGTGGTCAGGCAGAGTCTGTCTCATTTAGACCTGAGGCCGATTCTAAAAACCTTCTAAATCCTGACCTAATTAAGAGTTATAGTGAAAAAGTTCAAATCTTTATTAAAACATAATATATATATATATATATATATATATAAAGCAACAACTAAGATGACACAGAGGCGTTCCTGGCTTGAAAAGTGTAACAAAGTATAGGTGTAACAGGTCTAAATGGGTTAAACACAAAAAAGAAATTGTGATCGACAAATTGTTTTCATTATAATATCTTTCTCACACACACACACACACCATCTGTCTCTCTCCCCGTTTCTCTCGTTTTGTTTTGTTTGTATGGAGGAACTGAAACTGATACTCTGGTTATGTTACCATGGTGATATTTGATGATCTATGATTATGCAAAATGAAGAGGGGCAGAAAGCAACAACAGACATCACACTGTGTGTGTGTGTGTGTGCGTGTGCGTGTGCGTGTGCGTGTGCGTGTGTGCGTGTGTGTGTGTGTGTGTGTGTTAGGGCTTTCTTTTTTTTGTAATTTTTTTTTAATGTAAATTTCGTCTAGTCGACTCTAAAAATCATTAGTTGTGAATGCCCTAGTGTGTGTGTGTGTGTGTGTGTGTGTGTGTGTGTGTGTGTGTGTGTGTGTGTGTGTGCTTACATGTATCCAGCCCAGTGTTAACAGGTTGTGTTGGTCCTGGAAGCTGAAGAGTTCCTCAACATTCTCCATGTCACAGAAATCTGGACCAGAACTCTGCTTTGGTACCACCACATGACTGAGGATCAACTCATTATGGGTCTACAGAGAGACAGACAGAGAGAGACAGACAGACAGTTATTACAGTGGTTCTCAAAGTGGGGTCCGGGGACCCCCAATGGTCCTTCTGAAGGGGTTCCCCAGCGAAATGCGTTAATTCGGCTATTCAAAGATATCTTATCTAGAAGCTTGTAGGTCATGTTTCTTATTGTAATGTTACAGTAGCATGTTGTCTTAGTGTAATGTGATCCTGTAGTTGCATTTAATAAGACGTTCTGTCTCACCAGTCTTCCACACAGGATTCCACATGTCTCCAGTCCTCTGGCCGTGTTGGAGTCAGCTAGCAGCAGGAAACGATACGTCAAATCTCTGGGGACGATCACCCTCCTTAGACCCTCTGTACGAGGAGCTACACACACACACGTTTGTATTACTATACTTGTGAGGACATCAACATTATCTGCTATACTTGCGGGGACATGTGGCCCTCACAAGGAAGGACGGACGGACAGACAGACAGACAGACAGACAGACAGACAGACAGACAGACAGACAGACAGACAGACAGACAGACAGACAGACAGACACACACACACACACACACATTTTAAATAAATGAAAGACTTGGGTTTTATCAGGAGGCTGGCCGGCGTCTCCCTGAGGGATAGGGTAAGAAGCTTAGTCACCCGCGAGAGACTCGGAGTAGAGCGGCTGCTTCTTTCAGGGATTAAAGCAAACCGTTGCTGTCGGGCAGAAACCTCTTATCTCATATTTTAACTTTTTGTGTTTTTTCGTAAATTAACACCCTACTTGATCATACTACAGCAGTGGCGTTTGGTGGATTCTAACGTTGACCGGGCCAGAACCGGGCCAGAACCGGGGGGGGGGGGGGGGGGTTTAGACCTGGGGCGAGGGTGTTTCAGGACGACGGCTCTTCTTCTATTCCATTTCTGAATGGAGAGAGGTGGCCGTCTCTGCGCAATGGAGAGAAGGACGGCCGAGGTTTCCTTTTTGCTACTCACAACAATAATGAAATGTGAAGCTATTTCGGGGCCCTCTTTCTCTTTATACTGTGTACCTGGCAGGAAACCGGTTTGACGGCTAAACTGTTTTTTTAATGGCCACTCATTAACAATTCAGCCGAATGCAAATTAGCCCCATTTGAAAACAAAGGCGACTTTCTGTGGTCGGCTACAACAGAATAGGGTGAGGGGCTGCTAATGTTGATTTTTAGTTTTTTTTTTCCCTGGCGGATCTTGCCCCTACACAGGGACAAGCTGGGTTTACAGACCGGGCCATGGCCTCGTTGGCCCCAATGACGGTACGCGCCTGTACTACAGTGTCACACAAAAGTATCAAAAGTAGCAGATCTGCTTCGTGACGCGACGCGTTTCGGGCTTGTAGATATGCTACTTTTGCCGTTTCTGAATTTGAATCCTGAAAAGTAAAAGACGAAAATCTCACGACAGTTTTTTTGTTAGCCCAAGTCCCAATCTGTGGTTTGTCCTAGTCCTGCACACATAGCGCTGTGATTCCTAAACAATTAGCACCATATTTAGAATGACGTTTCGGTATTATCATCATTCTAAAAAAAAGAGAATTGCTGTTTTACACGTACAACCAACCAGCGGTCTTGGATGAAATGTCATAGACCATTAGGGTTTTATGGAGTCTGAACATCAAATTTACAATTTAAGTAATGACCCTAATACACTTTAATGGCTTTAAGAGGCAGCTAAAAACCCACTTCTATGACCTTGCCTTTAACTGATCTCTTTTTAACAGTTTTAATTTGACTCTTGATAGACTTTAACTTATTGCTTTGTTTGTTTGTTTTTAACTTGAATGCAAAGCACTTTGAACTACAGTTATGTCTGAAAGGGGCTCAATAAATAAAGATTATTATTAATCTTATAAAAAAGGACTGAAATCAGTCGGTGTGACGGAGAACTTGAGTCCACGTCCTTTGCATAGAAAGAAGCCGATTGAGGTGGTTTTGGGGGCATCTGGTGTCCTCCCCAGGGAGGTGTTCCAGCCAGGCACGCCCTGCTGGTAGGAGACCACGGGGATGGCCGGGGACCAGGTGGATGGAGTTGGGGGGGGGGTTATATCTCCACACTGGCCTGGGGATGCCCTCGGGATTCCCCAGGTAGAGCTGGCTAATGTGTCACAGGGAAAAAGGGAAGTCTGGGATTCTCTGCTGGAACTGCTACCACTGTGATCTGACTCTGGATTAGTGGCTGAAAATGGATGGACGGACATAAAGTCGGACACTACACTACACATCTGAGTTAACATATCGTCTCTGTCGGGTGGAAACCTCATATGTCCAAAACTGTTACTTTGCAGGATTCAAATTCAAAAGTGGCAAAAATAGCAGATCTACAAGCTCAAAATGCGTTGCGTTGCGACGCATTCTGAGCTTGTAGATCGGCTATTTTTGCTACTTTTGTGTGACATCGTAGCATGACGAAGTATGGCATTAATTTCACGGGAGAAAAAAATAACATCAATAGTTAAAATATGGAGATAAAAGGTTTCTCCCCGACAGCAACGATTACAGTATGTACAATATTATGCATGAATATACTCCAATCACCAAAGGATATACTATGAATGGATATCATTTATATGTACAGACTATCAACAGAGAATATGAGAACAAAACAGGCCTTCAACAGTGAGTATTTCTCGTACATATTTTTCACTTTTCATACCAGTAACCTGTAAGCTGATTGTATGACGTTCTGTATAGTAGTGTGTATATCTGTCTGTCTCTTATATGTCATCATGATTTGTGTGCATGGGGGTCTCATCTTAAACAAGCTCAGTGCTTAATGAGTCTTCCAGTTTAGTAGACCTTGTATTGTGAATTTGTACTTCCATGTACTGTTGTTCTCATGTCTTACTAAATAAAGTACATCAATCGATCAAGTATATGGATAATATAATGTACCGTCTATCAACAATGGTAGAGACATCTGAAACATGTACGTTTACAATGTGTGTGTATGTGTGTGTGTGTGTGTGTGTGTGTGAGTGCGCGCTCTCACTCTGTACTCCAGTGAGTGTGGGGGTGGGTCTGTTGAGGGGTCGCGCCGGCGGCTTATTCCTGTTAGGGTCCGCCCCCGGGGTGCGAACGTGATTTCTGATTGGCTGCTGGGACAGACAAGAGCCGTCTGTCACCTCAGGCACTTTGGGCTCCGCCTGAGAGGAGAGGGAGGAAGGAGTATATACCACTTTGTTTTTATAACCGTCTACCCTTTCACCAGAGGAGTCACAAAATGTCCATATATCGTCGCTGTCGGGCCGACAATCTCCAAAGCCGTTATTTTTCAGGAAATGGAAAAAAACAACCTGTGTTCCAGTGGATCCAATGTAGTGAATTATTTACTCACAAGCTCTTGTTATACATTTTGTTGGTTAAATATTTATAAAACCCACATACACACGTAACCACTTTCACTTACAAACATTTAGAGAAATTGCTGATCACGATGTGTTGTGAGCTTGTAGATCGGCTATTTTTGCTACTTTTGTGTGACACTGTTGAACGATTAAGTATGGCATTCATTTACAAGGAGAACAAAAAACAACATAAAAAGATATTAGATAGGTTTCCACCCGACAGCGACGATATGATAAAATTATAAATCTAATTTATATAATATTTGTATAATTTTCTGTCATTCTGACCGATCATCTCTACATTTTAATTCTTAAAGCCACACTATGTAACTTTACTCTTCTACCTCGGAATTGAACCCGGTTTCTTAGGCAGGTCCGGAATTGTGTACCATTGAGCTAATAGAGCCTGCCTGCTTGCTCAGGGGATATATTGAAACTTGACCATCAGGTAAAAATTCTTGTCAGATCCTGTGTCTAGGTGAGACATGACCTTTGACACGATCTAAATGTCTCAATAGAAGAGCAGGGAGACAAAATACAGCCACCCCAATTGTATAAGTTATATTGTATTAACATTCAGTCTACTATACAGATTGGACAAATTTGTATTCATAAAAAAGTTACATAGTACCGCTTTAACGCACCTTTTGCCCCGCCTCCTCTTCTCTCCTATTGGCCAGTTCCTGGCGACGCAACTGGTCCTCGAAGTAGCGGAACTGTTCCGATTCGATCTGCGCCCGCCGTAGAGACGCCACCCTCTGTCTCTCCTCCTCCAGTAGGGAGAGACGCCGTCTCTCCTCCTCAAATAGGGAGAGACGCTGTCTGTCCTCGTCCATTGGGGAGGCGCTCTGTCTGTCCTCGTCCAATAAGGAGAGATACTGGAGCTGTTGGCCACACCCATCCACCAGCCCTGACTGGCTCTGTGAAGAAACGGAACACACACGTCATTCAACGGAGCCGCTAATCTCAATCACGCTGGGCAAGACCTCACTGATTGTTTAAACGGAAGCCAAGACAAAATAACAAAAGAATATATTCCAAAGCAGGTTGGAGTCTATTCATTCCAATGTAAGAGTGAACGTGAACACAGCTTCTGAACCATTCTTTAGCCCCACGGTCACTGAACTAAATATTGGACCCAATCGTCACAAGACACACAATCTTCGTAAGATTTTCACACGAAAATGGCTTTTTTCAGAGAGACAAATCAGGCGAAAATCTGCTTTATTATCGACCTTTCTCTGTTCCAGCAACACACTCTTGCGGGATCTAGCACCAGTATGTCACGTTATTCATATAAGAACATAAGTAATAAAGTCCAGGACATCCTCAGGAACGTTCGCATAGTGTGATCACTATGCGTGCTGAACTGGACATGACCTTTCTTACACCGTCTGCTTTTCTTCTTCTTTTTCCTGTGTGCGTCTCTGACCAACCAACCACATACACCCCATGTAGGCATATCTGTTGCTGAGCTGGCCAGTAAATCGTTGCTGTCGGGGCAGAAACCTCTTCCATATTTTTACTTTTTGTGTTTTTTTTCGTAAATTAATGCCCTACTTGATCATACTACAGCATCACACAAAAGCATCAAAAGTAGCAGATCTACAAGCTCGAAACGCGGCGAGTGTTGAATTTGAATCCAGAAAAGTACGAGTTTTGAGGTTTCCACCCGGCAGAGATTAAATGGTTGAAAACTCCACTTTGCCTTCTTTGCTGTGATGTGATCGACAACCCAGGGCAAGTGGCCATCATAAATATCCTAACCACCAGCACACTATCCCCTTTCCTTCATCATAGAAATAATAATGGGACTGCGGTAGAGGAATAAACGGGTGGTTGTGCTCCGCACCCCCCCTGGTCAAAAGTACTTCCCTATGCACACTCACTAACTCTCACACACACACACACACACCTGAGCTCTGAGGTATTCTGTGTGTTCCCTGTTGTATTTCTCCTGCAGAAGCTTTTTCAGTTCCTCTTTACGAGGAAACGCCACCTCTTGAAGTTTCTGAAGAGAGAGAGAGGCAGAGAAACAGAGCGATACAGAGAAACAGAGATAAAGCGACAGAGAAAGAAAGCGAGAGTGAGGCAGAGAAACAGAGAGACAGAGACAGAGAAAGCAATAGAGACAGAGACAGAAAGCGAGAGTGATACGGAGAAAGTAACAGAAAGACAAATGTTATTTTGTCAAGGATCAACATGGCTCAAGTCATGACACTTCTTCACTGAAGCATGAATTAGGCTTCAGGGTTTTGGTGCCGAACTTCCTTCATGCAGGAAATTAAATGTGATGTTACTTTAATAACATTACTAATGACTGGTGCAAAGGCTGTTATTAAAATAATGTTGGTAAAAAAGCGATTGGTAAAACAGTAGAGTTGAGGGATGAGTTATTAGATTTGAGTTTAGATGATAAAAGTTAAAATAAGGAGATAAGAGGTTTCTGACCGACAGAGACCCTAGTCTAGGTTTGAACAGTGATAGGTACCTTCATGATGAGCTGCTTCTCTGGAACATTACACTGCTGGTAGTCTCTGTGACGAGGCAACTTCTCTACGAACAGACTGCTCTCACACACACACACACACACACACACACACACACACACACACGCACGCACAGACACACGCAGTTAGCAATCAAAATCTATACGATAATGTAATAATGTACAGTATAGCGACTATTACCAATTATAAACCTATTAAGAGGAGACAGAGTAGACAGACAGATAATATCAATAGAGCAGGCAGGCAATTAGAGCAGTCAGACATATGGTATATATTGCAGACATACATGCAGACAGATACAGTATATTACACAGACAGGTAGCACAGACAGACATATGGAGTACACAGAAAGGCAGAACAGATGAATACAAGCACACTCGCAGCACTCGCCCCAAAGTACGCTCACCCCGGGTCAAATCTGCCACCAGGTATTCCTAAACGTAACCTCAGTAAAACTATGCCTAAACCTAACCTTATCCTCCGTAAAACAAATACAAGAATCGCTGGGGCGAGTGTGTTTTGGGGCAAGCGTTCCGGTTACCGAACAGACAGACATACAGATCAGACAGACAGACGTCAGAGTGTATTCTCACGTGATGAACTTGTTGTAGAGAACGAAGGCGTTCTCCAGACTGCCCTCCTCCAGGTAGACGGCGGCCATTCTCTCCATCTCCACCCCGGAGCGGAAGTAGCGGCGCGGGGTGATGTCCTCGTTGATGTCCACGCTGCACGCCATCTTCCCCAGCGCGCGCACACGCTCCACCGCCGACACGGACACATCCGTGTACTCCGGTTCTGCCGCCAGCTTCTTCTGTTGGGAGAGTCGAGTAGAAGCCAGTGTTGATTTCGTCGACTAAAACTATGACGAAAAATGTTCGTCGACTACCTTTTTTCACTGACGAAAACTAGATAAAAACTAAGCTGCGATGACTAAAACTAAGACTAAATACAGTGTCAATTTCGTAAAGTCATAAAAACGAGACCAAAATGTTAGCGAGGGACTAGTGGAGAAGAGATCCAGTAGAACTAAGACAAGTCATTTTATGTTTGTTTGCGCTCGGGTGTTGCGCTTTGAAAATAGCAGATGTACAAGCTCACAACTAAACTGGAATTCTATTCAAAAGACTATGACTAAAACTAAATCTGCTGTCAAAATCAACACTGAGTAGAACAGAACAGAACAGAACTGACTGTCAGGAGTGTGCGTACATTACATAGATTGGATGTACACGGATAAAACACACAAAGGACATGCGACACAGACACACTGATTGACCGCCACTAGCCGTTCCGGTCTAGCAGAGATAATAAACAACTAAACTTCATTTCTGTCTGATTCTGAGGTAATCTTCTGGACCACTTTTCAGGCCATGACCTGACCCCCCCCCCACCCCCACCCCGACAAGCACTTGGAATTGTGGGCATTACATTTAGTTTCACTCGGTTCCACAGATAAATATTGTGAAAAGTGAGCTTGGAGATCAGAAATCAGAAATGTTTGCCTCTTTCTTATGGAATATTTGACGATTTGTCATTAAAAAGGGTCTCAAAAGTCACTTTAGAAATGTGCAGATAACGTGATTATTGTAGTTCAGACATCAATGCAGTAATCTCTCTCCAGCGGTCCCTACGACATACTAGCGTCATGTCCAGGGGGTGTGTACTTGTAGATCAAGCTGCCTCACACTACAGAAATAGGAGATAGGATCCTGACCTATGGGGCCACATGGCTCGGCAAGGCTTACTTATTGGCAGAGGACATATAATGTACGGACTGTAGCTTTAACTTGAACATCGCTCTCTCTCTCCCTCTCTCTCTGTAGGGGTTCTGTACATCTGCCTTCAGAGGGAGATAAGTGCTCCTCTATCCTCTATTCACTGAGATGTGTCTGTCAGTGTGTGTGTGTCTGTCAGTGTGTGTGTGTGTGTGTGTGTGTGTGTGTGTGTGTGTGTGTGTGTGTGTGTGTGTGTGTGTGTGTGTGTGTGTGTGTGTGTGTGTGTGTGTGTGTGTGTGTGTGTGTGTGTGTGTGTGTGTGTGTCCATCCTCTATTCAGCCAAAAGAGGAGAAGACACATCCGCTCCCTCCTCCTCTGAGAAAAGAGGGGATGTGATGAATGGATAGAGGAGAGGATGAATGGATGGATGGAGGGAGGGAGGGAGGAGGTGGAGCGATGGTTGAAAGACGATCATGATCGAGGGGAAGAGAGAGGAGAGAGGGGGGGGAAATGGACAGCAGAGAGGAGTAGAATGAAGTAGCTACAGTGTTGTATCAATATATTGTTGCTGTCGGGCAGAAACCTCTTATCCCCATACTCTAACTTTTTGTGTTTTTTTCTCCTAAATTAACGAACCTCTGAATTACTTAAAGGGGTATTTCACTTTTTTTTTTAAATGTGGGTCATTTAATCGTCTACTCAGGCTTTTGTGAACACTGACCCCAGACAGTTAAGTTGCTTGATTCAGTATTTAGATATTTATTTCACGCCCCCTTCCTATACAAACCCATTGTAACTTCAAACTCCATTTTAACCATGATAGATTCATCAAAAACACCCGTCCTTGGTTCTGGTGACTCACACTGCCCTCCTAATACGTGAGGGGGCCGTGTTTTTTCAATTACTTTTTTCATTTATTAAAAAAATAATAATTGGAAAATGAAACATTTTAATACAATAAAAACAATTAATGAAATAAATGAAAAAAGCAATCGAAAAAACATGGCCCCCTCACGTATTAGGAGGGCGATATGAGTCACCAGAACCAAGGACGGGTGTTCTTAATGAATCTAACATGGTTAAAATGGAGTTTGAAGTTACAATGGGTTTGAATATCAAATATTGAATCGAGCAACTCAAAAACTGTCTTGGGTGTTCAAAAAAGCCTGAGTAGATGATACAATTACCCAAAATGTATTTGAAAGTGAAATATCCCTTTAAATAATCATATTTTTAACTGGGGACCCCCCAAAATAATCATATTTGAACTGGGGACCCCACACCCTGACAAGCACTTGGAATTGTAGGAGTTGAGGCATTACATTTTGTTTGACTCGGTTCCACAGATAAATAGTGAAAATAGCAGATCTACAAGCTCACAACGCCCCCAACGTGAGGCGTTGTGAGCTTGCAGATCAGCCATTTCCCA
Organism: Gymnoscopelus braueri; assembly: GCF_963280865.1. Taxonomy (NCBI): domain Eukaryota; kingdom Metazoa; phylum Chordata; class Actinopteri; order Myctophiformes; family Myctophidae; genus Gymnoscopelus; species Gymnoscopelus braueri. The sequence continues at coordinate 11,324,450 of NC_137617.1, read as the reverse complement.
ATTGTTGCCTCTTACTTATATTATTTGGCAATTTCGCCAATGTTTCACCAGCTTTTATATTATAGTTTGTTGATTACTTTTGATGCAGTTATGGTCTTTTTTCATTTAATTTCTTTTTTTTTTGTTGGTACAAAACATTTTAAATGTCACTTTACTGTCATCCGGGGACCCCCGCAAAATCATGTGGGGACGTCCCGATCCCACAGGTTGAGAACCACTGCCCTACTTGATCATACATACAGTGTCACACAGAAAAGCATCAAAAGTAGCAGATCCAATACTTTAGCTATTTTTGAATTTGAATCCTGAAAAGTAACAGTTTTGGACATATGAGGTTTCCACCCGACAGAGACGATATGACAGTGTTATGGATTCTGTTGTTGTCTGTCAGTGAAACATTATTAATTAATCATCGCAACAACGTTATACACATTACAATATAAAACCCACAGACAGACCACTTGTCAAATTGGCATCCCTATTTCTGCGACACATTGTGAGCTTGTATGCTATTTGCACTATCCTACTATCTTACTGATCTACTATAAGATGAGGAAACCTGTCTATCCTTCTGTCTGAAAGCATTTTGATCCTCAGTGGGGACGCCCAATCGATCTAAACTTGCACACAGGCATTGCCCATTGGCATGTGAAGACAGTGACGAAGCCCGTTTTTCCACTTTTCCCAAATTTAAGTGAACTCTGTCACTGTTAATGTTTGGATTTTCACCAAATCTTCTCTTCCAGGGGGTCCCTGGCACAAAACATTTTCAGATGGGGGTCCTCGGCCAAATACAAATCATTTTGGGGGTCCTTGGCATGACAGACGGGTACAACGGGTACTATATGCCAACGGGTACAATGTGTATTGCATAACCAGAGTGGGCATGTGTTCCCAACGGGCATTGGCCTAGTAATCCTACAATTGCTAAATGTAAATTAATCAGTGGATCGTATGGAAATGTACATTGTAGGAGTTGAAACCCTGATACAGTGTTTGAAAAATTTGTCGTCTGTCGGGTGTAACCCTCATATGTCCGTTACTTTTACAGGATTCAAATAAAAAAATTGCCTCAATGCACGTCGCTTTGCGCAGCGTTTCGAGCTTGTAGATCTGCTACTTTTTATGCTTTTGTGTGACACTGTAGTATGATCAACTAGTGACGAAAAAACACAAAAGCATAAACGTTGAAATATGGAGATAAGAGGTTTCTGCCCCGACAGCAACAATGTGCTATATTGCACTGCGAGGCAATAAGTTGTTCAGTCCAGTAAACCTGCTTATTACCAGCAGGCTACAGATGGAGCAGCTCTCCTGCCAGCTGATCTGTCCTCACCCGTACTCCTGCTGCCGATGGGTCTGCCTGCATTTGGCATTCGACACATGCAGTTTATCACACCCTCCACTGTCCCACAATGTGTCCTCAATGTCCCTTGACACGTCCATGACACATGGCCATGTTATGCAGCAGCAGCACAGAACACGCAGCAAAGAATGCTCCCGCTTATTGCGGGCTGTACTCGGTGGTGTAAAGTAACTAAGTACAGTTGTGAGGTATTTTGACTTTTTGACTATTTCCAATTTTCAGTACTTTTATTTCTACTCCACCACGTCTCAGAGGCAAATATTGTACTTTTACTCCACTACAATTATTTGAAAACTTTAGTTACTAGTTACTTTGCAAATATAAATCATTATATAATATAAAACATACATTAACCACTTTAGCCCTTTAGCCGATCTACAAGCTCACAACGCGTCGCATCTGCTATTTTCAAACATTTTAGTACTTTTACTTTTGGTACTTTAAGTAGATTTTGATGCCAATACTTTTGTACTTTTACTCAAGTACATTTTGAATTCCGGACTTTTACTTGTAACAGAGTATTTCTATATTGCAGTATTGATACTTTTACTTAAGTAAAAAATTGGAGTACTTTTTCCACCACTGGCTGTACTGTAATGTTCCCGACATATCCAAACATCATCATCATCATAATATTTGGTCCCCATGCAATGTATTTTTTGGTCATTGTACAATATATATATACATAAAATGTGTCCTCTGCATTTACCCATCCTATAGACCCCTTAACAGACGACGTCACACTGATAAGAACCAGTGTGCGTGCAACCAGTATGCGCGCAATGAAACCCATTCTACTAGCCAACACACAAGAGGGGGTTGGGGTGTGCTGAAACCAGCACCCCAAAACAACAGGTTGGGAATTGATTGTGTGAAACAATCACCTGTGCGTCCAGTCTCAATGTTAGTAAACAAATAATTGGTCTATATGAATGAATTATTTTCTTTAAGTGTCATGCCACCTCGTGGCCCATCCTCATGGGATTATATGAAACCTTTTCAGACATAGTTTCAATATTCAAAAGTATTTTTTTGATACACTGGTTACCGCTATTGCATATATAAGTATATTAGGAGAAGTGAGCGCTAATAGTACAGCGCTCTGGGAGCAGTTCGGGGTTAAGTGTCTTGCTCAGGGACACTTCTGACACATAGCCAGGACACGAACCGGGGACCAATAGGCTGGGAGACATGAAGATATTGCATGTGAGCCCCCAAATATTTCTTTTTCTTTTTTTCTTCCCAATTTAGTAGTTAATAACAATTAATTCCTCCCTACATACATCTGCGTGTTGTCACTGCTGTTGTATCCTACTGGCTCACCTGCCAGTTGCCAGAGGAACCCCCAACGGGAGGACGTAGAGCCTTCTTCCCGTCCCACTTCTCCCGCCCGACACTTCCCGCTGACAGGTACGTGCGGTGACAAATATCACCCTCCCCGCCCCGAACACGGGGCAACTGTGTTCGTATAGACGGCCGACAGAGCCGAAAAGATTTTAATGAAAATGTAACATTAATATTAAAACATTTTTTTCTTTAAAACCTTGAAAAATGTGTTTTCACGGTGATACCAATAAATAAGGACTTAAATACAGTATACATAATGTATACTATGTTAGTTCCATTGACTCGATGACTCGAGTCGAAACACAATCGATTGACTGATCATTAAAATGAAAACGCTCTGAAAATGCACACAGCCCAATGAGCCCACCCATCTGACCACTGAACAGGGCAGCCATGTGGGTGGGCCGCGAACGCTTTCAAGATTTGGATCTGAGGTTGGAAGTGAGATATAGAAGAGACAGCTGGATGGAGGAATAAATGTATACACGTATGAATGGTGGATAAAAGAGATGTGTGTGTGTGTGCAGAGGAGATGGAAGGATGGATGAAGTAAATGAAAGGGTTAAATTAATGTTGGGGGAACTAGAGCAGAGAGGGAGAGAGCGAGAGAGAGAGATGAGGCGAGGCTGAGAAAGAGAGCGCTAAGAGAATACTAATGGAGTCAATAAAACTACAGAGTGATCAGAGGCTTCATTTCAGAAAGGATACCACTTAACCCATTAAGATCTGAGGCCGATTCTACTAATTCTAAATCAGTAGTTATTTCAAGATTTTTTTTAAATGTTCAAAAATAGCAGATGTACAAGCTCGCAGCGAGGCACAAAGTGACGGTTTTGAAAATGTTTGCCTATAATGACATGCCCAGGATGCCGGGTTTAAAGTGGTCAAAGACACACTCCACCCAAAATCATGTTTTTTTTGGGTTTTCGAAGCTTATCTATGAAAATCCTGATGGTTTTTCTCTAAAGCAATATATGGATTTTTACCTCCAAAACTGGCCTTGAGACCGCCCTCTCTGTGAAAGAAGGTGTGGCACGTGACGTGAAATGCAGGTACTGTGTTAGCGTCAGCAGGGACACGCCAATCACATTCTCTTCAAAGGCTCTGATAAACATCTGTGACGTAACTGCAATGCTCTGCATAATTCATGATTGCACTCAGCCTCTGATTGGACAACAGACCCACATGACAGCAAGAGCAGGAAGCAGAATTGGTAAGAAGTAAATAGAACAGACTAGACTAGAGCATGTGAGAGAATCGGCGTCGGCAGCTCTCGCGAGCGTGTACATGTGTGTTTGCGCGAACGCGACACACTCACTTCAGTGGCCAATGTAACAACATATGACAGTCTTCAGATGCACCCACACGCTGTTATTCTATTAAAGTTTGCACAGAACACTATCACTGCCTACATTGTAACATTATGGCAAAACTATGTTACAATATTTACATTGCAATTAATTTATAACTTATACATTCTAATTATAATAAAAAATATACATTAAAATGTATATTCAAAACGTTGAGCCCTGATGAGGCATAATTAGTCTAATATTGCATTTTGCCATAGTGATACATGTGACCGAGAGGTGTTTTATTATTATTATTTTGATTATTATTATTATTATTATTTGGGGGGGGGGGGGGGTGCATGTTGATTCCAGAGAAGTGGCATATCAAACATTTATATTTCTGACCAAGTTTGGATGTGTGAACTGCAACTTCAATAAGTGGATGGTTGCAGAAGAGACAAGACATGTGTCATATGTAGATGGACGGGCATGGATTGAGATGCACTGAGCGTTGTTCTGAAATCAGATCTGCAAAAAATGTTCATCTTTGGGGAAAATATGCATGAAAGAACAGAATTGTAGCTTAAATGGGAACACTAGGGAGTGGCAACTGCCATCCCCCGAGACCCCAAATGACACCCCTGACAGTGATACATCGACTAGACGAGCAAAAACATGGATCTCCTCAATACAGACATAGTCATTTTTAACCAATACGTCCATCCATCAATGATGAGGTTTTAAACATGGCCGGCAACATGAAGGTTTTCTGGCTTGTATTTCAATATACGTTGGCTCAGTGACACTGTGTGTGTCACACAAATATTCAGTCACACGTTACTCACCAGTGTGTTGAAGCTGAAGCCTTGTTCCATGGCGTATCACACGTGCGCGTGTGTATGTGTGAGTGAGTGTGTGTGTCACAGCCGGTGGGCCCATCTGCCACCTCCCATGATGCCTCGCTGCAGGGGAGACAAACAAAACAAGTTATCAATAGATAGACAGACAGACAGACAGACAACTGTCTGTCTGATAGTAGACAGACAGATATACCTGACAATGACTGTTTTGGTCAAAATGTTGTACAATACATTTCAGCGTTGGGAGCAATTAAAACAAGGTGCAGATATTCTATCTTTTCTCTTTCATCATTTGCTTGCAACTGTTTTCATATTTTTGGGGGGATGTGTGTGATTTTCCCTGCATCTGTACTGGTCAGCTCCCAGTGGCCAGTATAAGAATGTGGTTGTACTGGGCAGCTACCAATAAGTTATAACCAGTATAAGACTGTGGATGTACTGGTCAGCTCCCAGTGGCCAGCATAAGAATGTGGTTGTACTGGTCAGCTCCCAGTGGCCAGTATAAGAATGTGGTTGTACTGGTCAGCTCCCAGTGGCCAGCATAAGACTGTGGTTGTACTGGTCAGCTCCCAGTGGCCAGCATAAGAATGTGGTTGTACTGGTCAGCTCCCAATAACCAGTATAAGAATGTGGTTGCACTGGGCATCTCCTAGTGACTAACTGGGCAGACTAACGTCAACTCAACAACATTACCCTTGATATTCCACCGTTACTATAACAACTGGTAACTACATGAGAAGCAGGCCTCAACTAGTGACTCATCTACTTAACACAGAGAGAGAGAGAGAGACGAGAGGGAGAGAGAAAGAAAGAATAGGGGGGAACACGAGAGGGAGACGGGGACGGAGAGAGAGACAGAGAGAGATATCCTGTCTAGTATATCTACACTAATCCTGTTATCATACATCCTAACCCAGCCGTACTGCATGACATCCGGATGTTTTATCCTCCATGTACACAGTCAAATCACAGTCTAAACGCAACTCGGAGTATGTTCCATTTGAGTGTATAACGTCGCTGTCGGGCAGAAACCTCTTATCTCCATATTTTACCCGTTTGTGTTTTTTTCGTAAATTAACGCCCTACTTGATCGTACTACAGCGTCGCACAAAAGCATCAAAAGTAGCAGATCCGCAAGCTCGAATAGCTTGCCGATCTGCTACTTTTGCCAGTTTTGAATTTGAATCCTGACAAGAAACAGTTTTGGATTTATGAGGTTTCCACTCTGGACAGAGACGATTATGTACAAATGGAACCCATAAGGGTCCGTTTTGGTTCAGCACCCAGCATCTGTACACAGTTCAGAGTAATACAAAAAAAATGATTCACTGTGTGTCTATCAAGTCTAGCTGTGTGACTATAACGTGACAGTCAGGTGGATGACTGCAGACAAGCCTCCTCACCTGTCCAGTTCCAATCCCCACTACTAGAATAATCCCCTCCTGATTAATCTGCACTAAAACATTCCCTCAAGCTCCTAAATCTCTACCTGATTAGGGGCATATATACCGCATGATACATTTACTAAACAAAAACAACTCCATCTCAACCCGTCCCCTTAACTCATTCAATCCGCGAACGCATCTCTGTCATTTTTTGATTTCTTTGGCTATTCAAAAATAGCAGATATACAAGCTCATAGAGCGGCACTGAGATCTGAAGATCTGCTATTTTTGAAACATCGTGAGAATTTGAGCAAATCTTTGAATATATATATTTTTAAAGCGAACATTTGTAACTCAAATATTTGCTTCTGGGGGTCCCTGGAACAAAACATTTTGAGGCCAAATACATATCTAAAAATGTTTTCTAAATCCTAACAGTATGTTGCTGTACCATCAGTGGTGCTCCAACTTTTTCATGTCAAGGACCGCGGACCCCCATCTCAAAATATGAATTCCAGGGACCCCCAGAAGCAAAGATTTGAGTTACAAATGTTCGCTTTAAAAAAAAAATATATATATATATATACACATTCAAAGACTTGCACACATTTTCATGATTTTTCAAAAATAGCAGATCTACAAGCTCATAGCGCGGCACTCTGGTGCAACGCTATGAGCTTGTATATCTGCTATTTTTGAATAGCCAAAGTATAAAATAATGGTTAAAGTGGTTGCTTTTCCCGGTCTTAACGGGTTAACTTAATCTCAGTAGCCGATAAGGCATTTTACTCCCCGCCTGGAGGAGATAAATGATGGCTACCCCTGCACTGACATTAGTGCCATGACTATAAGGACACACTGTTCCCGAGCCCCCTTCCACCTCATTTGCATCACCAGTGGGGGTTTCCTCTAGAAAACACTACATCTAATTTCTTCTGCTGAACAACCTCTGAAATTAAAGCACTCTAATGTCTGTCTACTTTCACCATCTAAAAGCAGTGGTTCCCTGGGGGGGTTCCAGGGGGGTCCCCAGCTAAATTTGTTAATACAGCATCACAATCATTTGAATCCCTTTATCCATATTTTATACGTTGGCTATTCAAAAATAGCAGATATACAAGCTCACAGCGTGTCACTTTGTGCCGTGCTGCGAGCTTGTACATCTGCTATGTTTGAACATTTTAGAAAAATCTTGAAAGTGTTTTGTATAATTCTGAATTTTTTAACACAAATCTTCTCTTCTGGGGGTCCCTGGCACAAAACATTTTCAGATGGGTGTCCGCGGCCAAGTATATACTGTATCAATTTAGGGGTCCATGACATGGAATGGTTTGAGAACTACTGCTCTAATGTCTGTCCACTTCCACTATCTAAAGAGCCAACACTTAAAGTCTTTGCGCACCGAGTCCTGTTCAACGTGTTATTGGTCAACACGTTTTTAACACATATGAAAATGAAATGCAGGAATTTAACTGGGTTCGATTGGAAAAAAATTACACACCGTCACAGAAACTCACAGAAGCCAGTGTTCATTCATTTTAAATGTTGTTTTCTTTTCTTTTTTTTATGTGAATAAAACGGACTGTGTGTAAGGGGCTTTGCATAATGGTAAAGAGAGTGAAACAGAGACTTTGACTTTAGATGCTCTTCGTGAAAACATCAGGGGAAACGGAGCAGTTCAGTAACACCTGTACTGCCAGCCTCCGTCACCTGAAGAAGTTCAGAGTGTGAGCCCCCTGCATCCTCAGCACCACACAGCACCACACAGCATCCTGACCAGCTGCTTCACCACTTCTAATCACCCTGGCAGGATTTATTTCAGAATAAATGACCACCTCACTGTTCATTATCCCTTGCATAAACAATTAGTAAGTCTATACAATACAAAACACAAGTTCAATACTGATGAACTGGCAAAGACTGAGGAGGCAATTAGCTAAAACTCACTCTATCTGGGAGTTCTGGAGGAAAATCTGGAGCACAAAGCATTAAAGGGATATTTCACTTTCAAACATGTTTGGGTTCATTTTAACTACTACTCAGGCTTTTGTGAGCACCCCAGACTCCTGACCTAAGTTTTCTGAAAAACTTCAAATATTTATTCAAAAATGACAAAACATTAATCTTGCTATATACTGTACATAGCAACAACAACCCCAAAAGGGGTTCCTGGATTGATAGGTATAGTTATGTATAGGGGTTCCCGGTCTAAATGGGTTAAGTTGCTTGATTCAGAATTTAGATATTTGATATTCATTTCATCAGACACGCCCCCTTCCTATACGAACCAATTGTCCTTGGTTCTGGTGACTGATATTGTCCTTCTAATATGTGAGGGGGGCGTGTTTTTTAAATTACTTTCTTCATTTATTGTATTATTTTTTTCCCAAAACAATTATAGAAAATAAATGAAAAAAGTAATTGAAAAAACACGGCCCCCTCGCACATTAGAAGGCCAATATCAGTCACCAGAACCAAGGACAAGTGTTTTCAATTAATCTAACATGGTTAAAATGGCATTTAAAGTTGCAATGGGTTTGAACAGGAAGGGGGCGTTGTCTGATAAAATGAATATCAAATATCTAAATACTGAATCAAGCAACTTAAAAACTGTTTGGGGTGCTCACAAAATCCTCAGTAGATGTTAAAATGAACCCAAACATGTTTGAAAACAGCAGCAAGCGCTGGCCAAAATAGAACATGTTTTTGTCCAACAGGGTCGGGGAGTAAGTCAAGACAACATCTATGTATATCAATGCACTGGCCACATTTTTATCCACCCTAGCTCCTCATTATGGGCATGTCATAACAGGCAAACATTCTGCGAAAATAGCTGATCTACAAGCTCACAACACGTCGTGTAGCTTGTAGATCGGCTATTGTCAGCGCAGAGATTTGGTGTAGAGACGGGGAAAAAAACAAGTACAGTATAGACCACTGGTTCCCAAACAGTGGGTTTGGACTAGGGACCCATATACGGGTCGCGGACAAATTGTTATGGGTCACGGGTAAATATTCCTTTATTTTTTCGCTTCCTAAATTTAGCTTTTAAGTATTATTTCACAACATTTCCAAAAAATGCTAAATTTTTCAAAATAATTTCATGAATACATATATATACACTGTATGTTTAAATCAAAGAATTTCCATAAATTACTCTAGCTATTTTCACTAGTTTTGGGTCCTGGCTCTTTTGGTTCTCGAGCTAAAAAGTTTGGAACCAGTGGTATAGACCACTGGGTGACCCCAGCCAACTAAGTATATAGGATTTAAGTGGTGAGGAAGTGAAAATGTTTCTTTTTGAACATGACCTTGTCCTTCCATCTCCTTCTTAAGAGGAACTACAAAGCCTAAGCACCGAATAGTACTGCAATACCTGGGCTTTGACAGTCAGTTTAGACAAGACCTCACTCATGATATCCCAGAAGAAAGCCAGATCACAGTACAACAAAATATCCATGATAAATATCAGGTTACTGTATCAGAGAATGTAGGCGATATCTTGTTTCCTGTTTGCTTGTTTTTTTTCACCTGACCTTCCCCACTGTAGGTCACATATTTTTCAAAGTGGGTGGCACGTGGCCCCCAGTGAGCCAATAGGCTCTATGCACAGCAGCCATATTGGAAAGAAATTGGGCCTCTTCCTTACTTCCTTCACAGGTGTTACCCAATGATACTAATGAAGGCTCTGTTCCATTCTGGTCAAACAGAGTGAGGGTGCTGATATTGTGCATGTTGGCTGTTCCCTTATGGGTGTGTAATTCTGAGAGTGTACAAATGGAATCAAATGGACCCGTAAGGGTCCATTTGGACACTCTAAGAGTTATGGAGGTCCTTGAAATTACGTTTTGAGAACCACTGTGCTACACTAAATGGAACGGAGCCTTCATTAGTACCATTGCAACACCTGTGAAGGAAGTGAGGAACTAGGAAGGGGCCCAAAGTTTTTCCAATATGGCTGCTGTGCATAGAGCCTATTGGATATATAATTGGATATATAATTATAAATATCAAAGAATTAATTTAAATTCAATTCATAAGATTACTGTGCCAGTTTAATCACTTTCAACCTGCCGTTCCAACGCATTATGATGCGACGTGTAGTGAGCTTGTAGGGGTGTTCGACTTGAAGGGGTGCTCCATTTGAAGTGGATGATTTGTTTACCTTAGGGGCTCTTGTAACCACTTTAAGTATTAAAACAAATATTGGAATATTTGATATTTGGTGCAGTATCGTTATTTAATTTTTTTAAATCCATTGAGACCTGAGAAAAAAACACCTTCTAAAACCTAACCTAAGTTTTCTGAAAACGTTCAAATTCTTACTCCAAAAAGAAGAAAAAAAACATTTATTGACATATGTATAGCAACAACTAATGAGACACAGAGGTGGCTCCCGGATTGAAAGGTAGATCAACGTATAGGTTACAACAGGTTTAAATGGGTTAAATGCAGGTGCCTAAAGGTTCAGGCCTGGACGATAAAGCGCTGGGTCCTCATCAACCCCCGTGAGGCCTATACCCAGTGACACCACCACTACTCCGGTGTCTAAAAACAGAACATACCTGAAAGAACATCTTCCAGACACCAAAAAACGAAAAGCACAAAACAAAAGACATCGTAACCATAGTAACTACGGGACTATGTTGGTCTGTCAACACACAGAGAGGGAGAGAGAGAGAATGTGTGAGAGGCGTTTAAAAACACGTCATCAGTGACAGAGGTCAAAGGTCGGCCTACAACAGGTTCCCAGACAGCAGTGGCTAGTTGTAGTAATGTGTTGCTGTGAGTCACAGCATACTTCCTGTTTACCACTGCGGACATAAACACACTGGCACTCAATACATCAGGGGTCTTCAATGTTTTTCAGGCCAAGGACCCCTTTAGCTGAGAGAGAGAGATGAAGCAGGGACCCCCCCACTACATATTGTGTTTCAGATTAAATTTTTCATAGATTACATAGATAGCTTCACTTGTTTAACAGCACTATCATCAGTGTTGAGGAAATTAATGTTTTTTGTTTGTTTGTCAGCACTATCATCTGTGGTGGATTCATGTTCATGTGTATTTTCAGGCATTTAACCACTTAAACCCTCAATACTTAGTAAACTGATCTGCAATTTTCTGCGAAAGCCTTCGCCACAATATAAATGCTTTGATTGATTGAATATTTATTAGTCAGAAATGTAAACGGCACGAGGTACAGTCAAACATTAAGGCTAAAAGGAGAACACAAAAAAGTCCTGGGGACTCGTTTCCATTGTGGTCCTATGTATTCAATTCATCAACATAGCATTAAAAAATAACACAATAATATACGTCATCAACTCCTGATTTTTCAGGCCAGTTTTGAAAGAAACTATAGTGATTCACATCTTTTAAGGGATGCAGTGTCAGGTCATTACACATTTTGGTGGCAGAGTAATAGAATCAGAATTTTCCCATGTTTATTCTATAGATGGGTAGTACCAGATCGTTGTCGCTCCCTCTAGCATCGTGGCTGTGGCTGTCACTCACTTTGGAGAAGTAGTTAGTCAGGTATGAGGGTATTGAGAGCACTGCCCCTTTGACTATCTTAAATACCAATCCCATTTTTATTTACTTGGCCCTGTCTTCTACCCTGCAGCCATCCCAGACTAGCAAAGTGCTGGGGTTTAAGTGGTTAACAGCACAGCGTCACAGCAGAGAGACAGAATGCACTACCAAAGACTGGAAGCAATAGAGATGGGAGAGTCAGTTGTCAGTCAGTCAGTCAGTCCGTCAGTCAGTGTCTGTCTGTCAAGCTGCACTCACCAAATGCGTAAGACCAGTGATAATCAAAGAGGGGTTTGGGGACCGGAACTGTCATGGCTGCCAAGAAATACACCCCATCTAATTTTAGAACTAAACAGTACACTCACTGAATTATGTAATCTATTTATGTGACTATTTACCTTGTTGTTTATTGGGTAGAGTTCATGCTTAATCCCTTATTCTGAGCTCACATGTCTAAGTCGCTCTGGATATAAGAGTGTCTACAAAGTGGCTAAATTGACATTTTAAATTGTGTCTGAAAACAATTGAGGTGAGATGCAATGCAGAAACACAAGCTTTGAATCATAATTGATCGTTTGACCCAGATCACTGTGTTCCGTTAGACGGGCCTGAGTTGCATGAAGTTGGATTCAACCATTATGCAAATTTCAGATCATACAACTGGTCGAAACCTTGCCATGTCATACTGCATGTCATGCTGCGGTCAGTTACAAGTCAGTCAGACAGTTAGTTACAAGTCAGTCAGACAGACGTAACTTGTCAGTCATTCAGTCAGTCAGTCAGGGTCAGTTGTAACTTGTCTGTCAGTCAGTGCATCAGTAAATCAGTCAAACATTCATTATACAGTCAGTAAATCAAGTGATGAGACAGCTGGCAGTCTATGAAGGAACCAAACCACAGTGCACCTCTATGAGGGAACAAAACAACACCTCTGAGATAGAGGATGTTCATCACCTATCTCGTTCTATTTATGTAGCTTGTCACTTCCTCCATTCGCACAGGGGTATAGTGTTCACATTGTCTCTGAGCCTTGATACTCTTTACTGCTGTTTGCAGGAGAATAGAGCTAATGTAAGGTAAACTTGTATTATCCCAGATGCTATAAGGTTTTGCCCATGAAGGCTGGGGATGAGGAGCACTTGTTTTCGTTACTATAAGGCCGCGGCCTTCAGGCTGGCGAACTGCGTCCGAGCGAACCGCTACGCCAGCGAGTAGTACCCACCACAGCCAGCAGCCGTCTCAGCCAATAACAGGCCAAGACTTCTACAGTAAGCCTGGGAAAAACAATATCGCATTCCAGATTTGGAAATTCAGGTGATCATTAGACACACACACACACACACACACACACACACACACACACACACACACACACACACACACACACACACACACACACACACACACACACACACACACACACACACACACACACACACACACACACACACACACACACACTCTTCAGTATTCAGTCAGTGAGCTACACATGATCCCATGAGAATCAAGCTCTACATCAACATTATAATCACCAAAAATAGATATATACTGCAGCATACAAGTATTGCATAAGTATTCCAACTGCACAGTCCTATAACCAAAATACATATAAAGCTCTGAGTCTGCCTAGCTGACAGTCAACTCACCCTTAATATGAAGTCAACTTTGTTTCTAACAATGACTGTCAACATAAACCTTGAGATAGCCTATTACACACATACTGTACACACCCTCCATTCACCCAGAACAAGTATTGTCAACAGAAACATTGAGATATATATATTACCCAACCCACATGGTACACTCTCTCACTTCACACACACACACACACACACACACACACACTCTCTCGCTCTCTCTCTTCACACACACACACACACACACACACACACACACACTAAATATGCTGCTCTTCTACATTCACGCACCTGCGCACACAGCTCTCTCTCTCTCTCTCTCTCCAACCTGGCTGACCTCGTGTCTTTCAGTTTCATGGCGATTTTTAAAGTCCTTCACGTTCCGATTTCATCTCACACACACACACACACACACACGATCTGATTATAGTACATGTTCACTGCGATCAAGGAGAGTCGATTGTGTTACAGTCAAATCCCCACTGATATAATCCATCTGCAACTGCAACTCTGGGACTGTGTACAAAATGTAACCAAACGGCCGACAGGGTCCATTTGGTTACATTTCGTACACTCCCAGAGACCCCAGAGTTTAACTTAATTAATGATCGTAGCTTATAATGTTACCTTCTTTTAAAAGACACCGATTCTATCCTTAAGGGCAGAAAAAGCCTCCAAAAATATATTTTTTAAATAATAATAAGAAGACACCGATTTATGTACAGAATACAGATAAATAAAATGTATTTTACCTCTTCGATCGCCGCTATGGATCAGTTCCACAACCAGCCTCCTCTTGTAGGCATCACTGATCAGTGCTTCCACATGTGGGAGGAGAGAGAGAGAGAGAGAGAGTGATGTGTGTGTGTATGTGTGTGTGTGAGAAAGAGAGAGAGAGAGACGATCGCCGTCCCTCCACCACTTAAATCAAATGTCACACTCCTTTCAGAATTATTTAAAGGTCCCTTCGATCAGTGACTCATCCCACCAGCTCCATTGAGAAGAAGATCCGAGACTTTAACATGGAATGTTGTTAGATTTAATAGCAGCGATAAAAATGGCTGAAAAGGCTGGCTTCCAATGATGAGAGCAGAGTTTATACAGATGGCTTTGGTTTATCCAGAGAAATGATGCTCTACTCTGGGTGGAGAATGGTGGTGGTAGTGTGTGTGTGTGTGTGTGTGGTGATGGCAGAATAGCGCTTGGTTCACAGACAGTATAGCCCTACTAATGTGCAACCCGCAACCGATGCGTCAAATTTGCATTCATCGAGAGTTGTCCTGCATATCCTGTATGAGTTTTCTCTCTCTCTCATGATTGGACGGAATGGAAATGTGTTTTCCGTTTATTAAAAAGCCGAAGAGACAGGGAGATCTTAAGGTGACCTACTTAACAGCAAAAACGTTTTGGTTTTAACCAAAATAATCTATATAACCTCATAGCACATTTAAATAAGGTATTATAGCAGCTGTATATCCATATATGCCCTGCAGCAATGGGACATAAACTCCATAATTTTGAGATGCAGTTATTACTTGGTTGGAAGGGATCATTTAACTTATGGCCTAAACGATGTTTGACATTGTTATATTATTTCCATTGCAATCTGGCAACTATTTTGTTTGTGACATTAACACGATGATGACATGTGTACTAAAAGCAGAAGGTGTAGTGAGAGACTACAACTAAAATGTCATTAT
This sequence comes from Gymnoscopelus braueri, assembly GCF_963280865.1. Classification (NCBI taxonomy): domain Eukaryota; kingdom Metazoa; phylum Chordata; class Actinopteri; order Myctophiformes; family Myctophidae; genus Gymnoscopelus; species Gymnoscopelus braueri. Next base: position 11,309,328 of record NC_137617.1, on the reverse strand, counting down.
GTTCTTCCTAACTGGACAAAATGATGGTGTGAATTCTGAGATTCGTTGACAGATTTGCAACAAAAGAGTCGAATCTCAAAACACATTCAAACTCCCCATTGCTGACACAGCGGCGATCCCTCTGAGGGATGTCTGTTTAAAAGGGGCGGAGATTACCGCCCTCGTCACACACACACACACACACACACACACACACACACACACGCACGCACTCTGCACGCGCACGCGCGCACACACACACACACACACACACACACACACACACACACACACACACACACACACACACACACACGCGCGCGCGCTGCATTTGAATAACCATTCAAATCGACAGAGCCAAGGCCATAGACAGACGGTGTGTGTGTGTGTGTGTGTGTGTGTGTGTGTGTGTGTGTGTGTGTGTGTGTGTGTGTGTGTGTGTGTGTGTGTGTGTGTGTGTGTGTGTGTGTGTGTGTGGGTGGGGGGGGGGGTGTGGGTGTGTGTGTGGGACTGTGTGAAGAAGATGATGACTCACTCACAACATACAATAGCTGCACAAACATCCCTGTTGCAGTACATATGACCAACTTATTGGGTCAATGTTTGCTTTTTCATCATCATCAAATCAAGTGTATTTATATAGAGCACGTTTAAAACTAAAAGTGCTGTACAGAACAATAGAAACAGCACAACAGGCAAATCAATGATAAAACAACATACAGAGGCATAATAGACAGTCAATTAAAAACAAAAGCAACATCATCAAACAAACAGAAACCATAAGATCAAGGCAAGATATCAGGGGGATTCAAATGCTTTGATTGAATATTGATTGATTGAATACTTTATATACTTTATATAACAGTTAGCAAAAGGTACAGTTATACAATGCTGAAAGGATAACACAAAAAGGCTTGTTTCCTGTGGATTCAATTCATAAAGACGTATAAAGACATACAAGAGATCATCAATACTAGGAGCAGTACAAGTATATTTACAGAAAAACATTGGGGGGTAATTTTACTAATTTATGTTGGCAAGCTAGAAAACTTGCCGAGGTCCAGTTACAAATTGCAGACAGGTGCTTTTTCATGCAGGCGGTTTAAGGAGGGTAAGGACTGGAGTTACACTTTTTGATGTTTGTTGGTAGGGCATTCATTCCACATTTTGGTGGCATAACAGTAGAACTAATTCAACCCCATGTTTGTGCCAAATCTGGGTTGAATGAGATCAGTCTCAGTAGTATCTTGAAGACCAGGCCCATTGCAAGTTGCTGTACTCTGTCCTCTACCTTGAGCCATCCCACCCTAGCATAATGAGCAGGGGTTAGGTGTAGGTGAGTCCTAGATGTGAGGTTGTGAATAGAACAGAGTCTTGAGCCTGGATTTAAAAGATTCAACAGAGGGCCTGAGGGGGCATATCTAATGGCGAACGGAATGCTGTTCCACAGCTTAGGAGCTGATGTACACCACTACTGTACAATGATACTGTACAATTAGTTATTTTTTTCTCCCTTGTGGTTCAGTGACAATCCAATGTAAAATTCAATACACATTGCAAAAATAGCTGATCTACAAGCTCAAAACGCATTACATCGCAACACATTGGGAGCTTGTAGATCAGCTGTTTTTTTGTAAAGGAAAACATCACACAACATTCTATAAACTTGATCAACTGTCACATCACTGGTTTACAGGTGTAAAGAAGTTCAGCAGTCTGATGGTAGCCGGGTGGAAGCTGTTCAGAAATCTATTGGTCTTTGCCCTTGATACTATGGTAGGTCTACCTGTCCTCCTCAGACAGTATACTAAAGAAGACAGCAGATATAAGACAGCTAAATATTTACTGAGTCACATTAACACAATGTAAATGTTTTGTGTCAGGAATCCCCAGAATAGAAGATTTATGTTAAGAAAATTCAAAATTATTCAACATTTTCAATCATTTAAAAAATGTTCAAAAATAGCAGATGTACAAGCTCACATGCAGTCCCCGGACCCCACTTTGAGAAGCACTAGTGCTTTGTCTTCTGATTCCTCATTGTGTCAAACCCCACCTCGCTCATTCCCACCGCTATAAGTGAACATTTGTGTAAGACATTTATCACAAGAAGTGTTGCAAGTAAAGGGGCTGTTCACTGCACAGATTGATAGTTTGAGATGATAAAAAAAAGAGTGTGGTACACTATTTAAATCATTCTCTCTATTTGCTCCGGCTTCTGTCATACAGTATGTGTCTCTTTTGAGGCATTGGTATCATTTTTTGTTTGATTGAATACTTTATTAACAGTTTGCCAAAAATAATGCTAAAAGGATATAATTAAGGTCCTGTGTATTCAATTCATCAAGACATTAAAGACAAACAACAATATACAGTAATATGCAAAAACATCATATATACGAGTAGTAATAAGACTTTTTACTTTTTACAGTTACAATTTGCAGCCACCTGTAAGAGCGGTTTTGAAGGAGGAATAAGAAAGAAAAATATGTAGTAAACAGTTGGGGAGGGGGGGGCATGGGGTCGTGGCGTATGGTGCATCAAGGTTATGACAGTCCCTATTTTCATCAGGGTGAAGTGGGAAAAGTTAATTCACATTTCATATGGGGGGAAAAAAACAGTATGTCCACTAGAGGGTGTCCAAGGACCAGGTTTAGGTGAGATCTCTTCCATTGTTCTTTTTTAAATGTTGGGCTTGAGAACTGACAGGTGTTAGTGTTACCCATTTCCCAGAATGAAGCATCGTTTGCATTGTCAAGCCTACATTGCTTTACATAAAGTTGACAAACTGGGTCAACAGTTGACAGGGACATCGATCATTGTCCACCAACTTTGTTATATTATTATTAAATGTTTGCATTGCTGTATGACATTAGGCACAGCTCCATTTGATTGATTTATTCTGTGGTCCCTCTGAGTTTGGGTCAGCATGGCCTAATACTCACAAAGTGTACAGGGCTGAAATGTTTTCGTTTCCTATACTAAACTGGATCATTTAGGAAGACAACAAAAGGAGCTCATGAATACGTTCAAATTGATTTGCTGCATCACCTCAATCTGTTGTCTTAAAGACGGCACTATGTAACTTTCTTTTATGAATAAAATTTAATTTTGTCCAATCTGTATGGTAGAGCATGCTAATACAATATAACTTATACAATTTGGGTGGTTGTATTTTGTCTCCCAGCTCTTCTATTGAGACATTTTGATCATGTCAAAGGTCATGTTTTGACCCGATGGTCAATTTATCCCCAGAGCAAGCAGGCAGGGTCTATTAGGTCAATGGTAAAAATGACAGCACTTGCGCAGGAAACCGGATTCAAATCCGGGGTAGAAGAGGAAAGTTACATTTACACAGTCTGCATTTTCTGTAGATTTTTCTGTGGATGTGCTGCTAAATAATCAGTAAAATAATGTGGAAGCTTCCAGTAATGTTTAAAACTTTCAGAGCTAGTTCCAGTCAGCAGAAAATTAACATCTTATATTGATCACTTCAGATGTATTTATTTTGCAATCAACCTGGACCTGTCTTTGACCTCTGATTGACAGAGACAAGAGCAGGTGAGGCCTGCTCACTTTGAACATGACCGTGTCTGAGCTCTTCGTCCAACCCTAACCCTAATGTAGGTTAACACTCAAATATGTGGGCCCCTCAGCATATGCAGTACATGGTCCCGTACTGGACGGGGGACCTTACAGTATTGCAAACTATTAATGTGACTGCACAACAATAGTCTGTTGCTGTGCAGTCTGGTTGCTTGTGTTAAGTTGTTGAGTGACCTGGTGCTGTGATCGGTGAAACTGCTCTGCTGCCTCTTGGGGTCTAAGGGCTCTGAAATGGTCAAAGTCAGGGGACGGGAGAAGAGAAAATGAATGCATTAATGAACTTAATAAGAAGGGCTTTTAAAACAAATGTAATCAACTGTGACTCTGACCTAATAGTGTATATGTTTTTTTGTGTATATGTTTTTCTCCAAATACAAGGCACTCTTATCTCTGATATTTCAGCTCATCATCATGGGGTGACTGACTGCTTCGTGGCTGTGACGTATACAATATTTTCTTGGTGCTGCAGAGTTTCCACAGTGTGTTTATGGATGAAAGTTGATGCCCTGTCAGAATATGAGAACTATTTGCATGTACATACATACGTTGCAGAACATAAACGGGTGGTAGCCTACATTGCATGTGTGGACAGCACAGCACACAGACAACACAGAGAGGACTTTACAGGTCAAGGTCTGATTGCCAAATATTATGATATACAATTATGTCTGTGATTGTATTAATATTATGGTGTGGTGGTGTTTTTATCATTATTATTATCAATATATTTGAGTGAAGTTTTGATTTGTATTATGGTGTAGAGGTGTTTCACTATTCAAAGTGTCTCTGATGATTGTGAAAATAGTGGTAAAAATAGAGCAGTGGTGGAACCCCTTTATAAATACCTCTCTCTCTCTTTGTCTCTCTCTCTCTCTGTCGTTTACACTCCTCCTTTGTCTGTACATTGTTCTGTCTCCTCATAAGACTTTTACTGAATTGTTAAAAAGAGTGCAGATTCAAATCAAAGCAGCCGGGAAAATGAACACATCAAATGAGTCCTCCGTCTACGACGGCAGCACTGGGCACATTTTGGGCATCACCGCCACAACAATCAACCTGGTCCTGGGGGTCCCCATCAACGGCTGTGTCCTGTGGCTGATATTAACCGGCGCGGCTGGTCCGATGGCCTCGGAGATCTTCGCACTCAATCTGAGTGTCTGTGAGATCGTCATCAGCTTGTTTTATCTTCTCCTCGCTATCAGAAACGTGCGCCCCTTAATGTTCTTCACTAATGGTCTCCTGATGACCGGACGCCCCGTCTTCCAGAGCTGCATCTGCGTGGAGAGATTCATGGCAGTGGTTCAGCCAGTGCTCTTCCTCAAGTACAAACCTCTCAGGTACAGGGCGGCTTGCTCTGCGTTGGCCTGGTTGCTCATCATTGGGGTATCGGTAGCATTCATGCTGCTGGGTGGCAACAAGATCAGGTATTATGTTTATATAGGTGAATTCCTGTTGTTCATGTCAGTGATGGTGTTGTGCAGCCTGGCCATTCTCAGGGCTCTGAAACGGCCCGTTCCAGGGGAGACGGGGAGGGACAGCATAAAGAGGAGAGCCTTCTCCATCGTCTGCCTTATCATGGTGTCATTTTTGGGAACTTACTCTATTTGGGTCATTGATTTGATCATTGCTGCCAGTCGAGGAGAACGCTATGAGGAAATTACGTTATTTCAATTTATATGTGTTTGCGTTACTATGGTCACTGGGTTAGTTCAGCCACTGCTGTACCTCTGCCAAAAGACGGGCAAACTGCCCTGCCTTAAACCTATACAAGATACATAGATAATCACACAGTGAACTCCCAAGAATTGCGCATGTCGGTTTTACCCAGAGGGATCATGAATAGCAGAAGATAATACTATTTTATGCTACATATGTAATCACTTTACTATTTCATTAATTTTATTTTAATTAACTTTTTACCCTTAAAGCAGCACTATGTAACTTTCCTCCCCTCCCCCGGATTTGAACTCGGTTTCCAGTGCTGAAAATTTTCACCATTGAGCTAATAGAGCCGGCCTGCTTGCTCGGGGGATAAGTTGAACCTTGACCATCAGGTCAAAATTCTTGTCAGAACCTGTGTCTAGGTGAGACATGACCTTTGACACGATCTAAATGTCTCAATAGAAGAGCAGGGAGACAAAATACAACCACCCCAATTGTATAGGTTATATTGTATTAACATACTCTACCAAACAGATTGGACAAAATGACATTCTATTAATTAAAAAGAAGATACATATTGAGGCTTTATAAACTCTTCTAATGTTGTTTCTTGCCATGTTCTGCTGTCATTGAATCTTGTTGTATAAAGAACTTTGCAACTTTGTTTCGAAAAGTGCTAGTCAAAGTTTATTATTGTTGTAGTGCGTAGTGAGGAGACAGACATAATCCACATACACTGTCTTTGTGAACACTTGCAGGTGTGTTCTCCTTAATAGGCGTGTGATTACATTGTGTATTTGCACCAGTCAGTTGGGTTATTTCACTAACCTTTAGCAGTGTATTGCTAACCTTCAAAAGTAAAGTGGCTACGGCCAGTCTCTTGAGAAAGACAAATGTTGTGTTGTTGTTGTTTTTTGCAAACAAACATTGTTATTAGTGGACTCGCTGGGTGTGTGCGTGTGTGTGTGTGTGCGTGTGTGTGTGCGTGTGTGTGTGTGTGTGTGCGTGCGTGCGTGTGTGCGTGTGCGTGTGCGTGTGTGCGTGCGTGTGCGTGTGTGTGTGTGTGCGTGTGCGTGCGCGTGCGCGTGCGTGTGCGTGTCCTCTGGTTCAGTCCATAAACTCCATCAGCCCCCACTTTGAGCAGCAAGGGATCAGGGCACAGTTCCATGGGGCCCACTGCCAAATCAGTATGGCACCAAAACAAGTCCACTGGTGGAAGAAGTACTCAAATTTTTCACTGAAGTAAAAGTGTCAATACCACAATCTATTTTTGTAGAGAAGGCTGATGCACTCCTCAAAGGTTGGTGACAGGTGCGTAAGTCAAAAATGCATATAATCAGAAGGGGATCTCTGATGGTGAAATCAAAGGAAAAAAATGTTGTTTCCGGTATTTAAAATGTACTTGAGTAAAAGTACAGAAGTATTGGCATCATAATATAAGTACTAAAAGTAATTGTGCAGAATGTCCGTGTCACAAGCTCAAAATGTATAAAAATCTTTTGAAAATAGTAGATCTACAGGCACACAATGAGTCACATCGTGACACATTGTGAGCTTGTAGATCTTCTATTTTCAAATGGCCGAAATGTATATAGGGCTGAAGTGGTTAATGTATGTTTTGTAATAATAATCAAAATCTACAAAGTAACTAGTAACTAAAGTTTTCAAATTATTGTAGTGGAGTAAAAGTACAATATTTGCCTGAGATGTAATGGAGTAGAAGTAAAATTATTGAAATGTGGAGATATTCCAGTAAAGTAAAAGACACCTCAAATTTGTACTTAAATACAGTACTTGAGTACATGTTCTTAGTTACTTTCCACCGCTGAAAACAGCAACAACAACATAAAAACAACAACAGATTTCTATGCTTTAATTTCAGACTGTATCTCAATCTGCCTGGAGAGCTAATTAGCCATGAAGGACTATCTCTCTCTCTGGTGATGCAAATGAGGTGGAAGGGGGTTTGGGAACAGTGTGTCCTTATAGTCATGACACTAATGTCAGTGCAGGGGTAGCCATCATTTATCTCCTCCAGTCAGGGAGGAGACAAATCAGCTACTGAGATTATAAAGGGACTGGTTGAGATCGAGGAGCATGATTTTTGTTTAGTAAATGTATCATGCGGTATATGCCTCTAATCAGGTAGAGATTTAGGAGCTTGAGGGATGCTTTAGTGCAGATTAATCAGGAGGGGATTATTCTAGTAGTGGGGATTGGAACTGGACAGGTGAGGAGGCTTGTCTGCAGTCATCCACTTGAGATACACAATCATTAGTGTTACATTTAACTCTGAAGAGTGGTTCCATTTGCACACTCAAATGGAACATACTCTGAGTTGCATTAAGACTGTGATTTCATTTGACTGTGTACATCAAGGATAAAACATCTGGATGTCATACAGTTCGGCTAGGTTAGTATGATAACAGGATTAGTACAGTACAGGTAGACTCGACAGGATATACTGTATCTGTCTATCTCTCTCTATCTATCTCTCTCTACATGTGTACAGCTAATCTCCGGCAGACCGGCACCGTTGGCTTGATCGCACCGAAACTGTGCACACACACTCCCTGGATGTCAGAGCAGAATCTCTGCCCCAAATCTTTCACATGGGCCTTTTATAGCGCCACCAGGAGGCCGATTTGTGCAAAACAAATTTTTGGACAGTGCTCACAGATTGTGTCCAAAAATCCTACAAATCGGTACACAGTATCTCTATAGTCATTAAACGAAACAGGTCTTTCAGATTTTTCATATTCCATCCTGATTGCCTAAAATTGGCTTCCAAAGTTTGCAGGAGTACTCCGTTTTTAACAAAATGCCTTAAATCATGAACACAGCATGCAATTTCCGTGAAATTTTGCACGCACATTCACACTAGGCCACAAATCGGTACACATGATCTCTATAGTCATGTGATCAAGACTTGACATCTAAAGTTTGCAGGAGTGGCCCGTTTTGAACAAAATGCCTCAAATCATGAACGCAGCGTCCCATTGCAGTGAAACTTTGCACACACATTCGCACTACGTTGATGAACAAATGCCACCCTTTTAACATTGCCCTATTATAGCGCCACCGGGAGGCCGATTTTTGATCCGGAACACTTTTCTGTTTTTATATTACTCCTACAGATTTTCTCCAAACATCATGCAAATCGCTACACGTTATCTCTATAGTCAACTGATCAAGATGGTTCCGTCCGATTTTTTATATTCCATCCTGATTGGCGAATATTTGACCTGGCGGAGACCTGTGCTCCGAGCCGAGGAGCACTTTTTCTAGTTAACACTTGATCCACTATGATGAAGATTAATACATCTTTATTTTTCTCAGAGAACAACAAAACAAACAACAACTTTATCAACTATTCAGCAGTGTGCGTCATACAAGTTCAATACATCACAAAAGATCAGTTAGTTATGTTTCCGTTTTCCAACATAGTTATTTTCTTATTCTGCCATTATTTTATTTGCTATTTTAAAATGAAGCTCTACATTTTATGTATGAAAGGTGCTATACAAATAAACATAATAATAATTATTATTTATACAATAAAAAGCCCTCATTTCACCAAAACATGTCGGGCAGAAACCTCTTATCTCCATTCTAACGTTTTGTGTTTTTTTGGTAAATTCTCCCCACTTGATCACGTGTTTTGAGCTTGTAGATCTGCTACTTTTGATGCTTTTGAATCCTGAAAAGTAACAGTTTTGGACATATGAGGTTTCCACCCGACAGAGACCATATACTTCTATTATTATTTTCCAAGAAGAAGACCTCACTTTTGTAGCTTTTGATTATTAATTAAACACATTTAATGTCAATTAATTATCAAGGCTTTTGTCATGACCAGCAGGTAACTAATTATGGGTCATTGCATAAATACCTTTTGCACCCTTGATAGTGGTTCCAATTATTATTACAATGTACGACTATTCAAAAAGTGTTGTTTTAAATGTACTATACTAGTACAATACAGTATGTCACGTGTCTATGTGTCTGCATATCCCAGGCCTTCAGTAGTCAGATCATTATTTGAGCCATTCATTTCAAAGCGGACATAAAGGCTGCTATTCCTTTATGGGGAAGAGCAGATAACCGCTGAAAGTGTTCCTTTTGGTTTCATCATCATAAAGTCTATGGTCTTTAGGGAGATACATGGAGACGACACTCCCCTTCTCCAGCGGTAGAATCAGTGCGTTTGATATGAAGGTAGAGTCATCAGCTATCTCTGCATTGCACGCGATCATTTCGTCACCGTGGTAGAGGCTTACTCCCATCCATTGTCTTTTGCCATACGCAGGTACGTTGTACGCAGTGTATCTGAAGTAGTAGACTCCCAACACTGGTGCTATGAAATAACCTGCGTCAGAAGAGGAACACTTTTTAATACAGTGACACTATAGACCATGCGGTTCACAAACCTTTTAGTTTGATACCCAAAGGAGACATTTTATGTCCCGGGACCCAAACAACTAGTGGAAATAGCAGATCTACAAGCTCACAACGTGTCGCGATGTGACGCGTTGTGAGCTTGTAGATCTACTATTTTCACTACTTCTTTTTCTTTTTTTTTCCTTAGATTTTGTTATTTATTCATTAAATTTTTTGATACATATTTACTTTATTATTATTTATGAAACATTTTGAGGGATTAAAAAAATATATATATACTGAAATAATAATAATTAAAACAAAATGTAGGAAACAATAAATAAAGGGTATTTACTCGTGACCCAGACTGTTCTTGGATCAATGTTCATTTCGTCGACTAAACCTATGACCAAAATGGGTTGTCCACTACCTTTTTTTCACTGACGGAAACTAAATAAAAACTAAGTTATGAAGACAAAAACGATATGACTAAATAGACAAATAAAAACTAGACTAAGACTAAAACTAGACTTAAAATATGAATATAAAATAATATAAAGTATTACGATGCCATCAAATACATTTTAGTCGACTAAATCAACTGTAGATTTAGTCGACTAATCTTATGATATTTAATCAACTAAAACTAGACTCCCCCCCTTTATTTTTCTTTGCTATTTAGTTAGTCTGTTTGGTTGTCTGTTTTGTCCATGCACCTTTATGTTATAAAATCAATACAAAATGGTTCACAAAAGAAACTAAAAGTCAAACATTTTAGACTAAAATATGTCTAAAACTAAATGGAATTGTAATCAGAAGACAACAACTAAATCAAAATTGAGAGAGAGACCCCTCCCCTCCCCCCTCCCATCCCACCCCCACCCCCCATACCTGTATCTGGGTTGTAGCCCTGGCCGTTGTTAGTGATCACTGTTTTGTAGATCAGGTGAGTTTCGGTGCCGAAGGGTCCGACGCGAAGGACGCCTCTACCTGGCCCATTCAAACTTGCACAGAAAGCAACGTTTGACTTCTCTTTAAGTACAGAATGAAAAGACAGGGACATTTAATTGTAAAAATTTATAACAATAGTCATTTTGAGATATCTTATATGCAAGTGAAAATGTGTAGCCTAAAGGGCGTGTCCACAGAGAAAGCCTTTTGAGCTGAGGAGTGCCCCCCAGAATTTGAATGCTGGGGTTCAAGTGGTTAAACATCAACAATACATCATCATGGTTTCATAACAAGCTCTTCTATGAATTCACCTGCAATCGTCTTCTCAATGGCTGCCAGTTTGGAAGATAGTGGCTTCACAGTCTTCTCCATGTCTGTCAGTTTGGCGGTTAGTGGCATCATATCCTCCTCCGTCTTCTTCAAGGCTGCCAGTTTGGAAGTTAGGTCTGAAACCAGTAGGGATAAAGATCACTTTAATTTAGGACTGAAACCAGCAGGGATTGACAATGGTGAAAAATAGTCACTGAATTCATTTGACTTTGGTAATCAGCATAGTACGATCTAGCTCTGGTCTGTAGCATCAGGAGTTCTCCTTAATGCTATGTGACTGTAGCGTGTAACAGTGATGTCGACACTTCAGTAAAAAACTAATCTAAATACACGTTCGCTCAGTATGAAAACGCTATTGACCAGATGTGTTTGCGGTACTGGAGTAACTAAAACATTTCTCTGTCCAATGGAATATTTTATTTTCTGGACAAAAAGGGGATTTTACATAAAAGGTGGGGGTCTGAGAGTCTTACCAATGCGGAGGGTAGGCTTTCAACACCTTAAAACCACATTTGTTTCTGTAAGTTGTTTATTTTTTACTTGTAGACATCGTGCTCCCGTTCACATGAGGGAAACTGTACGTACAGTCACATAGCGTAAAGGAGAAGTCCTAACGCTATATGGACCAGAGCTAAGCAGGATCCATATTTACTTTACCTGACGTTTTGTCTTTTTCGTTTTTCAACACCACCCTCATCTCCTCCACCATGTTTCTGAGCTCCTTCAGTTCGGACGACATGATGTCCATGCCTTGAGACAGAGCAGCAGACAGACAGAATATCAACACAGACTTCAGCCTTCGTTCTGAGTTTGTGACCTTTTCAAAAAACTAAACAAAAAAGCCCAGCTTCTTCTTCTCACAACGTACGTAAATACTAGCAACTTCTATATATGTATCACATCCAGTTTTCTGTTAGCGGTACAGTTAAACTGCGTCCGTCCCTCTCTCTCTCTCTCTCTCTCTCTCTCTCTGGTTGAATAGAGCTATCTTATCAGTTGGAAAGTGTTGGTCTATAAATCAAAAACAACTCTCTTATCAGTAGGAAAGTACACTGTGACCACACGAAACGAAAGGTTGTCTGACAACTTCTGAGGAAACTCTATAATTCAACTTTTTGACTGAGGAAATGTTTGTTAGTAGATTAGTCAGTGACTTATTATCACTCAGTCATCATCTTAACATACTCCTGAATGTTAAAGGCAGCAGTGAAAGAAAATCCAATGTTTTCAAATCTGAATGATTATCCACTCCCTTTCTTCTCCTTTAGTTTACTTTAGATCTTCTTGTTTTTGTATCAGGGGCATGTACAAAATACATCACTCTTAAGTAAGCATATCATCACCCACTACACAAATATGACACTGCATTTATGTAATTAGGGGCAGAATAATAATTTTCATAAAACTGCAATATTCATTAGCTCATGGAGGCAAATTGTGTACCTTTACTCCACTATAATGATTTGCATCCATGTGATGTTTTTTCGATAGACTACGTGACAACCAGGAATAGATTGGTGACCACCGGAGAGACGGGTGACAGCCGGAATGTAGACGGCATCCGGGAGCAGTTTGGGTTAGCGCCCCAGTCTGTGTCTTCCGTGAGGAAGAAGCCCAACAAATCCACGGTGAGGCCTTTAGGAGGGCCATTCAAGCAAGCCGCAAAGGGAGCCTGCAGTACCACCACGGGCCAAGACACCATCACACCAGAATGAAATGTTTGGAGCGGGGGAGACTGGTGCAACGCTCAGGTCCTGGACCTGGTAAGACGGAGGAGGAGCCCGGCCAGGAGGCCATCCACAGAGCCTAGACCCTCCACGTACCAGAGCCTTCCTCTCCCCCATTCCTGGCAGAGTAGTTTCGGACAAGCGTATTGAGTGGCCCTGTCTTTCCCTATTTAGGACTGACTGTGGGTAGCTACCTGGGACGTAAGTCGGGGCTTGATCAACCCTGGCTGGGTCACCTGGGCGAGGGTGTATGTTGCGAGACCCGAAACATTCTATGACCCCAGGCCACAACACTGATGATACGTCCCAGGTGCATCCATGTGATGTTTTTTCGTTATTTGAGTTTTTTAGTTACTAATTACTTTGTAGATTTGGATTATTATTACAAAACCTCTTCAGACCTATATATACTGTTTATGTTGTCAATTTGATATATCAAATCTACAAGCTCACAAATGCTGCTTTGCGATGCGTTGTGAGCTTGTAGATCTACTATTTTCAAAGGATTTTTAAACATTTGAAACATTTGAAAACTGAAATTAAATGGGACAATCTGCATAATGCGTACTTTTACTTTTTGTACTTTAAATATATTTTACTCGGGTAAATGTTGAATATCAAACTTTTAACAGACTACTACAATATATTATTACTTTTACTTAAAAACAAGTAAAACATGTGAGTACTTCATCCATCACTGCAATTCAATTCAATTCAATTCATTTAAATTCAGTTCAAATCAGTTCAGTTCAGTTCAGTTCAGTTCAGTTCAGTTCAGTTCAGTTCAGTTCAGTTCAGTTCAATGTGATCGTGTCTACAGTCCTTACCTGTCATCACAAGTCCTGATGAATCCTCGTCTGTAGAAATGCCAATCTATTTGAATGGAATGCAATTTAAATGTAATTGTTGAATGTCTTACAGTTGCAGTTAGTCACACAGTGTCAGCTGGAAGCGGTTACTATATACTGACATAACATGTGTTTTAGGTCCTGCTTATATACAGAGACCAGCTGGGAGGAGAGGTAGAGAAGTGGTGCCTGAATAGCATTGGCCAGCCTCAACAAAGCCAATCAAACAAATGATTGGATCATTTGATCACAAGTTGTGTCCCTGTCATTGTCATGGACGAGGATGTCATTGTAAACTAATTGATGGTTGGATGATTTGAGGATGGTTTCATTGTAAACTGATTGAATCACCACATTCAATTTTGAGGTATTTTTTTTTTACTGTAATGGAGTATTTTCAATACTTTTACTTCTACTCCACTACATCTCAGAGGCAAATATTGTACTTTTACTCCACTACAATTATTTGAAAACTTAGTTACTAGTTACTTTGTAGATTTTGTTTATTATTACAAAACACACATTAACTACTTCAGCCCTATATACATTTCGTCCATTTGAACATAGCCAATCTACAAGCTCACAATGTGTCGCATGGCGACACATTGTGAGCTTGTAGATCGTCTATTTTCAAAAGATTTGTATACATTTTATACATTTGAAAACTTGTGAAAAGGGACATTCTGCATAATGGTACTTTCTACTTTTATACTTTTACTCAAGTCAATTTTAAATTCCAGACTTTTACTTGTAACAGAGTATTTCTACATTGCAGTATTGATACTTTTACTGAAGTAAAAAAATGTTAGTACTTTTTCCACAACTGTTCATTTCAGTCTGTGGTGAATGGTAGCCTACTGTGGTTATGAGGGTCAACAATGCTCAGACCAGGCTGCTGATTCTCATGTCTGCAGTGTCATATTCAGTGGTGGAAGAAGTAGGCATACTCATATGTTGCCTGTTGAATTGTATGTGCAATATCCGATAGAGTTATATATCCTAGCTCTGGTCTATAGGGTTCGGAGTTCTCCTCAACCGCTATGTAACTGTGTGTGTATTTTACCCCATTTGAACGGGTGGACGATGTTTACACTTCAGTTCAAATAAACTATACGTTCGCTACTCACAGAAACAAAGACGGGTTTAGGGTGGCGAAAGCCTATTCTCCACGTTGGGAAAACTTTCAGACCTTCTAAGAAAAAACTAAAGCTAAAACTTTCAGACCCCCACATTTTGTGTAAAATCCACCTGTATTTACTCAAAGAGTGCGACCTGTATGCCCAAATGACACCCCTGGTTCTCATGCAGGTGTAGCAGGATGGGCGTTGGTTCCCATTCTACCCACGGCCCATCCTCCGCCCACTCATCAGTGGGCTGATTGACAACAGTATTAAAGCAACGCACCTCCAAACACAGTTAGCTGTCTGTCTCTCCACACGGTCTATTATCAGTCCAGGCTGGCCTGTGGGGCTCGCCTGTGTTGTCGTCGCGATATGTCTCTCCATCTTGCTGTTTATGCCCTTTGCTTTATGCTGCGTGGTACATGGTCGTGAACTTGACCATGACCGTTTGTTGCCCTCTGTAGCCCCGGTGCATGTCTCCCACCTACTGGTGTTTCGCTCCGGACGTGCGGTGCTGCTTCACGCTGCACAAAGGGTACGTTGGTGGTCCTCCTTCTCCGCAGTATAGCAAGTTAATTTCATGTCAGGCAGGCACTATAATAACATGGCCCTTTATTATTACTACAGTTTCTCCTACCGGTGTTCGCCGCTGCAGGCAGGCCATTGTGGCTTCCGCCTTTTGCTGCACCGCGGTATGTGACTGTTTGTCTCTCTCTGCTCCTGTCTTAATGAATATTAGTATTATAAATGGTAGAATGACACAGCCGTTTGTCGTTTCAGGCACCGTGATACCAAACTGCTGCTTTGCTGTTTTTGAATTCCCCACGCATTAACAACGCTCTCTCACTGATGCTCCACTTGAGGTTCCCCTCCCTTGCCCCCGTTCCTAAACGGCTAGTGGTCGGGTGTCGTGGAGCAACAGTGTGGTTCAGCCGAGCTTATGCCCATATACGGGTTCACGTACTCGTTCCTGACGCATCGGTCCACAACCTCAGGCTCCCAGCCAGCCTCCTTGCTTATTCCTTTGGTTTATTTAGTATTGTTTAGTTTGTGTTATTGCTTATTTTGTTTGGTTTATTTTGGGGAGACTAGGCCGACAGACGGCATTATTATAATATATAAGATATAATATATATATATATATATATATATATATATATATATATATATATATATATATATATATATATATATATATATATATATATATATATATATATATATATATATATATATATATCACCTAATACAAGTTGAATGTTAAATGAATCTATTTGTCCAGCACTGGCCCTATAGGCAAATAGGTTTTATTATTATGTGCATTGCTCCCTTGTTTTTAGCCTATTAAATGTTGCTTGCTTTTATTATTGATGATATTACTCTGTCATAGTTACAATAAAGCTTTTTGTACTTTTGTCTAAACACTGTTTCTGCCTTTTTATAATCAATGGTACAACGAACTTGTGTGAGGAGCAATCTATGTTCAGGTGGTTGGTTTACATTATAATTATTTCCTGGGGTGCAACTCCCCAGGTGGCGTAGTTGGCTATATTATATATTAATGCATACCGCCCTGCTACACAGGCAATTGTGAAGTCCTGCAAATTAAAAAAATAGGTTTGGCTTCGATTTGCTTTTGTTTTTCCTTTTTTTTTCTCTCCATATTATCAAAGTTTGTATGTAGGAGAACCTTCTTATTATAACATATATCAGTTTTAGAATCAGTCACGGGTCAGCTCTGCAGTTGACCTAAACCATTTGAACGCAGGACGAAGATATATATATTTTTTACAATAGAGCATAACTTCCATATATACCGTACAATATTTGTACACTTATTTTAAATTTCGCAGTTTTTACATGGTCATTCGGTAAAGTGTTTGTACATCGATAGATAACTAAATAGATTTACTGACCTGTAAGTCAGGTAATGATGGACAGACTTGAGCCAGCGTTCGTTCAAAATAATCTCAGCACGTTTTTAAGCGCTATTTGAGTTGATCTGCATCCATGGCTTGTCTCTTTCTCCTTCAGGCAAGGGCATTTTGTGTTATTAAAGGCCCATATGTGTTCATCCACCACATGGTGTAAGACCTGGTCCACTTAAACTAAACAAAATGCAGAAATAAACATTCAGATGTTTTTTTTAAACCACGTAAACCCTCTTGACTTAGTGACGAACCAGAT
Source organism: Gymnoscopelus braueri (assembly GCF_963280865.1). NCBI lineage: Eukaryota > Metazoa > Chordata > Actinopteri > Myctophiformes > Myctophidae > Gymnoscopelus > Gymnoscopelus braueri. The sequence goes on along the minus strand of NC_137617.1, from coordinate 11,292,537 downwards.
CTGAGTTGGCTCTCTATTTGGAAAGTTTTATTTTACCCCAGAAAAATAGTCAATCTACAAGCTCACAATGTGTCGTGCAGCGACACATTGTCAGCATGTAGGTGATGTGTATGTGTTTTTTTTGGGGGGGGCTAATGTTCCCCCCAGAATCCAGAATTCCAGATGTTGGGGTTCAAGTGGTTTTGAAAGTAAGCCAATTAACAAATACAAATACATTAAATTACTCCTCACTTTGAATAGTTTTAATTATTTGTATTTATCATTATTTGTATTAATATTATTATTAATTCTATTAATAGGATGAGCAGATGTGTTGATTCCACTCATGGAGGATTGAGCAGTCCTTGTACTGAACAGCCTGCAAATACAATTTACCACTTCACTACAAATCATGCTAAATACTTTGGAAAAGGTCAATCTACAGGCTGACAACACATTGCAACGCGACAAGTTGCGAGCTGGTAGCTCGGCTATTTCCTAAAAAGGTTAAAGTTGTTCTAATGTTTGTTTTTTTCAGTCTACATTTGTGTTGAGACTATATTTCTGAATTTCATTACATTTCCACATGCAGTATCTTGATGGATTATTTTATCTACATTCCATGTGCTATATCAAACGGTATGCATGCACACTACAATGTCACTGACTGTTTGTTGTGACATTCTTGTCATGCACTTTTTGAGTTTCCACATCAATCACACTTTCCAATGACACTGCATTTGACATCAGTTTCACTTAAAGCATTCATCTTTTTGCCTGGGTTTAGGGTTAGGAACAGTTGGGCTCCATGCCAGATTTCAAAGGAGTGACAAACTCCACTGTCTTTGTACTTGCCCTTGGCTGAAAAACAATGTTGGCATAATACACATTTAGAATCCAATTTCCTGGTCATACTCCATGAAGGTTAATTTGTTCTCTGATGAATGATTGTGATATAATGCTCTAATACTGAAATCACTAGTAGGAAATGTAACGCATGAATGCAATTTGTCTTACTATAAAGAGATGCAATTTGTACATGGGCATCGGTGCATATCTCTGACATCTTCAGTTCAGCATGAAGCATGTCAAAGGTGCGGATGAATGCCTCCCTTTCCATGATCACAGAGTTTCTCACAGTTTCTCTCTTGTCCAGGTTGACCACACAGATGATTTATTTAGTGTCATTATCCATGGTGGTATAAGTGCAATACTGTGCACAGTAACCGGGACTGTCCATCCGACCATCACCTGGCAACATAGATATAGGAATGAGTTAGCCTGCTCATGCACAGCTAGTTGATTCAACAGTCAACAACAATCACATCATGTAATTACATTGAAATGTATTTGTAGTCTTCACAAATGGCTTGTGTTCGACCCTTCAGAGTATTGAGTGCTCCTTAGAGAACCTCGGAGAACATCAGCCTACTGTATACTCAAGTATTACTTTGTCTTTGTTTTTTTAGGCTAGTGATTATCTCAGCCCTCTTTCTGGTCCAGAACTCCCGATCGTGCCAACGCAGTATCTGTCTTGGATCTTGTGGAATGTGGTCTTGTTCACCATGCCCATGTTCATAATCTTGAATAGGAGAACAACCTTTTGCCTAGTTGTTTCCTGAGATGAGGACATTGCAGGACAGAAGGAACCAGTCTCCAACCAGCATTCCATAATTCAGATATGGCTGAGATGACCACTTCCACACAGTGTGACCATCTGAACAGATCTGGAAAACGCATAGCAGTAAAGTACAACATCTGCTAAATAAAATACAAATTCAGCAGCACATTCAAATAAACTAAAAACAACGACTCATTCACCCATTCAATGGTGGCTGCTGTACCCCTAGATGTAATCAGATCATCAGATCCACAGTGTTTACACGCATGCTCTGGTAGATCAAGATGTTCCACTAATTGTCGTAGAGACATGTGGCACGTGCTACTGTATGCCGGCATTTTGTTCAAGAATGTTGGCATCAGCCTGGATGTCATGTTCTGGCTGTGGAGTTGTAATGGTTTCTTCATCGTCGTGTCCCTCATCATGTACAGACTCATCAAGACCGATGACTGGAAGGTCACCAGTATCTACAATCCAAAACAAAATTGATTTAAAAAATATATATCTACAGATATCTTGCCAAATGTCAAGTATGTAACTGTTATTGTCTCCGCCAGGCCGAAAGGCATGGCGAGAGAGTATGTTTTGCCCCCTGTCCGTCCGTCCGTGTGTGTGTGTCCGTGTGTCCGTCATTCTGTCATTTTGTGTACAGCTAATCTCCGGCACCGTTGGCTTGATCGCAACGAAACTGTGCACACACACTCCCTGGATGCCAGAGCAGAACCTCTGCCCCAAATTTTTCAAATTAACCTTTTATAGCGCCACCAGGAGGCCGCTTTTTGCAAAACACACTTCTTGACAGTACTCCTACAGATTTTATCCAAACATCACGCAAATCAGTACACAGTATCTCTATAGTCATGTGATCAACACAGATCTGTCCAATTTTCCATATTTCATCCTGATTGGCTAAGGTTGGCTTCCAAAGTTTGCAAGATTGCTCCGTTTTCAACAAAATGCCTCAAATCATGAACGCAGCTTGCGATTTCCGTGAGATTTCACACGGACATTCCCACTAGGCCGAGGAAGAAATGCCACTTGAAAATGTTCAAATCAGCCTCATGGTGGCGCTATAAATGGACGATTTATGTTTTTAACTATAACTGCACCGATCTGCATGAAACTTTGCACGCACACTCCCTAGAGGCCAAGGAAAAACAACTGACCTGCATTTTTCACATTTGCCTTTCATAGCGCCACCAGGAGGCCGACTTATGTAAAACACATTCTTTGATATTAAGCCTTCAGAATTTATCCAAATTTCACGCACATCGGTACACTTGATCTCTATAGTCATGTGATCACGATGATGTGATCACGGTGGATCTTTTAAAATTTTCATATTCCATCCTGATTGGCTAACATTGACATCTAAAGTTTGCAGGAGTGGCCCGTTTTGAACAAAATGCCACAAATCATGAATGCAGCGTCCGATTGCGACACTTTGCACGCACATCGGCACTACATTGAAGAACAAATGCCACCCTTTTAACATTGCCCTATTATAGCGCCACCATGAGGCCAATTTTGCAACACTTTTCTTTTTTATATTACTCCTACAAATAAAAACATCATGCAAATCGGTACACATAGTCAAGTGATCAAGATGGTTCCATCCAATTTTTCATATTCCATCCTGATTGGCTAATTCCGAACATTGCTGCCCCACAATAACCTACCTGACCTGGCGGAGACCTGTGCTCCAAGGAGCACTTTTTCTAGTTTGTGTATTTGTTTAATTTGACTGGACTGTTGGATTATATTTGATCTCTTTGTATTCATTTATTGTCTCCGCCAGGCCGAAAGGCATGGCGAGAGAGTATGTTTTGCCCCCTGTCCGTGTGTCCGTCCGTCCATGTGTCCGTGTGTCCGTGTGTCCGTCATTCTGTCATTTTGTGTACAGCTAATCTCCGGCACCGTTGGCTTGATCGCAGCGAAACTGTGCACACACACTCCCTGGATGCCAGAGCAGAACCTCTGCCCCAAATTTTTCAAATTAGCCTTTTATAGCGCCACCAGGAGGCCGCTTTTTGCAAAACACATTTCTTGACAGTACTCCTACAGATTTTATCCAAACATCACGCAAATCAGTACACAGTATCTCTATAGTCATGTGATCAACACGGATCTGTCCAATTTTCTATATTTCATCCTGATTGGCTAAGGTTGGCTTCCAAAGTTTGCAGGATTGCTCCGTTTTCAACAAAATGCCTCAAATCATGAACGCAGCTTGCGATTTCCGTGAGATTTCACACGCACATTCCCACTAGGCCGAGGAAGAAATGCCACTTGAATTTTCAAATCAACCTCATGGTGGCGCTATAAATGGACGATTTGTGTTTTTAACTATAACTGCACCGATCTGCATGAAACTTTGCACGCACACTCCCTAGAGGCCAAGGAAAAACAACTGACCTGCATTTTTCACATTTGCCTTTCATAGCGCCACCAGGAGGCCGACTTATGTAAAACACATTTTTTGATATTAAGCCTTCAGAATTTATCAAAATTTCACGCACATCGGTACACTTGATCTCTATAGTCATGTGATCACGGTGGATCTTTTAAAATTTTCATATTCCATCCTGATTGGCTAACATTGACATCTAAAGTTTGCAGGAGTGGCCTGTTTTGAACAAAATGCCACAAATCATGAATGCAGCGTCCGATTGTGGTGACACTTTGCACGCACATTCGCACTACATTGAAGAACAAATGCCACCCTTTTAACATTGCCCTATTATAGCGCCACCAGGAGGCCAATTTTGCAACACTTTTCTTTTTTATATTACTCCTACAAATTCAAACATCATGCAAATCGGTACACATATAGTCAAGTGATCAAGATGGTTCCGTCCAATTTTTCATATTCCATCCTGATTGGCTAATTCCTGACCTGGCGGAGACCTGTGCTCCGAGGAGCACAGGTCTTTTTTACTTACGTTTAGGGCAACACCAGGACTGCAGGAATGAGTGTTATCAGGTTCAGAAACAATCCCAACAAAATCTATCTCAATGGAATCAGCATTATGTTTATGTGCCTCGCCTTTATGTTTGGTAGGTTATTAAAAGCATATACAGTATATTATACTGTATATGTTTTTAATAACCTACCGAACACAAAGGCGAGGCACATACAGTAAACATCATTGCTAATAAAGGATGCATAATCCTCGCTGTCAAATTCTATGGTCACATTTTCCTCAAACGATGCCAATGGCAAACCTTCCATCCCAGAATACCAGGACTCATCTTCATCCTCCCACTCAACGCTGCAGAATAAATTGTGTAGAGTTCTTAGTACTTGTAATAATGCAACAGTTGATCTGTGGTACTGCTGCATATTGTATACATAAGAGGTTAACTCACGTGTCGCATCGCGACGCGTTGTGAGCTTGTAGATCTGCTATTTTCAAACATTATACTTTTACTTTTGGTACCTTAAGTACATTTTGATACCAATATTTTTGTACTTTTACTCAAGTATTTTTTTTTATTCCAGACTTTTACTTGTAACAGAGTGCTTCTACATTGCACTATTGATACTTTTACTTAAGTAAAACATTTGAGTACTTTTTCATACCCCACATTTTGTGTAAAATCCACCTGTATTTCAGTAGTTAGCATTAATAAATCATCACAAACATAATTTCCACTGATACCCTGCAGTACCCTGAAAAGAGATTTTGACCTCCACTGGCTGGAAATGATCATCCTCCCTTGAAGAAAAACAAAACATACCACCCAGCTATGAGACACCACTGAGTGAACGCTCATCTTTGTTATTGTGATTGATTGTGTTATAACGTTTTCCATGCAAGATACTCATCTTTTCAGATGGCGGGTCCGCGGCCAAATACATATCAATTTGGGGGTCCTTGGCACGTGAAAGTTTGAGAACTACTGATTTAGAAGGCATTTGTAGAATCGGCCTCAGGTCTTAATGGGTTAATTTGAATGATCAGTAACTTTTGACGTACTGAATCATTCTCTGTGTTTGACAATTTATTGTTATTGTCTCCGCCAGGCCGAAAGGCATGGCGAGAGTATGTTTTACCCCCTGTCCGTCCGCCCGTGTGTGTCCCCGTCCGTGTGCTGTGTACAGCTAATCTCTGGCACCGTTGGCTTGATCGCAGCAAAACTGTGCATGGACCTTTAGACAAAGTATTATAAATGTAAAGTATTATAATTACTTTAAATTTATAATAAAAGTATTACAAATTTGCCTAATAAAATATTCAATCAATCAATCAAACACTCCCTGGATACCAGAGCAGAACCTCTGCCCCAAATGTTTCACATGGGCCACCAGGCCGATTTGTGCAAAACATTTCTGTTGACAGTACTCCTACAGATTTTGTCCAAAAATCCCGCAAATGGGTCTTTCCGATTTTTCATATTCCATCCTGATAAATTGGCTTCCAAAGTTTGCAGGAGTAGTACTCCGTTTTGAACAAAATCAAGTCTCAAATCATGAACACAGCGTGCAATTTCCAAAAATAAATATCTTTCTACAAAACTAGGAGTAAAGTTCATTTGTAGGCTGTTGTAGCCCAGGCTTGTTTGTACCTTGTAGCTACAGTTTATTTGGTAGGATACAGGAAGGTACCTGTTGGTACATTATAGAGAGTTTATTTACAGGTAGCCTACACCAGTGGTTCTCATCCTTCATGTCAAGGACCCCCAAAATTATATGTATTGGGCACGGACCCCCATGTCAAAATATGTTGTTCCAGGGACCCTCAGAAGCAAAGATTTTAGTTACAAATGCTCGATTTAAAAAATATAATATTCAATGATTTGCACACATTTTCCAAAAATATCAGATCTACAAACTCATAGCGCAGCACTCGGTGCCGCGCTATGAGCTTGTAGATCTGATATTTTTGAATAGCCAAAGTATAAAAGGTTAAAGTGGTTAAAATTATTGTCATGCTATATTAACACATTTTGCTGGGGACCCCCTAGAACACCCCCAAGGACCCCACTTTGAGAACCAACGGCCCTACATTGCATGGTGGTAGTACATAATGTGAGTTATAGTTCATTTAGCTATAGACCTACAGTATGTTAGTACAGCTACACTGAGTGGTAGGCCTACAATGTGTTCATTTATTTGTTACAACAGGAAACATTGAGCTTTGTCCATAAGGTCTCATTCTGCTTGTGTCAACTTGTCACTGTAGCCTTATGTGTGGGTGTTCTGAATGATGATGTCAGCTACATACCTGTGGTGTAAAGTACTGTACTTAAGTACAATTTGGATGTATTGTTACTTTACTGTATTTCCAATTTTCTCAGAGACAAATATTGTACTTTTACTCCACTACAGTTATATGAATACTTTAGTTACTAGTTATTTTGATATTAACCACTATAGCCCGATATGTATTTCTGCCATATGACAATAGCAGATCTACAAGCTCAAACTTGTGAAACGGGACATTCTCCATAATGAGTACTTTCTACTTATGGTACTTTCATACATTTTAATACCAATACAAGTACTTTTACTCAAGTCAATTTTGAATTCCAGACTTTTACTTGTAACAGAGTATTTCTCCATTGCAGTATTGATACTTTTACTTAAGTAAAAAATGTGAGTACTTTTTCCACCACTGTCATGATGATGTCAGTAACAGACAGTACATACCTGGCTGCAGGGCAGAAAGACTGGAATCAATTATAGCATTGCAGCAGGTCGCTGGCGCTGATCCGGGTCTGGGTGTGTAGAGCGGATACGGAAACGGTGCATGTATGCATGCATGAGTATATGGCATGTACACAGGCATTATACTATATGCCATTGGTTCTCAAAGTGGGGTCCGGGGACCCCCAGGGGTCCTTGGGGGAGTACCAGGGGCTTCCCAGCAAATTGAGTTAATTTTGCATTCAATTCAGTTTAACCACTTGAGCATGATATACATTGGCGATTTGAAAATAGTAGATCTACAAGCTCACAACGCGTCGCTTTGCGACGCGTTGTGAGCTTGTAGATCGGCTATTTTCCCAAAGATCTTGCAAAAAATGTTTAACATTTGGAATATTTTTTGAAACATTTTAACACAAATTTTATATGGGGGGTCCCTGGCACAAAATATATTCAGACGGGGGTCCGCGGCCAAATACATATCAATTTGGGGGTCCTTGACATGAAAAAGTTTGAGAACCCTATGCAAACCACCGGATACAGTAGGCGGGCTCTAGACAGGATCAGGTCCTTGTAAACATAACTCCTGGTGGTGACGTGAGGTTACTGTACCTGCAGGGCAGGGGCCGGGGAGACGGTTTGACACATTATGACTCACAAAGTTACCAACTGACTGTCTGTCTGAACCACACCTACTAGTTAATGTGACTGAAGGAAGGATGAGTAAAATGGGGACACGTCAATGGATCTGATCAACTACATTTCTAAAGGATCATCTTTCCACTAAAAACATCAGATTGGTGGTGGGACAGTCCACGTGTTTACTTGTACTCGTGTGTTCACGTCAGCAGAGGGTTTTTTGTGACAGCATGGGGACGGCGTATTCAGAGGTACAGTTCTAATGACAAAAGAAAGCCGTGCGTGTGTTTGTGTCGTATATATGTGCGAGAGAGAGAGAGAGAGACTGTGTGTGTGTACTCAAATGTTTTGCTTGAGTAAAAGTATTAATACTGCAGAATTTACTTTAGTATAAAAGTGCAAAAGTATTGTCATCAAAATATAGGCTACTTAAAGTACCAAAAGTAGAAAGTGCTCAATATGCAGAATGTCCCATTTCTAGTTTTCAAAATGTATACAATTCTTTTGAAAATAGCAGAGATTGTAGATCTGCTATTTTCAAATAGCTGAAATATATAGAGCGCTTAAGTGGGTAATGTATATTTAGTTATACTAAATCTAAAAAGTTACTAGTAAATAAAGTTTTGAAATAATTGTAGCGGAGTAAAAGTACAATATTTGTCTGTGAGATGTAATGGAGTATAAGTAAAAGAATTTAAAATTGGAAATACAAATAGCCCAGTAAAGTAAAAAAAATACCTCAAAATTGTACTCAAGTACAGTACTTGAGTAGACCACTCACTGACTCTGTCAGATTACATTATATACAAGTAACAGGATAAAACGTAGAAGAGAAATAAATAAAGAGAAGGTAGAGAGAATGAGGAAAGGCAGGAAGAGGTCAGGGACAGAGTGACGGAGAGAAAGAATGAGAGAGAGAGGGAGGGAATGTCATGGAGGAAGAGGAGTGAAAGACAGACAGTGATGTGTTGTATACAGTGTTGTATAAAAGGGTAGCTATAGCCTATATAATCTTCATAAAAAGTTACTGAGCTACAAGCTCTCTTTAACTTTTTACTATAGTAAACACTCTTTCAAAATAAGCCATAGTTAGGCTACATTGTTGTAACTTTGTCAGCTAAAGCACACTGAAGCTACTTACTTTGTACCTAATATGTGGTTGGTAAAGGGGAAAGTGTTTGAGGACATGTTATGATTGAGTGATTGAATAACATACTGTAGGTACAGCAACTGTGTAAAAGCTACAAATGGATGGAGAATTCAATCTCTGATGTGATGTACAAACACTCAAAACTCATCTGTTGTTTTATGTTGATGTGACACAGAACATCTAGTGATGTAGGCCAGCTTTTGGCAAGATACAGTACCAGCTATGTGGTGAACAAATAAAAGCTGAACTAAATGGAAGCATTGGTGAAGCTAATGTGAATCAAATCACTGCTTATACAAGCTTGTAGAATTGAGACTAGTCTAGTCTGGGGTGGAAAATATATGGTACTATGTTCTTTACTTGGAGGAAACATTATTCAAATGTATTATTGTTCAATGAGTAAATGTTTTACGAATTAATTGGCAGTTTATGTGTCTCTCTAAAGTCAGTGTTTTGGTTTTATATAAGTGGGTCACTTACATCTTGTCTAGTGAATGCAGGGAAGTGAGGACAGTTGAATATTGAGGGTTTAACTCATTTCGTCCTTAAAAAAACAACAACAACAACAACAGCAATTTAATTGAGAAACTGAGAACTGAACACATTTTAGAGTATATCTCTCATTCTCTTTTGCCCCCTTAAAAAGGCTACTGTTGTCACAAAAGTGGTCATTATATAGTTTAGTATAATGTTTCAGTTACATGTAATATGAACACTATCAGTCACTCAGATGATTTCTTCATGTTGGTATTTGGCAGCAGACTGACTTGTCTTTGAAGTGTGTTCATACCAGCCTGTACTGGAATGTGGCTGAGGGAACATCTGCTCTTTGCCCTGAATTACATTTTCAGATGAAAATATGAAATATTTATTAGGTGAAATATAGGACAAGTGCATATGTGTATCTGAGCAGTGATTGCAGTATGTAATGTGAGGTTTTGTTAATTGTTTATGTTCTGTCAGACACCACCATTAAAACAACAATGCTGTTTAAGCAGGGCTATGCAAGGTTTGAATAGCTTATCTGCATGTTTAGAAATGTGTGTGTGTGTGTGTGTGTGTGTGTGTGTGTGTGTGTGTGTGTGTGCGTGTGTGCGTGTGTGCGTGTGTGTGTGTGTGTGTGTGTGTGTGTGTGTGTGTGTGTGTGTGTGTGTGTGTGTACAAGGTGTGGCTGGCAGAACCTGTTCTTTATCATACAGTCTAAGTAAGTACCGTATACTGAATAACAAGTAGATACCTTTTTCATCCCACGGGGGAAATTCAGCTTCACCCAGCTGAGTGCTGCCCACAGAGGAGTGCAGAGGGGGGGGCAGTTAAGGGTTAAGTGTCTTGCTCGGAGACACTTCGACACATTGCTGAGAGCTGGAATCGTACCCGGGACCTCTGGACTCTCAGGAAGGTGCATTTATATAGCACGTTTATCCAAAGCACTTTACAAGTGCATTACATTCACCCATTCACACACACATTCACGACGCGGCAGAGGAAACCTTGCAAATTAAACCAACCTGCTCATCAGGAACGGTCAGTCAGGGGTTCAGTGTCTTGCTCAAGGACACCTCAACACTGACCCAGGGGGGAGCCGGGGAACGGAACCAGGAACCTTTTCACTTCTACCACCTGACCTGAGCCACTGCCTGCCCCTAAAGGAAGTCAAATTTAAAT